>NC_090934.1:1449533640-1449836670 GCF_040938575.1 Ambystoma mexicanum | reverse complement strand
CATGAAAACTTTAATGGATGTATTAAAGCAAAGCAAGCGGATTTACTAGGAGGGGCCGTTAACCCCATCATGTTACAGCACATTTTGCATGCTTAGCCCAGAGACGTACATCAGCTCTTAACACTATAAAGGACCTAAAACTGCTATCTGCTAACAACCAGTACTCAAACCACCCCCAAAGTTGGGGGATTTCAGAGGGGCAAGTCACTAGTGTAAGGGTCCCATAAGTGTAGGAAACCCCAGGCAAAGGTGGGTGGCGATAACAGAGGGGAAACCATGGTTCGCAAGTCTGCTGGCACAGTGAGCAATCTAACCACCGATGGGGCAACCTCATTGGAAGGTCAAAGCTTTGGAGCTACAGGCTGCCAGACTATAGTTCCTCTCTAAAGAGGAGCCCAGTGATGTATGTTCAGTGTTAGTCTTTGCCTCCTGTAGGGGCCTGGGAACACTACCAAGCGATGTTAGGAGGAATCTTCTCTAACACACCGTTATCTTAGGAGTTTCTTTAAAGTAATGATTAGAGGACCTCTACCTTCACAAGCATCATGGTGGGAGACTGGGCACTGCTCATGTAAAGCGACCTGATAAAGGCCCTCTACTGTACACACTACGCTAGTTATTGGAAGCATGAAACCTTGCCTGTCATTCCGACTGAACGGGTCAATGATAAGATTCCCACTATCCTAGTTAGTCTTCTAAACAATGTCCTAAAAAAGGTTTGTGGGAATTGGTTGCCTTGGGGCTGGTGATTGCCGAACCAAACATGGCAGGGCCAGATGTTACAAGAAATCTCAGGTCGATAGGCTATGTCTTTTTTATTTATTTATTTAATATTTGTAGTGCGCCGGTAGCTCGCGAGCCTCGGGGCGCAGAGATAGGAACACGATAGACAGACAAACAGTAAGACGTACATATGAGACGGGAGGGAAATACAGAGATTATTCCGGCTGGGGTTTGAACATGTAGGGTTTATTTGAAGATGTGGGTTTTTAGAGATTTGCGGAAACGGGTGTAGTTAGGCTCTATTCTTAGGTGGTCCGGGAGATTGTTCCACAGGTTGGCTGCAAGGGTCGGAAAGGCTCTGCCTAGGCCGCTTTTAAGTTTATGTGGGGCTATAGCAATTTTGCCAAGTAGGGATGATCTCAATGTTCTGTTTGGGACGTATGAACTGATCCTCGTTTTTAGGTATGTCGGTGCCTTTCCGTGAATGCACTTATGAACAATGGTTAGGGTCTTAAAGTGCACCCTATTTTCGATTTTGAGCCAGTGTAGCTCCCTTCTGGAGTCGCTGATATGCTCTGTCCTAGATTTAAGTTTGACGGTTCTTACTGCGTTGTTCTGTACAACCTGGTAGCTTTGTATGCACCGTTTGGAGGCACCCAGGAGTAGGGCATTGCCATAGTCGAGTCGTGATAAGATGGTAGCGCAATTGTCTTCTGATATGAAGGGTCTGATAGCTTTTATTAGGCGGAGGTGGTAGGCACAGTTTTTCTTAACGTATTGTGCTTGGGTCTCTGCCCCTAGAGATGTCCCATTACTCGCACATTTATCTGGAAAGTTTCCAGACTAATTCCAGCGAATTGTTCAATTTACTGAAATAATGTTCAGTCATGTATTGCATGAGGAGGCACAAGAATAAAGCTTTTGGGTGATGAGAACACACTATATTTCCCCGTTTTGAGATAAATTGGGAAGGCAGAAATCTAGCCCAAATCTATTTTTGATGTACAATAATATTGCAATAAACAACAAAAACCACTTGGCTGATGTCCCTGTACTGAAAAGATAGTCTGAAGGGATTCCACAGAGTTGTGCCAGTGGTTACGATAGATTTGAGACCTTCCAGGCATCACATTTTGGTTTTGCTTTAGTCCGCCAATCCCCCTGCGTGGGATGGGTATTCCCAGTCATGGGCCCCGAGTCTGCTGGAGTCCCAAGCTACTCCTCATGAATGACGCCCTAGGAAGCCGAACCATGGCTGGGGATGCTTGTCGTCTCATGCAGAAGGGATGTGACCTAGCAGTTCTGGCACTTTTGGGGTGGGACCAAGCCTGGTTTTGCATATGGTCTTTCCCCTTTCTGTAGTGGCTTGGCAGGCTAAAAAAAAATAAAATTGGTCTGGAGGGTTGCCCAGAGCTGTGCCAGTAGTTATGATCGATTCAAAACCTTCGAGCCATCGCCTTTGTTTTTAACGTACTAATAGTGCCCGCACAGACATTCTATTATGTGCGTATGATGCAGTGCTGATTTCTCAGACTTCTTCAGAACTCGTAAACTAGATTTTCTTACGCAATAGTGTAAATAAATGTCTCAAAATCAACCTGGAAAAGACAAAGATTATGGTGTGTAGGGGAAATAAGTGGGAGCCCAAAGTAATACATCTTTCGGAATGGTCGCGCGCTGAAGGTTACATTTTATAATTAGGTCAGCATGAGTTTTTCTGAAAAGGGAGAACAGAGCAGACACATCGAGAAGTGTAATAGAAATGTAATAAAAAGTAGTGCAGCAATTGTGGTTTTGTGCACATAAATGGTGATCCGAACTAGCCAATCTTATAAATCTATGCAACACAATTGCTCCAGGCCTCCCTGCATGGCCAGAGTTGTGGAGCCACCAGTAGAAAGATTTTATTTTAACCCATTCTGAGATTGCCTAGAACATCAAAATGGTTAGCTTTTCTAAAATTGGACTAGACTGGCATAAGGGTATGAGATAAAAGCCCATCTTTAATTACCAGACCATTACAACTGAGGGAGGAACGGGCAGGCACATTCAAAGTACAACTGAATGAAAAGAGATGGGAACACCCATTAGTTTTCATCTGTCACCAGCGTGAAGGTAGAGAGCAGAGATGTGCCTCCTTTGAGTGTTTTGCCTTAGGGAAGATCTAAAGAACCTCAAAAATCAAACAGTTTACACCTTTAAGATTCAAACCAATCTTTAAACTACTTAAGTGCTAATCCAACAGTTTATGCATTAAAGCTGCCACAATTAAATCAGGCTCACAAAGAACATGGACAATCCGGCCCTCTGCAACACAAAGGCTTGCGAGGAAGTGGACAGCTACATCCTATATAATTGAGTTGTTAAAGGGGCTTATGGCTATTTCCCTTTTTTGGGAGATTTTTAACATACCACTAGTATAGAAGAAATGTTCAGGCAAACAGATTTTGGGGATGGGGAAGAGTGGGTTTGAGCAGGCTTATTTCTAAAGCCTTTAATTAAGTGCCAAGGACGAGTATTCTCGTCCTTTTTACGTAGACGTCAATAATAGCCTGGCACTTAAGAGGTTAATATACTTACAAACGTTTCACAAGCCAATAATTTCCAGTCATGCTGGACACAATTCTTTGCATCAATGCTCACATTGTAAGAGTGCATGAATCAGAGATCAGGAAGAATGGCTCGATACTAGGATTTGTTGAAGGCAAGCACTTTTCTGCAGATGAGGGTCTTTAGTCCTTTCCTGAATTTCAGGTGATGTGGTAGTAATTTCAAATCCTAGGGTAGTGTTTTCAAAGGGCCATGAAGGGGAAATAAAAACCTAGTTACTTATCCGGTTCATGAGGCTACAGGCATTTGACTTCACTCTTGGGCCTAGGACTGGGTTGAATCATGAGAATGAAGCTGGACTTTATAGGAGGACGTTTGCCCGTTTGGAACAGAAATAGCATCCTGCTCCGTACTATCCCTCAGTTATGAAACTGGGAATGCTGCATATTGGCATAAGCCCCCTCAACGTTTTGCTTTTCTGAACTGGTTGACCAACCCTTTCCCTCTAGTCAGTCCTAATGTAAGGTCTCACATGGGTGAGCCCCATAAAAGAACAGAAACACTCCACATGATGTCACATACTCTTCATGAGGATAACAGGACATCTCAAATGATCGTTTTATACATCTAGAGAAACTCCAGAGTAAAACGGACCATCTGTTTTTCCCCAGGGATTTTTCTATTACCTTGAATTATTATTGCTTCTTGTTTTGAGAAATGTATGGTTCTTAATTTCTTTGTATACAACAATGCATTTTTTTTTAAATATGTGTGATCAATTGATGGTTTTGCTTGTATTTTTGTTTCATATCCATTCACTAAATATCTTAGATGGGTCTTTGGAATTTTTATTCATTTTTGTTTTGAGCTTTGCTTATTTATTAATCATGTACGAACAAATCAGTAAACTAAAATGAATCTTGAGTTTAGACCACAGTAATTTGCAACAACTCATATTTCAGTAGTGCAACACTTTAGGATACCAAATTCCATTTCACTAAGTGGAATTCATTCTATAAAATTGTTTTTTATTCAAATTTGAATGACTTCTGTTTCTCAGTGTATTCCCAAGTTCCTATTGAAGTAATGTTCCCCCAATACATGCATTCTGTACATGGGTACTCCATGGCATAAATGATGTTTACCGAATCACGTCTCAGAATTTCTAACAATGAAATTGCCCATCAAAGGATGATGTAGAAATTTGCCTCTAATGAGGTTTCTGAAATTAGGATAAGAATCTGTGCCATTTTTTGAGTTGGTAGACATTGTTGACAATCTTTACCAGGAGAAACCAACATATCTTTCAAATTACTACTACGCCTATACATTAAAGTCGGAACAGGTGGAAAGAATCTTACAATGAGGTCATGATGCAAAATCTTCCAATATAATTTAATAATGTGCTTAATTTTGAAACCGTTCGAGAAAAAGGTAGGGACATAAACCAAACCTGGACTTTAACTGTTTGAGCTTCAAATAATTTATGCACACTTCAGATCACCTTTGGAAACACATTTTGAGTGTTTCTTGTTGGATATTTCATTCTTTTAATTTTCCAGACATTACCGGCAGTTGATTTTCTAAAACTGTAAGATTAGAAATTATTTTTGCACAAAACAATTGACTCAAAATAAGTGATTCAATAGTTGATTGCAGATAAAAACTAGCAGCTCAATGTTCTGTTTCTGTCCATGGGTTTAAAAAAAAACATTGGTATCAAACCTTCCTGAAATCTACAGGACTTCCACATCAAGGAAATATACTATAGGGACTCTAATGGGAGGTGTGAACATTATTATTTACACAAGTCATGTTCTGCTCTACTGCAATGCCAAATAAAGCTAAATTTATCCAAACCAATGTAGCAACGGTTTACTCCACATCGCTGTGGAAAGAATGTGTGTGAATTGAAAGTAGTGAATGGATATATTGGTATAGCAGATCCCAAGGATGAACCCCATCAGGTGCCCGACACTTGAAACAAATGTATTTTTAAAATCTGAAAAAAGTCAGATGCATACAAATTTGAATTAATTGAAGATGGATTACAGGAATGCCAGATGAACATAGAACACATTTGTATTAACAAATTTCCTCAGCTTGAGGTATAGACTTCTATAAGCTACATGCACCCAAAGATCATACAATCATCTGTCCCATTTTATAATGAGACTCGAAACATTCCCCTTGTATTTCATGCAGTCGTCCTTGGTACCAAGGTTGAAGGAGGATGTCGACATATTGCGCTGAAGGCATAAGTAAACTATAGGCACTGGCAACTGTTCGTTAAAATGGATGTGCAGAGTGAGGATTGTGAATCTTTCAAAGTACATAATATACTGACATGATCAGGTATGGATTAATAAGAACTAAAAATACAACTATGTTTTCTTGCCCATTCTCTTAACCATCTTCCAGACAGACGACAGTCACAGGTAAAGTCACGCTCAAGAATCATGTAGTGATTGTCATCTTTCAACTGTGTCCAAAATTCAGCTCCATAATATTCAGAACTTATCAGCTGGTTTCATTATTCGAGCACTGTTAACATATCCCGATTTAATAGTCAATTATTTGACATGTTGTACCTCATTCATACGGAATTCAATTTCTTTCGCGTCTGACTAGAACAAATTTTGAAAGAACTTTAGATATGGATTTGTGACAGGTGGCTTGAAGCAACTCTTAGGAGAACACTAAAATGTTCTGTGTCAGCAGTTGCGTCCCTAGAGCACAAGTCTACAACCTGCGGCTCTCTAGATGTTTTGGATGTCTTTAGGTTTTAGACTACAACTCCCCCCCCCCATCCCTCACCATTGAATATACTTGCTAGGGCTGATGGGAGTTGTAGTCAAAAACATCTGGAGACCCAAAGGTTGAAGACCCCTGCCCTAGAACAAGTAGTTGTGTCTGCAATTTTGAAACAATATTTTGCAAAACAATCTATACAGATTAGAAGGTGAAAATAGCCTAATACAAGAGCAAAAGAGCAAGAGCCCAGCAAGCCAGATCTAGGAAAGCTCTATCCCGCCAGCTTGGTCCAAGGTATGTCCAAAAGGCGATGGTAGGTACAGTATGATGCGGTTACACCATTGGCAAGGGAGGTCACACGAAGAGCCGAGAGGGCAGAGGAAGGCTAAGCCACAACACCCCAGAGAGGGAAGACGGGAATTCCAAAGGGGGAATAGAGCTACAGTGTTTCATCTACATTACAGGGCCTCCAACAGCAAGCACGCAGTGAACAAGACCGGGAACCGATGTTTCTACACTTGAATGGTCATCCAAGGCTTTCCCCTCATGTTTTGCACTGTGCCAAGCAGCAAGGCATCCTTTGGGAGCAGAGGGTCCTGGAGAATTGCAACCCAGCTATACCCGCTATTCTGGTAATGGAGCACAGACTTCATAGCTCTCTCTGGTCTGGAGCAGGCTGGTGTTCACAGGCAACTTGGACAGATGATGCAGGAGAGTTTTCTAAAAGTCCTCTTGAGTTGGAGTCTCTCTGCTGCTTCAGCACTTGTCCCACTGACTAACAAAGGTAAGGTGTAGATTAGAAGGGACACTGCACACTGCTTTCTTTCAAATGTTTGGCAGCCACCCAATCCTACGTGCGTTGACTTTCAAAGCTTTCTGTATGTTTACATTGGCAAACACGCAGACTGTCCTGAAGGTTTGGCTTTCTTTCTACAAGAACGAACTTTATGGAACTCCTATGAGATTTTAAACACAAATGGGCCATTTAAGGTCTCTTTTTCACAGAATAGGCTCTGCAGAGGCATGGTAACAATGCACCACTGCCACCACCCTGTGAAGTAAATAAACACAACTCACTGGGCACAGTTACTTGCCTCTGTAAACACACAGGCATCCCTTCCTGCGAGACCTATGTCCTCCAACGGGGCACTTTCCTCTGTTACATCACTGCCTCGTCATAAGTCACGAGATCTCAGTTGTAGATTTACTAGTCTCTGTATTGTGACATTGAAGGAGGATACATTTCAATGTTAGCAGAGACAGATAAATTAGCCGCAACATTTGCTCAGAGATATTTGTTTAATGAAAAAATTACAAACCTTGTCCTTAACGTTATGATGGCATCCCGAGCCAATCAGGAACTCCACGACTTCCAATTTCCCATGCTCGGCAGCCAAGTGAAATGCTGTTCGCCCCATCTATAATTACAAAGGTAAACAGACAGTGCGTTAAGGCCTGGGAAAACATTAAGCATTGAAACACCACTGCATCTGACTCATGCAGCGAACAATAATGAGAGTGTGGACTACCACCAAAAGGCAACATGCAGGCTGGCTTGCCAAAAGTAGAAATCTTCCATTGGACCGTCAATCTCCTTCGTACCATTTTATTATTGAGAAGCAGATTACAGGATGCACTAGAGACTTGAGTCAATGCGCCACCCACGCTAAACGCAAGTCTACCAATTTCTAAGGACTTGCATGTTTGCGAGTTCTCTAATACTATTCAAGACTCTTTTGCAAGAAGTTTTAGAAGTTGAAAGATCAGTACCAAAGAATCATTAAAAAAGGTTTTGACATTGATTTCACTTGTTTCAACATTTCTGAAAGGTCAGTGGCATAGCAATGAATTCCCTTTACACCTGGGCAAATCCCCAATTTGACAAGTACAGAGTTTGAAATCCCTTCTAAAGTCACCACCCACTATCTCCGAAATGTCACCACCCTGTAACCTCCCACCTCCTGAAAAGCATAGAAAGGCAACTGACAGTATGTGTGCAGTAGAAAAGCAAATGCATTCAAATTGTAAAGGTTTAACAAGCCCAAGTTTGTCCATTCACTATTAATTTATCACCAACAAACTGAAAAATCAATTTTTAGTGTTTTGTTCTTTTGGGAGAGAACTACTCACTCCTACCTTGAGCCATTTAAATATGAAACTAAGGCGGTAAAAGTGAATAGGTTGATAAATAGCCCTGCATTCACATTTTCTTAAAGATTCGTTTAAGTGATCTTTCAGCGTTTAGCTGTGCATTTGAAGGGTGGTGTTCTGCCAGTGCCAACTACAAGAAATCTCATTTGTGGTATGCAGAATTTAGAACCCCACATCCCAGAAATTCAATCGTTCAATATTTATTTTTCATGAACTTGTTTTCAAGTGCCATAATTTAAATGCGCTGCACTAATCTCGTTACTGAATCATGCACATTTCTTTGCACGCTCCCTTGATTGGTTACAATTGCACATAAAATGATGCTCACGTGGTATTCACATTTTTTTAGCAAACTAATACCTTGCCTACTATGCCGAAAGCAATGCGGATAAATAAAGCTTGTGAGCACAGAGGACATTTCTTAGACAAATGTCCTAATTAAAGACAACGGACACTGATCAAGGTTGACATTCTCTAAAACTAGCTTGCAAGCTCAACATTCCCTAAATATTCCCTAAACATGCTTTTCTCTTCTACCCACTTAAGTGCTCAAGCGCCTTTTCTACAAGAATACGAGAAAGGACTTGTCAGAATGATGCCACATCCCTTTTAAGAGTCTAAAACATCGCCAAGTTCACTTCAAGCAGCAATGTCGCTATTGCAGTTTTCAAGAGGAGCTGCACAGCCTGTTCCATAGTGCCCCCAAGGCCATTTCATTTCTAATGTATAAGAGTACAAACAGTTCTGGGGGTCTTCCATGTGTTTGGGATTGCACATTTATTATCAAAAATAGTGCATAAATAATTATGGATGACCTATTAACTAAAGTTGTTTTCATTCCGTTTCAAATGAAAGCTCAGTGCCTAAAATCTCTTCTAGGCTCCTTGTTACATGCGTCTCTTTAGCACTTATTGATATTTTATTTCTTTCGCGCTCATACATAAGTGTTTCAGAGCGCAACAAGGCAAGGGAGGGGAAACAGGGGAGAACAAAACAGCGATCTTACTAGGCCCAGTGACATGGAGAACGCACAAGTGCATGGGAGAGAGGGGAAAAGTGCATGGAAGGGGGGAGAGGTGGAAAGTGCGAAGCAGAGGAGAAACAGATCAATAACAATAAATAAATAATAAAGGCAACAAACAGTGGTAATGCAGCCAGCAATTTGCAAGTGCTAGGTTTAAAGCAGCAGACAGGGTAGGTCTGATAAGTGCAGGAAGAAAAAGGGGGGGCTGTATGGGTACAGATACAGACCCCAGTGCAAGGGGTGGCCTGGAGGCAGTGCAGGAGGGTGAGCAGGTAACTGGGCCCGAAGGACAGAGGGTGGCCAGGTGCACTGTGCCAAGAGAGAACAGATCAGCAGGGGAGAGGGGGAGCGAAGGCAGAAGAAAAGAGGAAGGTCTTGAGGTGCTTCCGGAACCAGAGTTGGTTCTCCTCAAGTTTTAGAGTGGCAGGGAGGCTGTTCCAGAGGGTGGCCCCAGCCGAAGACAGATCTACCCCCAGCTCGTTTCTTTGAAAAACGACTGACCCTGAAGGAGTTGGAGGTAGAGGAGTGAAGAGGTCGAGAGGGGAGGTATTTGCAGAGGGAGCCCTAAATCATAAAACAATCTTAACATAGCAATACTTTTTAGCAAAAAGAAAAGTGTGTACATTAGCCAGCCCAGGCTTTACAAGGGAATGGCCTAACTTCAGGTAAGGTCATGTGGTGCTGGGGAACCGAGCAGCTGAACAATTTCTCTAATTTGACCCAAATAGGAAATTAGAGAAAAAAAAGTCAAATTGGTAAAAACGTATTTTGAAAGAATAAAGCCACAACCATGCACCAGCATACAATTAATCGAAGCACATGCATTCAAGTCTGTATCTAGTACACATTCCTAAACCAAAACATACAATGTGAACCTCACACAAAGGGCTTTTTGTGGGCAGTCCTCAGGGTACCTGCACCGGACTACGTGACGCTCACCCACATAGAAAGACTGAGTCACATTGAGAGTGTGACAGAGCGAAGAGAACGAGTGACGAGAGAAAGAAAGAAAAGGAGAAAGCGTGATGGATCAGTGTATGGCGGGCAGGGCTAATTTACTGCTAATACAAAGTGAGAGTTGGAGAGACAGGTAGCAAAACAGCAGACAGAGAAAAGAGAGATAGCAGTGCTAGACTGGTGTACAACACGCTGGGAACAGCAATTCCATTAGAGTTTGAGAGCAGCGAAAGGATGCATAAAGAGTAAACGCTGAAGATAGAGGTTGGTAAGCGCCAAGAACTAAACAGGGAGAGCCGAGCCAGAGGCTCGAAAGACTGACTTGGCCCCAAGAATCAAACCACAAACCAAGCAATTAAAATAAATGTCTGCAAAATAGCCTAATATTTTGTAAATAACCAAAGTGACAAACATTTCATTTTTCATCATCTACAAGCAAAACTGGGCTAGATGGTCTGTCAAGACTGAATAACTTTGATCAATCTCATTAATCACTTACATTCACTGTCTTCATGACCTCTGGCTCCCTCCTTGCAATAAAACACAGTGTACTTAACTACGGTGTGGTCCAATAAAACCACAAAGCAATTGCTTGAACATTTAGAATTCCCGACCTCATGTATGAGATAGGCAGGCTTGGACCAAGTCCCAACGAGTATGGTCACTTCGCAGGCTCACAGATGCAATTCTAATAATGACTAGATTTCCACCCTTGTAGCTTTGCAATTGTTTGAGACAAATTTGTGCAAAATGTGTCTACTATAGCGCACTCTAGATCTTGGCTCGATCAATCAGTACAGACTGCACCCATTTCATGTCTCCACTCGCCTACAAATCTCACAGCAAGGACCATCCCAAAGTTCTCCAGGCACAGGAAAAAAACTGAAGGAATAGTTTGAAAGGCAGCAGCAACAAAGAGGGGGATTGAAAGGTGATGCAAGTAAAAATGTATCACCACCCCTCATCTGAACTTCCAAAAAAGGGTCACAAGAGACGGCTGTGGTCAGGGCAACCTCATTTCAACAGACTGTTGAGCCATTGTGTAAATTATTCAGCTTGCTTTTTAATTACTAATAGAAGGGACATGATAAAAGATGTTGTAGTTACAATCATTCAGCTGTACAATGAAAAAGGCTAGATTTTCGTTATCAGCTGCCGTGCAGACTGAAAGAGGCTTGGGTTACAGAACAACAACTTCCATACTGCTCTTCTTGCCCGATTCATCCCACTTGTAATCACTGTAACAATCAGTGCTATTAATCGCCAATTCAATGGTACTCCTTTTACCAAACGCAGGAGAAAGGGATTCTATGGTTTGCAGATATTGGCGACAAGGGATTAACCCGTTGAGAGATTACCACATCTTCGCATGTGCAAAGCTTCACTGTGGTAAATTTATCCCTCTAGCGGGACACTGCTGGTTCATGGTTACTGCGTCTTTTATTGAGGGGTGGTGGGAGGTAGATATGTTGTAACTTTTCCAGCTTCACACACGGCTGCGTGAGATTTTCCTTCCGATATAGCCCACGCTGATGTTACCACGCCCATTTCATGCAATGCTAAAAGCAGATATTGGAATGCACTGCAAAAAATGAAGCTTGTGTTGCACAAAAAGATGCCTGTGCAGAGCACATTCCAGGCACAATTTTCCATTAGGTTGTGTGGATATTGGTTGTATTCAATGGGTTCTGCCGACTGGCTTTCTGAGGCAAAGGGGAGGCGTCACACTTGGAAGGGCGGTTGCAGACCAGAAGTGTATCCCACTTTGATCGAGTGTTGAGGGTGGAAAGTGTGCCTCACTGGGATGGACGGACAGGGGCGCGAGATGTATCACACTTAGGTGGACTGCCGAGGGTAGGATATCCGTCAAACTTCGAGGAATTGGTGTGGGGTCAGAAACGGTGCCACACACGATTCAAGTCTTGGGGGGACAGGGAATGCATCCAACCTGGATGAATTCCTGAGGGCGGTAATTGCCCAGTAGAAAAATGAATGATAGGGGTGGGAAATGGTCTCTCAGTCAGAATGTTGGGGGCAAGAAATGTATTGCCACTAATCAACTGTACTAAAACATACTCCATCTCAAATCTGAACTAAACAGAACCATGGCTCTACAGCACCACAAACTGCACGCACTTCACAACACCCTGCATGAAAACAAACCATACACAATCACACCTGAAACACCACATGACGGCTACCAACCGAAAATGCAGCTATGCTCAGGGACCGGTTTCGCCGAACTGAAGCTGCCAACAGCACAGCTCTTTTGCACTTCTCCCGCTCAATTCGACTAGCATACTGTAAAGACTGGTAGGGTGTGTCAGTACTTCCGCTCTCTATATGGTAGAGGAGAGGCACAGAAGACCCCAGCCAAGATTCTCTATAAGGTAGCAATGGACGAGCAATCATGGCCTAGCTTCTCAGGAGGTGATGCAGGCTGGTTCTTAAGTACAGTGTAGTCCCCGAACCCCCACAAAGGAATGTCCACACATTGTATTACTGAAAACAGTCTTTATATAATTAATATTCAAGGGTATTTACACGATCACAACAACGCACTTTGTACTCGGAAGTCAATAATGATAAATATATACAATTCTAAAGTGGTACCACTAATGTTATCAAATCTCATTAAAGTGCATCAACTGTACGGTTAAAATGTCACAGATCAATAACGAGGAAACCAGCAATAGAGATAGGAAGGAACGCAAGATGGTTGAAACAGTAGGCAGAATACTGACCCCTACCACGAGGCACAGTTCTGAGTGGAGATCCCCCCCCCCCCCCCACCTGGGCAACCTGTAAATAAAGATATATAGCACAAGCCCAGTCCATATAATGTTCGATAGTCTTACTTCTTCCTATTAAGGTTTTACCCCCCCCCCAATGTACCTGGTGGAGTAGAGTTCTCCAACGATGTGTCGACCGATCCTTCTTGAGCGACTCCCTTTCAGGCAGGAGCCACAGATCATCGAGAGGTGTCGAGGACCTCGGCGTTCAGTGTCGGGGAATCGACGGCCCTTCTCGAGTGCTCTCCCTTTAAGGCGGGAGTCACGGGCCGTCAAACGTCCGACGGTGAACAGGTAGAACTACGGCAGGGAAGTGGCAGCTTCGTTCCTAGCGGTGCTCGTCGACGACAGAGCGTTGGCGTCCTGCAAGGAAGAGGCGTGCGGGGCACTTCGGTGACGATAGTTCTGGACCGCAAAGAGATGATGAAGAACTGCGGCCCAGCAAGGGCGTCGAGTCATCGGCGTCTCTGTTGTCCTTAGTTGGCGGGAAACCCACCGGTGGATGCTCCTCGGCGTGTCGACGGTCAGGCCTTCTCCAGCGGGAGACAAGTGGGTGACGATGCAGACGAGAGCGTCCGATGATCAATGGAAGTTCTTAGGCAAACGGGAGCACGGCGGCTCCGGTCGACAACGGTGGCGGTTGTCGACAGTGGCGGACAACAGTCCGAGTGCTTCTCCTTGGAGTTCCGCAGCAGTCCCCGTATCGGGTCGGCAGCCTGTCGAAGGTCTGTCTACCAGGGAGTGTTGGCAAAGATCAGCTGTGCACGATGGTCCCTCGTAGCTCGGGAAGAGGGTGCCTTACCAGGTCCTCTCTGGTTCAGTCCTTGGAAACACAGCAGCCTTCAGATTGCGAGGGAGAGCCACAGCACTCCTTCTCGTCCAGCGGGGGTTTCAAGGTCAAGCGTCAGTTACTCCAGTTACTCGTCGTAGTGGACTTCAGCTTCTGAACACGATTCCTAGCAGTGAGAGGTCCCCAGATATACGGTTGATCTCCCATTCATTCCGCTGGGTCACACTCAAGCATCCAATCACGACTACGGGCATTCATGCAGGCAGGCAGGCAGGCAGCCAATCAGGCACACAAGGTATTCAGGCCATTCACTTCTCTCCAGACACTCGCAACAAGTTATGTGTATTGGGACAAGTACCAAGCCATTCAACACTCCAAGCTGCATTCATACCGGTTTCGGGCAGGGTTGTCTCAGTCATTGTGTCAACCACCAGATACTAGACACCCACAACACAGAATGCATATTCGCCACACACTCCATTCACCCAGGTCCCACCCACAGGAGATACCCACAACATATATCACCAGGAAGACTCCAGCTAGTCTGGTCGGGCCTTCACAACAACACCATATATGGCATTTCCACCCAACAGCCAGTCAGGGGGAAGGGACAGAGTTAGGGCATCCCAGGACTTTGGGAAAACAAGGTAACGGGTAATAGAAAGCAAGAGGCCACCGGGGCCATCTTGTTTTCCATCAGGAATCAACTGATCCCAATGGCAGGGCCGGGGTATCCCAAAATGGAGGATACTCTGCGCAATTGTCAAATTCAGCATGGAGCTGCCACCAGCCCCTACCCTGCTCTATGGGCCACCCACAGGTGCCCAAAAACATACACTAGGGGCACAGGGTTGTACTCCCACCCATGGGTGCCATAAGGGTATCCCACGGGTCCGTTCACCAAACCAAAAGAGAGCTGCACCGCCAGGAGTCCCACATGAACTGAGCGGAAAACATGACAGAACACACGATAAAAAGCAGTAAAGGACAAGGATACGGAGGCAATGTCCCTCCGATGCATTTCCAGCATCACACATACCCCCCAAAATTCCTTGTATTGCAGATCCGCCAGAGCGCCAAGAAACCATGCAAGTGGCAACCCTGTGCGGTACAAGACCCTTTCGCATTAACATTTTAAAACATGTTTAAGGGTCAGATTAGATTTTTTGATGCATTCGCAGGTGACAGTTATTGCTTCAGTCTAGTCCACAAAGGAGTATTTCACCCACATTTTGTCCATACAATGCAGAAATATTGGCGTTAGTGGGCTACGCAAACAGTATGTGCTATTGTGATCCTTTGTTTAACTAAATGGGTGATTGCATATGGCTAGGACCACCAGCGGCGCTAGTGCCATTTCAAGACCAATTGAATTGCACCACACCGAGTAACTTCACTGCACAATCGCCAACAGGTGGGCCACATGACAAACACTTTTTTTTTTAAAGTAGAACGAACGAGGGCTCTAGAGATATTGAGCTTTTGGGGGAAATGAGGAAAGGGAGGATTCCTTTGAGGGGGAGGAATTGAAAGTGCGCTTTCTTGGCAAGTTCCTGAATATGAGGGAGGAAGGAAGAGGAGTCCAAGATGACTCCAAGGATTGTGGCTTCTGATGAAGGAGATGGAGAGAGCCCAGAGAGGGTGGCCAGAGTGAGGGGGAGAAAGAGCAGGAGATCCAATGGGAAGGATCTCAGTCTTACCGGCATTGAGGCAGAGATCATTGGAGGAACACCATTAATGGATGGCATATAGGCATTCAGGAATGACGGAGGAAGTGAGGAGAGGAAAGTTTGAAGAGTTGATTGTCATCTGAATTGGGAGTTAGGGAAGATGGTGGAGATTAGGTGTGCAAGCAGAGCAGGTTATATGTTAAAGAACCAGGGAGAAAGGTTGGAGCCCTGGGTGACACTGCAGGTGGAGATAGAGATGGGGGGGATGAAAAAGAGCCCCGAATGACCTGGGATGGATGTCATTGAGGGAGGTCAGCCAGTCCATTGCCCGCCCCAAGACACCTAGGGCAGTGTAGAGCTGTTTTAGGAGGATGGCGTGGTTGACAGTGTCAAATGCAGAGGGATTCGGTAGAATGAGAACAGCTGGAAATTTAGAATCCAGAGATGTGAGCAGTTCTTCATGGGTGTTCAGAGGAGCAGTTTCAGTGCCTCTGGATGCTCGGAATTCAGATTGATGGTCGTGTAGGCAACCAACAAATTCATTGTGCTGGGTCAGTGGGGGGGGGGGGTGCAGCTTCCCCAAGTGTTTCCCCAAGGAAGGGGTGATGGAGATGGGGCAGTAGTTAGCCGGACAAGACTGGTCTGCAGAGGGTTTTTTCAGGAGGGGGCGCTCAAGGGAGTGCCTGAGGGAGGAGGGGAAAGATCCAGTAGCAAGAGTAGTTGCAGAAATCAGCAAGTGCAGGGGCAAAATAGCCAATGTTATCCTTGATGGTTCTGGACGAACAGGGGGGAAGGAGGAGACCAGTTTGTTGTGATAATGAGCCGCAGGAGACCTGGCTCTGGACCTATTGAGAGCTGGGAAAAACACTTTGAACACTTGCTACTTACCCAAGAGACACCTTGTTTTAAGCTGTCCTGAAGCACTATTCACATCCTGGTGACCAACTATTTAAAAAACGTGTCTAGTATTTCGGACCCTACCTGGCCCCGTTTGTCAAAGTGGGCACCATGGCAAAATGCCTTTATCCTCTAATATACAAGCAGGAGTATATATATTGGAGGGGCCGGGAGTGACTACACCAATACTGTAGACAGACAATCTGGTTTGGGTGTAGACATGCTCTTACATATCGTCATCGGTAGCAGAGCTCACTAGCTTTGCCTCTTAGCAGGGTCACTCGGGGAACCCGGACGCACAGGGTGATCTGCAGGAGTAAGGTCATCCATCAGTGTGCCGGCACCAGCTTTTCCCGGTCCTTCAGAGATTCGCTGGGAGCGAAAGGAAAGCTGATCAGGTCTCCAACAATAGATTTAACTGTACTGAGTCTGAAGAATCAGGGACAACTAGGAAGAAGAACGCAGAAGCACCAATGAAACGGTTTTCAGTCCTGGTCTATTAGGAGGTGATAGGAGAACTGGTAAGTATGGAGATAAACACGAAAGGGGCATAGTTGCCTTTCCCATGAATTGTGTCAGGCTGTTCTGCTGGCACAAGCATGGAGGGGCACCTGTTCGGCCACAGTAAAGTTGATGTCTCCCTTCACAGGACGGTTGGTGGATGTTTCTCCTGTTCTATGCGTTATGATGGGCGAGATTTGTACTTTGCCCTGGCGTTTCACATCAGCTTTAATGCTCCCTGTGGCAATACAAATTATTCTCTAGACCTTTATTGGGCATACTGGCCACCAAAACCCCTTACTGCAACGCGCCCGACGAGGGTCCACTCCAATTAGTGCCCACTGCACCTCCCTCCTGGTGACCAATAATAAGTTCCCCCTTTTGAGACTGCTGCCAGGTACCCCAGAAATGTCAATTTTGCTCCGCTTGATCCTTTATGCTCAAGGCAGTCAGCACTTACTGCAATTTGCCCAAGGACCTATGTACATTTAGAAGACCTGAACTTTGCCGAGAAGCTTGATGTCACACCTCAGGATACTAATCAGATGGAATGTTGAGCAGCGTGCACTCTTCGACAGCACTCTGCACTGTTTCAGCAGCGCTTGGTGATGTGCAATCCAACCCTAGATTTCCACAGCTGTGCTCAGAATCCGAGTGCTCCATTGCCCACCCACTGAAACTGCAATAACCGGCAATGCTTGCCACTGCCGATGCTCCGTGGAGATCCACGGTCTTCTGCACAGCTCACAATGTGATGGCACCCTGGTGGAGGCTTGATAGAGTGGCAGAATAGTAAGGCACAATGCATCCATGTGAAGGGGGGTTGGGGGAGGGGTGGGTGGAGTTTCACAAGTAGAGAGCTGCCTGCTGAAACATGAGAACTCCATGAAATGTAAACAGCTTACCTGCAGAGGTCAGCCTGAAGGTGTGTCCTGCTCAGTGCTATGCAGCATTGTGGGAAAGCAAACAATGTAAAACTATGCTCTCTAGGTTACACCAGCATGCAGAATTCCCTCTCCATTAATCACTTCCTCCTTAACTACCTTAAGAGCAACAGTTCATCAAAACCTTTCAGAAATGTCCCAGTACATGTTGCTAATCGCAGCAGAACTGGAGTGCAAATAAAGTTATTTTTGGAAACTCTCGGTTAGCTCCAACAACGGCCATAGGGGCAACCTGGATACCAGCTCTGAAATAACATCTCACATTAACATAAGGGGCACCCAAAGGACATTTATTTTAATTGCAATGTAAAATTACCTTGTCAACTTTATCAAGGCGCACATCCTCCAGGTCCTCCATGATAAACTCCATGACCTTGATGTGACCCCTCTGGGCAGCGCAGTGCAGCATGTTCAAGCCATTCTGAAATAGAAGGTTAGTTGCTTTTAATTAAAGATGCAGAAATCCGACCACCTGCCCTACATTTTCGTGGACCAGTTTCTCTTTGTGGAGTTGCAGTTTTGCTAAAACACTAGCTATTCGCCCGCCTTCAACAAAGAACGCCCTGCCCCAAAGACATAACTGGGTGACCATGCATAGGAAAATGAAGTGGGAGAGAAAGTTTGAGGGCGTGAAACAAAAGCCATCTTTACATGCTTTCCCAATATATAAAGTGGTTTGAGCGCCTGCGGTAAAGGCATTCAAGCGAGAGAATCTTTTTCCTGTGAATGGGGAACAAGCGTTCAAAAGGTTCCTGCTCTGTTCCAGAACACCATTGTCCATTCACATTGCTCTCATCCTATGCCTTTGGCTTCTGCCCATGAAGCATCTTCCTAGATACTTATGTACTGCATAGATGTCCATAGTGCTGCATGGATGTCCATAGTGAAATTCAGAAGGTATAGGAAGAGAGGCAAGAAAAGCATGGTACTGTGGGGGTTGGAAGCTCCTCAAAGCGATGAAGGCAAAAAAGTGAAAAGGTCACTTGTAATCCTAGATTAGGGAGGTCGTCTGGGCTATTTTACTAACAGTTGACCGGAAGCTTCCCTACAAGCTTTTGTTTAGCTTGGCATTCTGCCCAGGCTGACTACCTAAATTTGATGGAAGAACGCTGCAGAGGCAACCTTCACATTAGCACCGAACGGCACTGCAGAACTCGTAACCAAACCTGGCACCAAATATCCACCTACCGAAGTCCAAGAGCTTGCAACCTTTCATAAATTAGACTAGAGCCTGCCCCTTCTTAGTTCACAACATGGAAGTTTGACCTTAAAGATCGGAGGTAAACCACAGTACAAGGCACAGATGCCACCAGATGGAATTCTCCAAGGCACATCACACACAGGCTCGGAGAGGGTCACACAAGTGGAAAAATGCCTACCACACCTGATGCACACCTTGAATCCTGTCGCATGTAGCAAGCGAGGTTGCGTAATTCATGGAAACGCTGGATTCATAGTTTAATTGTTTTAAGGATCACGGGAAGGCAGGGATCATGGGATGGCAAGGATCCTTCCGCAAGCAGGGAATCGCAGAGGACTTGAGTCAGCCCTATGAAATCCCTGTAAGGTCCTACAGTGCTGGAATTGGGGCTGTGAGTGGACCAATATATTGATGGAGAGGCTTCCACTGTGCCTTTTCGTAGGGAATGGTAAACTTGGCAGAGCCCATGATTCCTTCAGTGCAGGGGAGTCCCATAAGGTCCAGCGAGAACTTTAAGGCATACGTGGAGGGCCTGCATAATTAAACAATCACATTCACAAATGCATCCAAATATGACAATATGGAATGAAAGACTTCTGGATGAAGTAAAAGGTGGGATCAGCAGGGGGGAAGGCTAATTGCACGCAAGTATGGCTTGGATTTAGAAAAATTATTTTGTTGTGCAAAAGGAAAAAGGATTCCGGTCCCGTCCGCACTGGGGATGACGTATTGTGTTGACTCCTGCTCAAAACAGTTTACATAATAGGACATCGAAAGTTGCCTCACCTTGTTCTGACAGTTGATTTTGGCACCCGCATTCACTAGGATCTGAAGAATGCGGAGGTGGCCGAACCAGGCACTTAACAGCAGAGCATTCATACCAAACTGAGGGTGGAAAGAAAACAAGGTTTAGAATAACAGACTGAAGAAACTAACACAAAAGTAGAATTGTTACAACAGTTTAGGAGCAAGCAAAAAAAGACCTAAATTGCTGTCTTAATAAAACTTAATTAAAAAGTAAAAAAAGTTGGATTTACATTAGGATGTTAATTGGTACGATAATTGCAGTTCACGTTAGAAGCGATGATTAACGTGAATTTAGCAGTTAAAAAATAAATAAAAAATAAGGAATTAATGGATATCATCTGGCGGGCCTCTGCGATCAGAATAGGTTCCATCAGTATTAGACTTGCCTTGTGGTATGAGTGTATCCTGTACAGACATCCTTATACTGTGCATACACCTTCTATATGGTTTGTATTTTATTTATTAATTGTGCATTTCTAAGCGAGAAATTGTGTTTCAAAGCGCCCATGGTGGGGATACATGCCAGGAACTGTGTGAACAGCGGCAGCTGGTAAACATTTTTTAACTGGAGGGGCATAAGGGTTTCCCATGAAAAAGTGCAAGTGACCGAGCGTAGCAAGGGAGCCTGAATCAACAAAGGGGAGTTCGGGGGTTTTGTTCCCCAAACAATATTTTTTCAATAATGAGTTAAGATGGTGCATTTTACAATATACTGGGGGAAAGGAGGGGGGCTTAGGGGGTGGGTCAAAACACACAGTTTGCAGTCAGTTTTGTAGGGTAACATGAAAAAATCCAATAGATGCAAGTCACCAGCAGTGGTCAGGAGCATGTTTATGGTGTTGCCTTTGCCCACAATATATCCAAGTATAAAAACACTTTCATACTGGCTGTGCCCATGCTTTCCCATGTAAACTGCACAAATTTATGTTATGTTATTTGGCATTCATATCGCGCTCTATATATCATTGGTAGGACCTCAAAGCGCTAGTGGGTTGAATGCCCTTGGGGATCGTAGTCCAGGTAAGTGGAGAGAGTAGGGTAACGTAGGGTGCTTGAGTGCACTCAATGTGTGTGCAGCTGATGAGGTTGCCTGATGGTAGCATTCTAACATTAGGTGCAGTGGTAGAGCGATCATATTAATGTGTGCAGTCAGGTGGTTGGCCTCCGAGACTGCATTCTGGCGGCATTAAGCCTGTGTAGGCCAATATTACCATATGAGAACATTCCTGTTGGCTATCCAGTCAAAAGTGCCATGCCGCAGTTATAAAATATATCCAGTCTTGCCGTACCAATTTAGGCCATCTAGCCACGTACCACCACTCAGATTTGCTTTACCCTTGATGCCCAGTTACAAAGAAAGAAAACAAGCTACAGTAAAACAATATATCCAGACTGGTTGCACCAATTTAGGCCAGTCTAGCCATGTAATAACATGTTTGCATTACCCTAGATGCCCAGGAAAAGAAATGCCATGCCAAAGTAAAAGAACTAACTGTACTAGCCTCACCAATGCAGGCCAGTGTAACCACATAATACTTAGGATTGCTTTACTCTTGATGCCCAGTAAATAATGCCATAGTAAGAAAACCTAACCAGACTGGCTGCAGCAATGTAGGAGAGTCCAGCCACATAATAAAAGTCCTCTTGTTTGCTTTACCCTTGATTCCCAGTTGAAAATGGCATACCACATAAATAAGGCCACCCAAAATCGGAGGCCTGTGCACAAGCAAACAACCACACACATTCATCCAGCATTTATACACATTTATTGGCACATCGACACACCATTCTTACAAACTCTTTCATCCGCGCACTCATAACATACACTCTCTCAATAACATGCACACCAACATAACATACGCTCTTTCATTCATGTGCACACCCAAACAAACCCAAACAAACTCATTGTTTCACATGCAGCCGTGCACACAACATTTTTCCCTTTAACTGCAGCCCCGTTCTTGAATCCGCTCTGCTCGGGTGCAGGACAGGACACCACAGCAGCTCTAGGACTTCCACACAATACCAACAGTAAACAGGGAAAGTGTCCTGGTTCCTGCATACGAGTACTCTTTGCTCAACGCCCCAGGGCATCTGAATATGTGGGGAGGCGCTGGAGTGCCCCTTATATACATTCAGAGCTGCAGTAGCCCAGCCTGCATCCCCAAAAGACCATGCAAGGCTGGGGAAGCAAAACACGCCCAGTCTTCCATGGCCAATTGGACAGGTTTGCTTGGGTATACAAGCTGTCGAGAGGAAACTGGTCCCAGTCCCTCTTTTTCCAATGGCTATAGTTACTCTCTAGCTTCCCCGGACCACAGACTTCTGGAAAACGTGCATACCTGTTTTCCTTCCCTTTGCTGGCACCAGCGTTTCCATAGTTTCTGTGTTGCTCTTCAAGGCTCTGGCAGCTCCCTGGCGAATGGTGGGGTCTGCAGTGGTTCCACAGGTGTCTCTCAAGCCAGTTGGACGTCCTACCTTGCAAGCAACACACTGGAATCCTGTGGTGTCCCGGGGTACGCATCAGCAGCAACCTTAACGTTCCTTCCAGCTTGGACCACAGTTGGGTTTGCGTCACGGTTTCTTCCCCTTTGGCTTATCTCCACCTGCCCAGTGCAGGAACCCAGCAGTTCCTCCTCCTCGGATCGCTCAAACGTAGCTGCACAGCTGAGCTCTTTTTTAACTCTGGCGCCAGCCAGCTGCATTCAATTGAGCAAATGACGTCGCCAGAAAAGCTAGACCACTCACTTTGCTTTGGTTAGCCTCAGACTCTGATCTTCCCACTTCTCATTTTCAACTCAAATGTAAAACACAATATTCTCTCGAGTTTTAACTTTGTCAAGTGTATTAACATGACTGACCTTGCAACAGAGTATGACACTACCCAAGGGTGTGGGGGGAGATTTGGAAAGTCAGAAGTGATGGGAGTTATATAAAAAGGGGAGGAATACCACATTCCTTTGAGAGTAGTACTTACCAATCCCATAAAGGGGGGGGGGGGGGTTCCTCCTGCATGATCCTCCCTCGATGGACCATCCCTATGTGGACTATTGTACTGTGGACGCACCACCCTGGCCGCATGGAAAAAGGTTTCCCCCTAGGGAAGAAGGGACGACATCCACAGAATCGTCACAATACCTGTTCAAGTCTTTACACTTTGTGTGAATTAGATGCAAATCAGCACACACTGCTTTCAAATTGTGTGTGGATGAAACCTTAATTTCAATGTCTTTTTAAGGTAACATGGGTATTTTTTCAAACATATTTGGTCCCCGTTTAGGGTCGCTTGTGTCCAATTTTGTGAATTAAGTCCAACAGTTTTTTCCATGAATAATGCCTTATATCTGGGAGAGTGATCAAGCACTGCCAGAATTGTGAATCTGTTTCAACGTGGACCATCCTTGTAGCCAGATCAGGTCTTCGCTAATAAATTGTCAGTGCAGGCCTGCAAGCCATACACACATGGCTTCACCCAAACTATAAAGTGACAAGCTTCCTTTTTTCTAGAAGAATCAATTCCCTGTTACTCATTAGATCTGTGACCATCACTTGATGAGTGCAGGTAACTACAAAAGCAGATATTCTCAGTTGCTCCAGTGAAAGATAACATTTAGAATTTGGACAATACATGGATAGAAATCAGCTGAAGGACGTGCAAGAAAAAAACTTTCTACTGTATTCTAAAAAGGACAATGCGTAAAAATAAAAAACCATGAGCCAGAGAAACAGGTTTTACATTATTTTGTTTTGTTTGCAGAAAATGAAGCTTTGAAGAAAATCTAGAGACAATTTAACCTCGGATGGTATTTTTGGGATTGTCTGCAAGGTGCAGCAACAGGCACGCAGCCCTGCCTGGATTGAGAGGATTAGATGCAAGTGGGGGGGTCCCATAAATTGCTCTTTCTTGGATGAGGTTCCGTTCTCAGATTGCCAAACCATTTGTGATACTTTCCATGTTAGTATAAAGGTGCCTCCTAGGAATGTTTTCAATATTAATAACACATTTATTTCAGGCGCATTCAACAAAGGGTGTTTAAGCTACCCTAGGGTAGTATAGCACTATGTTCTAGAGGAGTTCTGATTAGGGTAGGGAGAGGTCGGCATCCTCTCAAGATTACGTGCATGACACAGCTTTACGTGAAGGTGTAAGGAGTGGGATGAATGAAGAGTTCTACCTTGGTCCATTTCTGTAAAGGACTCTAACTCTAATGTATCAAAGTACATACATAACAGACTCTTATCTAGTTCTTCTTTCTTGTAGATCAGTCTACCGGTATCTCTTTTTACCAACCGTTGCGAACAATATGAATTTGTTTATATGTACAAGATTGCCTTTAGGAGAGTATCGTTAATGCACATTTCTCATCAAGTCCGACTTATTGAAGCCTATTACCAGCATATGCTGAACTGTTAGCACTTCCTCTAGCAATGTCTCCACTGTTAACTATCTGATTATTTAGAGGCCTATCTCCTTATCATTTTACTTCGTAATTTCAGTGACCCTTTTGTGAACTACCATTATCCATTCACTAACTGACATGCCCATGGTATCTTGTAACCAATGTCCGATTTTTAGTATTGTAAATATCCCACACATTGTGTTAAATTTTTACCAATTGTATCAATGGTGTACTTCATTTAGGAACTTTATGGATTATTAATCGCTGACCGATATGATGCCCAATCTGTATCCATTGTAAATGAGGTATTGCCATTAGTTACCATACGCTATATATTTTCACACCTTGTGACTTTTGATCCCATTTCCTTTTTGAATTTCAGGCACGCCACTTGATTGCAACACTCATGTTCCCATTTTCAGATCACGGCTGAATGACGCCATGATGTCCTCCTTACATCACGGCACATTTATTCCATACGAAGTAGCCATGTTGGTTTCCTACTTTGCACGGCAAATCTAAGTGTCAATGCATGGTGGTGCTGCTCTGCCGTACTTTCAGACGATTATCACCCGCAGTTTAAGGTAAACCATGGATTTTTCTGATTCACACCAACTTGACTGTTCTCTTAACCTTTTAGGTTTCTTTATGGTATCCGTTTCAATTGAATCCTTAATCATTGTTGTAGATAAACTGATCGGCCAACGTCCTACTGGAGGCTTTCCAATAGGAATCTACCCGGGTGTCTTATTTCTACTCCATTCTCCACTCATTGGGGATCATAGTTCACACGTGATGCACATAGGTGTACTATTTAAGACACTTGGTCTTCTAAAGATCATGCTGATCAAGCACCTAGTGGTACGAAACGCATTGCTGCTTTTTTTCCACCTCCATGAGGCTTGGGCATTTAATTAAATCATTTTTATCCTTCTGACTACCTTTATTCATTTTGATGTACAGAGGTCCCTGGAGCGAGAATCTCCCGCCTTGTGTGGGTTTGCTTTGCACAATATCCAGGCAGGACTAGCACCGGCATTTACTGGGAGCGCACGTAATTTTGTAGGCCATGATTCTTTGGAGCAATATATAATACATTAGTTACCCTAATCATATTTATGATACTTACATCGGTTTGTATATTATTACGGTAAGTAATGTATGCCTTCTGAGGCTTGCGGATCTGCTTAGATCACATGCTATGCATACATTAATGAGCAGCACCTGTAGAAGGCGAGTTGTGTGTAGGTACAGCGGCAAATAGATGTTTTGATACCGTTTGACCCATCTGTGAATCTGCTGTGTGCGCCTAAGCAGTAGTGTTGTGCAAATGTGTGAACAGAACGCCAAGTAGCAGCTTTGCAAATTGCATCTAGTGGAATATTTTCCATCAAGGCTAGAGTAGCCCCATGTGCCTAGAGTAGAGTGGGCTCTCAGTGTGAAAGGTAAGGATATTTTAGATAGTGAGTAGCAAAGTTGAATGCATTTGCCCATCCATTTAAAGACAGACAGTGGTCTTAAGAGACATGAACTCCTACTTTACCAGCTGCTATGGAGCAAACAGCTGATCTGTTTTCCGTAATGGTGTAAACTTGTTTAGGTAGTACATGACTGCTATCCTTACATCTAGAGTATTGAGACTTTTCTGCTGAATTAGTTGGGTGTTGGAAACAAAATGGAAGTTCAATATATTGGTTAACATGGAACTTTGAGATTAATTTAGTTAAAAAACAAGGCTGGGTCCTGAGAACCACTTTGTCTTTATGAATAGATCTTAAAATGAAAGGGGGTGCAGTTCACTGCCACTTCTTATTGATCTGATTGCCACAAGAAAAGCAGTCTTATAATTTAAATATCTAATACAAGCTTTGCGCATTGGTTCAAAAAGGTGGACCCATGAGTTTTGCACGTACAACATTTAGGTCACACCCACGAGGTGGATTGGAAATTGTAGGGTATAGTCTTAACCCCTTCCATGAAAGATTTGATTATTGGAACTTTACACCATGACCCTGTTTTGTGATTTACTGTAAGCAGAGAGTGCTGCTAAATGCACTTTGAGGGAATTGAAGACTAGACCAGAGTCTAGAAGGTAAAGCATTTAGTGTACTATATGCGAAGAGGAACAGTCAATTGGATTGACGTTGTGCGATTTGCACCACATTACAAATCTTTTCCATTTGTTGAAACTGTAGTGTCTTGTATTTGGTTTCTGTGCCTCTTTTAGAATGTCCATACAAGTTTGTGGAAGGTTTACATTTCGAAACTGTGGATGGAATGTTTTCCCCTTGTGTCGGGACAGCATGTTGTATGGACATGGAAGTATGATTGGTTTGCTCATCGCTAGTTTTATGGTTGTCGAGCGCACATTGGAGATTAGGTTTAGAATGACTTGTTCTTGGTACATCTTGTGCATTATTTTGTTGAGGAGAGGCGTCAGTGGAAAAGCGTAAGCACATTTCCCTGACCAACCCATCCACAGGGCGTTGCCCTTGGACGTTGGTAGGAGAAACCTGGATGTGGGCATTGTGTAATTTGCGGTGTTACATGCACATCTATATGTGGATGCCACCATTGGGTGAATATATTGTGTAAAATATCAGGGTGCATTTGCCACTCGTGTTCTGCAGGGAGCTGTAGACTTCTGCTTAAACTGTCTGCTAGTCAATTGTGTTCTCCTAGAACGTGTTGCGAAAATAGGAATATGTTGCATCCAAGACAACATTTCCAAATCTTTTGGGCTAACCTGGAAAGACTTGGAGTGTGTCCTCCCCTGTTAGTTGAGATTGAACATGACATGGTACGGTCTGTGCGGACTTGAACCGTTGTCCACGTTAAGTGTTGTTGAAATGCTTGTAGGGATTTGAGGATTGCTACCAGTTCTAGTAGGTTGATGTAATGGTTTGCTGTGTTCACATTCCGTGCACAGTGTGATGAAGGTATTGTGCTCCCCTCTCCGAGATTGAGGCATCTTGTGAGAGTGGCTTGCACTGGTCATTTGCGAAAGGGTTTCCCTTTCAACATCTTTTCTTTGGTCCATCAGCATAGAGCCTGTACTAAGGTTTGCAAAGCAACCACTAAATCGAGCCACTGACCGCTTGCCTGAGACCATTGTTTTGCTAGCCACTTTTTGTGCATGACATGTGTGGGACTAGATATATACAAGAAGCCATCATCCTGAGCAGGCGCATTGCTTTGCGCACGGTTATAGGACTGGCCATAATGAGGTATCAGGAAAAACATGTTCTGGACTCTTGTTTGAGGGGAATCCCAAGCACTGCGATTTTATTATTGGTCCCAGGAATTGCTTTACTTGACTGGGGACGAGACTTTACTTTCTCGTTAATTGAGAACCCCAATAGGTTAATTGTAGCTTGGGTGTTGTGCTGACACATTTGTGGCATCTCTCTTATGTGCCAGTTGTCAAGGTAAGGATACACTGGGATGGATTGCCTTCGCAGATGTGCCGCTACCACTGCTATTACTTTGGTCAGCACCCTAGGCGCTGATGAAATGCCGAAGGGGGAGCACCTTGAAATGATAGTGGATATTTCCTCGTTGGAACCGCAGGTACTTTTGGTGCGCTGCCAGCATTTCAATATTAAAGTATTCATCTTTCATGTCCAATGTTTCCATGTAATCCCTCCTACCCCCGTTTTAAGAGGGGAATTACTTCTTGCAGTGTTGTCATTCGAAACCATTGTGATTTCACAGGTGTTGACTGGACGCAGGTCAAACACAGGGCACATAGTTAAATCTTTACACCGAATTGATACCCTGGTTGGTGTCCACTCATTTGGTCAAAAAAAAAAAAAAAGATCGAATGACCATTTGGTCGAAACCAAATGGTCGGAAAAAAAAAAAATGGTCGAACTTTGTTTGTTTTCGTTTTGTTTGGTAAAAAAAAAATTATATAAAAAGGGGGGTTGTGGGGGACCCCCCACCCCCCCCAAAAAATGTACAAAAAAAAAAAATTCGACCATTTGGATTTCAACCAATGACTGGTAACCACCCTGGTTTCCCTCATGAGCTGAAATTAGCTCCATTGAGCCTTTTTGAAGAGACTATTTCTTTTTGTAGGATCTTTTGATGCTGTCGAGACATCTTCCTGTGTCTTGGTGGATGTTGGGGTTTCTCCAGAAACCTGATTGAGTAACCCCCTGCCACTGTAGATGACACCCACTCATCGGATGCAAATCACTCCCATGTGTGGGTGAATTGAGAAATGCGGCCTCCTACTGGAGAGGCATAGGAGGGAACCTGGATGGGAATGTCATTGCTTAGAGGCGAAGGCATCTCTAGCAGTGATGGCTCTATCTGTGAGCCCTTCTATAGCCCCTGTAGGGGAGGACTGGCCGCGAGGCCCTCCTCACCTGCAGCCTTCTCCCCAGGTGAGGACCATGACTCAGTGGGCGTCCCCTCATGCCACCCGGGCCCAGGTGGAGGAGGGTTCACCCGCCGACGACATCACCCACACGCATCCTTTCCTTGCATTTACCAAAATTCAGTTAGGCCTAGAAGCCATCTTGTCCAGCAAATATGGCGTGAGTTCAGCACACTGTAACGAGGCCCCCACCTTTGGAGGGCCTTTCATGCATCTCTGCCACCGCAGCAGCCCTGGTAGATCCGCTGCGAGCGCGTTCCCATGAGAAAGTCGGATATGAGCTAAACCCGAGATGCCAACACTGTAACAGTTTATCATTCACAATGTAATATTGCACCCCGCATGACCCGGTCCGCGAGGCCGGGGTGACGGGGAAAAAGCTGAAGCATCACTATCTGAAGAAAGTAGAAAGCAATTCAAGTATTGGTATTAATGAACTACCTCTGTTAAACAGATCCTGTAAACTGTGAATAAACCATAAAAATGTAACGTTATATGATATCACTCCAGGTCTGGACTAGTGCTGCTATAACCACAGAGAAAGATGTTGATCAAACGTGTAACCTCTATCTGTATAAGTGTTCTTTCAATATTATGTAGAAACCTGAACTCATATATGTTTTCTTAATCACCCGAAGCGGCAAGCGTCAATCTCTGTAGGCCATAACCTAGAAATACCTCGTATAACGTCTAATGTACATACAATACGCGCACAATGTAGTGAATATAATGTTAGGCAATGAAAAGGTACTGGAACCGACTGTATTAAAGAAATGTGTAACGAAATTGAAATATATATGTGTGTCTAAAATAACATCGAAATAAGGCAGAACATTATAAAAATTCTGCATTCAATAGTCAGCAACGCACGAGGAAAAGACCTTTGTGGATATATGCAAGGCCATTCTCCCTCCCACCCTACCAAGCCTGCCAGATAAAAAAAGCTAAGACTTGTGCCGCGCTCCCTCACCTCCCCCAACCAAAGCTGGAATTACTTCAGAGAGTCAGAGGCCCCGGCACCGCAACCAAGGCCACATCCCGCCACCTGTGTTATTTACAGCACGATAATAAACCCACGTTTGAATCCACTGATCTACCAGCACCCTCTCATAAATCCCACAAACCCCCCTAGACCCCCCAAGAATCATGACCCCGTGCAAGGCCGACCCCCATCATTGGGACGAGACACAGAGACCCATTTATATAATAACTTCTAACGCGGCAGACAGACATGTATCATTCGGCCCAGGCCCCAGAGCCCAGTCCCGCGACCTAAAATACCGGTCAATAGGACACAGGTAAATCTCACCCCAACCGACAACCACCAGACCTCTCACGAGGTGCATTCCTCATGTGTTGCGTTTATTTTATAAGATAAACTACTGAGCGATTTATTGATGAACTTAAATGTCGTTTTTTGAATAACTGCAGTGTGCATGGCCTAGGGCAAACGAGACAGGAAAGGTATTAGTCATTGTCACAGGCTGCCCCAGCATACCAACACCGCGCGGATGACCTCAAGCTGGCCTGCCAGGCCCAACCCAACCCACGAGGCTGACCAGTGACGTCTTCACGCCAAGACCAACCACGCTGCAGCAACACCTATAGTTAGTCGACGCCACCCAATCCCAATTAACTTGTGCCCCCTATAGTGTGTAGGTGCTGATGACGTTTTTTGTATTAGAAATACGCCTGTCTTTGCTATTGTCAGACAGAGCGCTCTCGGAGGTTGCAGAGTTCTTTGCATGCCTTATTCTTGGATAAACTCCCACTTACGCTCACCCGCACTCTGTCTTGGCCTTATTCCCACTACGGGAGAGTCCTTTATTGTCTCTCATTGCGGGGAGGATCGTGCTGAATTGGGGGCCCTTCCTTTCACCCCTTTGAAAGTTTGACTGGTAAGGGGTGGATTGGCTCTGAGAGTTGACCCAAGAAGAGGACTGTCCACAAGTGTAACCTGGTGGGAATCTCCATCAGTGAAAGGTGCAGTGTGTATACCCCTCATTATATATAGGGTTTGTTATTTGGCATAACATTAGCTCAAATGCAAACCTTTTTCTCCAGGAAATGGCCTTCGTCTAAGAGGGCAGTACTACTTTATTCATAGCTTAATCAGCCCAAGGCAGACATTTGCAAGGCTCACAGGACAACTACATACCTGGTTTCACCCTTATTAGGGATCATCCATGTAATATAGTCCTGACAGCTTTGGGGTTGGAGCATTTGGCCAGGTTTTCACAACACCAAGAAAGTTATGCTGGATTTAAAAAGGTTTGCATTGGAGCTAATTGGCATACCCACAATGCCTTGCTGTTTTTGGCTGAGAACTGGAGGTTAACTTCCAGCTAAGGCTATTAGATGGCATGGTGGAATGTGTGACTTTGGTCAAATGGATTTTCCTGCTTTCACATTTCAGGTGAAATAGTTTTTTCCAAACCAACCATAACTTTCTTGGTGTGTGTGTCTGAGACACACACACAGGGCCACATTACCTGTTTCCTACTGGGAGAAGCAGCTGGGAGTCCTAGGTACCCTGAAGAGCAGGGTCTTGAAGTCATTCATGGACTGAAAGACCAGGCATTGGGGTCAAGCTAATTGTGACCAGGATAGTGTTCCAGCAAGATGCAGCCAGAAAATGCCTGTTCCATGATTTCATTGTGTGCCGTTTTTTCTAGAGCCCTGCGATGGTCTGACCCCAGGTAATGTGTGTCCACCTGTGCTGGTGAGTTTTTTGGCAAAGTAGATCGGCCTCAAGGGGGTACTTGCCTTGTATGCAATAAATGCCATCTTGACAAGTATCCTGGATGAGCAAGATAACCAGTGCAGTTGTCCTAGGCTGGGGAGATGGTCATATTTCCTTGATCCTGTGAGGAGCCATTGAGCAGCATGTTGAACGGCCCTTGAGGGGCAAGGTGGGGCTGAGATGTCAACAATGAGGGAGTTCCTTCGGTCAAGGTGTGAGATTACTAGGGTTTAGACCATGTTTCTGAAGTCCTCTGATCGGAGGTAGGGTTTTAGCTTTGAGGAGTTCGGTCTGGATTATCTTTTTTAGGTAAAGAGATGAGGTTGCTGCTGACAGGGAGCCCTTCACAACTGAGGAGCGAATCAAGGTGCATATTCATTTAGCCACCCATGAATGGCCTCCTGTTTCGATGGCTGGCCTAATACAACAAATTCTGTTTTTGTAGGATTGAGCTTCACATAGGTGCTCATCATCCATGCTTGTATGAAAGCAAATCTCTCTGAAGTGGGAGATTTCTTGAGCACAATTCATAATGGGTGTATAACCATCGTCTGCATATTAATGAAGTGAGATGTTTGGGTCAGCAAGAAGTGATCCCCGTGGGTCAATGTAGAAACGGATATCACCGAGAAGAGGATTGAGCATTGTGAGACTATGCAGGTGACAGGATGTAGGTCCGACCTGAAGTTGCCCACATGGGATGCTTGGTGTCTATAAGAGAGTTACTCAGTAAACTAGTGGAGGACTCTGCCTGTGAACCCGTGAGTTGGTTAACAATTAACTTTCCACAATTTTCAACAAAATAATAAAGACATTGTCACTCACGATGCAAGTGCAAACTGATTACTAATGTAATTATTAAAATGAGTACAATATTCCATTCAGTAAATTATCCTCATCTATAATGAAAATTGTCAATAGCATCCTACTTATTGAACAGGACGTTCCACTTAACATTAGAGCAGCATATGTCCATGCTCTAGATACACCAGAAAATGCAATCTATCTGTTTGAAACACTACAGGCCATGAATTCATCTAACACCATATTACTGATATTGTGCATTTATTAGAATTCTGAGTGAACATTAGTTGAAGGGCCGGGCACTGTGTAAAAGTTGTGTGCTCCAAAGCAATACGACAGTCTTAATTGTCTGGCTTTACGAGGCATATTTTGCCATGGTCCAATAATCATGAAGGGGGCAACAAATTGAATCTTCGTTGCATAATAAATCTTCTGAAAGGTCCATCAGTGATAACCTATAAATAATTGGCTGGCATTAAGAGCCCATGTGACTGCTTTGTGTATTTACCAAAATTACTTTTAGTGGCAATATACTCAATGTTTGTTATCCCATCCCATCGATGGGCCCTTTTTCCTGCAATACGAATGTATCTAATGCTTCAAGCATCAAGTACTGCTCAGAAAAAATGGCAATTATGCAGGAAGACCAATTCCCTTTGTTTGAGGCTGCATCACCATTTAGGACCCTCACGTTTGCCTCGTTTCTTTAACTTATGAGCTTGCACTTTAACACGTTTGCATACTTGCAGTGATGCATCCATAGGAAGCGATGCCATGTTAGAGGTAGCCGATAGTACACGTAGACTCTGCAGACCTTGCAATGTGTCGTTGCTTGCTGGAGCATTCTCCTCTAGCTTAATCTGACCCTCCACTCCATTTCTCCCATCTGCTGGAAAATGTCGACTTATGTTATCTTCAATTTTACGAACTTGAATTAATGAGGAGTATGGCTCAAATGACTCCCGAGTGCGCTTTAGCAGGACATAGGGCTTTTTTTGTTCTTGCTCTCTATCAGCACATGCCAGTATAGATTTCATATTGAGGTGCAATTGGTTGGTATTTATTGCCAAGCTTGCTGATGTCGGGCATACTGGTGCACCTAAGCTAAGAGTGTCATCCACAAGTGCCTCCAAATTAGGAGAACCTGATAATTAGTAGCAATTCGATTTAATGAGCCATTCACTAAAGTAGCAGTGGCAGAAATGCCATTCACTTCTCGCTGCAAGTCGTAGCACATTTGCAGCAATTCATTATTTCTAAATGGGTAAGGAGGCATGTTGTAAAGACTGCCATTCCCATGTTTGAGGATCAGTAGTAACTACTTCAGGTGCCATTTTCATTACCAGAGTTTTATCAGAACGAGGAGAAAAGACGTCATTTCCCCTCATGTAAACACAATAGGCGGTACATTGTTGCTACAGCCAACCTCAAGGCTTCAGAAAGGGAGCCTGAATTGGCCACACCTTCAACATGGAGGGATCCTCAGCCTGTGCTGCAGAGATTATACAGCATAATGTTAGTGCACGTTAGCAAGGATATCGTCAAGTTGACAAAGGTTAACAAGGTATTGGCTGATGGAAGCACTCTACCTCAAACATCCAGTAGGGCTTATGTAGTGGGATGATCTGCCTTCTCGCCTGCTTACTGATGCCCGTGTCTGCCGGGAGCACTTGCCGACGTGCAGCGCTCAGGTTCTTTGCATCAGTTGATGGGGGGAGGGGGGGAAGCCAATGCTCATCAATGGAGGTCAAAAAGTTAGGACTTGCAACACTGACCTGCTGATTGCCCATGCGCATAAAGGGCTCCACATTTAAATGCTCATTACAAAGAGCTCATAACTCCCATCTCACCCACTCTATCCCCCCCTTCCCTCCCAGGCCAAACCACTTCCATCATTGCCACCCACCTTCTCCGTCATCCGATCCATGAAGTGTGCGTCAGTTGAGGCTTTCGCCGCCACATTCTCACCCCCCCCCCCCCCCCACCCTTTGGCTGACTCATCCTGACACAGCCCTTTCCACGCTCCACTCGGCTATATCTGATACTCTTGATATTCTTGCCCCTGTCATGAGAGTCTGCCTGAAGCCCAAAGCCAAGTGCAACTCCTGGTATGACTCCAGCCTCGTCACTGGATCGTATCTCTCCAGCTCTGAAATCTCTCCACTGGCTCCCAGTGGATGCAAGGATTAAATTCAAAACCCTCTGCATTGTCCACAAGGCTTTCTGGGGCCTGGGTCCAAAATACCTTCAGCTATCCCTCTGCAAATACCTCCCCTCTCGAGCTCTTCGCTCATCTACCTCCAACTCACTCCGGGTCAGTTGTTTTTCTAAGAAACGAGCTGGGGTAGATGTCGGTCTTCGGCTGGGGCCTCCCTCTGGAACAGCCTCCCTGCCACTCTAAAACTTGAGAACCATCTCCGGTTCCGGAAACACCTCAAGACCTTACTCTTTTCTTCTGCCTTCGCTCCCCCTCTCCCCTGCTGATCTGTTCTCTCTTGGCACCGTGAACCTGGCCACCCTGTGTCTTTTGGGCCCAGGTACCTGCTCATCCTGCCACCCTCCGGCCCACCCCTTGCACTGGGGTCTGTATCTGTACCCATACAGCCCCCCCTTTTTCTTCCTGCACTTATCTGACCTACCCTGTCTGCTGCCTTAAACCTAGCACTTACAAATTGCTGGCTGAATTACCACAGTTTGTTGCCTGTATTATTTATTGTTATTTATCTGTTTCTCCTCTGCTTCACACTTTCCACCTCTCCCCCCTTCCATGCACTTTTCCCCTCCCCCCTCTCCAATGCACTTGTGCGTTCTCAATGTCACTGGGCCTAGTAAGATCGCCGTTTTGTTCTCCCCTGTTCCCCTCCCTTGCCTTGTCGCGCTCTGAAACACTTGTGTACGAGCGCGATAGAAATAAAATAACAATCGATCAAAACGCTTAAACGCAAGTGCAGGGTGGCCGAGAGGAAATGGCATGCTTTATGTACATCCTCTGACAAACTGACCTGCCGCCTGCTCCAAAGTCAATACCGGCTCTCTGTCCTCACCAAGAAGAGAGCTCATATCCAAGTCCGCGTCTCTGCATTATCTAACAACTCGGCTGAACTGCAAGGAACTGGCCAACCATGCTGCAGTCTCCACCTCTCCTGTCCCTTCCCAAGCCCTCTGCACAGCACTGGCTTCTCACTTCATCTCTAAAACTCAGGACATCCTGTCCTCACTCTCCTCCTCTCCCTTCCTCCCTCTACTCCCTGCTCTTCCTCGGGCCCTTCTGCAGCCACCTCTCCTCCCTCCTTCTCTGCCTTTCCCCTGTTCTCTACAGACAAGGTTTCTAGACAAGTCCGATCTATGAAAGTCTCAAACAGGTCACCCCTGTTCCTCCAAAACCATCAAGGACCACATCGACTTCCTGGCTCCTGCCCGGCCGACTTCTGCAACCACTCCTTCGGCACTGGAGTCTTCCCATCCCCCTGAGGCACTCCCTTGAGCACCCTCTTAAGAATCCCTCGGCCAACCCTTCCTGCCCGGCTAACTATCACCCAATCTCCATCACTCCCTTCCTGGGCAAACTCCTGGAAAAGCTGGCCATCTCCCAGCTTACTCTCCACACTGAATCTGTTGGTTGTCTTCATGACCATCAGTCTAGCTGCAAAAAGCACAGAATATGCTCTCCTGAACATCCGTGAAGCCCTGCTCTCCAACCTCGATTCTAACATCCCCTGTGTCTTCATCTTGCTTGATCTCTCTTCTGCCTTTAACACCGTCAACCATGCCATCCTGCTCAAATGTCTCCGTGATAACCTGGGTATCACTGGTCAGGCCCTGGCATGGCAGACTTCTTTCCTCTGACCAAGCCTCCCAGGTCCAACTTGGGTCCTTCCTCTCTGCTAACTTTTTCTCTATATGTGGTGTCCACCAGGGGTCTAACCTCTCTCCCTGGCTGTTCAACCAATACCCACCACTTCTTGCCCACCACATTGCCGCCCTCTGCCCCAACTTTCAGTGCTATGCGGATGACACTCCGCTCATTTTCAGGCTACCTTCGGCCACCTCTTCTCCGTCTCTCATCGACTGTCTGCTATCCAGGAGTGGTGTGCCGCCAATGACCTCTGCCTTAGTGCCAGTAAGGCTGAGATTCTCCTCATCTGCACCCCCACTCCCTCCTTTCCTGTCACTCTCTGGCCGGCCTCTCTTGGCCCTCTTCCTGCTCCCACCTGTGAGGCTAAAAACCTAGGGGTCATCTTCGACTCCACACTCTGACATCTCTAAGAAGTCACTACCAGCTGCACCTCCTCAGAGGTATTCTTCCGTTCCTCTCCTTCCCCCAGAAGCTCACTGTCTTCAGAGCCCTGGTTCTCTCTAGGCTGGACTATTGCAACAGCCTCTTTCTAAATCTGCCTGCCTCTACTCTCTGCCCTCTGCAACTCATCCAGAACAGGACTGAGACTTGTCCTTGGCCTCAAGCCCATGGATCGTATCTCTCCAGGACCAAAATCTCTGCACTGGCTCCCAGTGGCTGCGAGGATCAAGTTAAAAAAAACCCTATGCATTGTCCACAAAGCCTTCTGGGGCCTGGGGCCTCATAACCTTCAACTCTGTTCCTAAATATCTTCCTTCTCGAGCTCTTCGCTCATCCGCCTCCGACTCCCTCAGGGTCAGTCGCTTCTCCAAGCAACGAGTTGGTGGTAGATCTCTTTCTTCGGCTGGTGCCTCAATCTGGAACAGCCTCCCTGAAACTTGAGGAGAACCATCTCCGGGTTACAGAAGCACCTCAACACCCTTCTCTTTACTTCTGTTTTTTCTCCTCCTTTCCCCTGCTGACCTCCTGGCTTAACTGAAACTGCACCGGTTACCTGGTCAAACTCTGATCTTGGGCCCTGGTCCCTCCCCAATCCGTCTCACACACCTGCACTGCCTGCCTGGCAACTCCCACTCTTGGGGTCTGTTTCTGTATCCCCAACAGTCCCACTACCAGCACTTGACACCTGATTTCTGCACTTATCTTTGCACTTGCCACTTGCTGGCCGTTACTTTACTTATCGTTATTATTCTATTCCCATGTACTGCACTCTCTTCTCCCTCCACCCGCATTTTCCCCTCCCCCCCCATCCCATGCACTTGCACGATCTGAATGACACTTGGCCGAGTAGGATCGTGGTCTGTCCTCCGTTCGTTCCCCCTTCCTTGCCTCTTTGCGCCTTGAAACACTTGTGTATAGGCGCATTACGAATGCCATATTCTATCAGTGTTAGTATTTAGTGAGGCATCAGATGAAGGTCATGCTGAACAGCTGGGGACAGTGTCCACTGGTAACCAGCCTAGCCTAAGCATCCTCATCACAGCACTGGTGAGGAGTGAATGAAGCAAGGCCCTGTGCAGCCACAAAAATGTCCAATGCCTTGCGCTGGGCCTGTCGGCAGGCCACATGCTGCTCAAGGAGCACTCCATAATGTACAGCAAATATATAACAATAGAAAACAAGACTAGGTACTTACACAGTCCTCGTCATCCACCAAGGCTTCGTGCTCCAGAAGTAATCGGACTGCCATCTCGTGGCCAGCTCCAGCAGCCCAGTGCAGTGCAGTCCGGTCTGTCTGAAAGAGAGGGGGAGAAACAGTGACCTCTCTATGGATACATGGTACAGTGTGTTTAGATCACATAGCTAGAGACAAACCATGTGGCTGCTGACAACTCAACTACCTGCCAGGCCGAGGAACAGGGTGACTAACCGGGATACAGACATCCCTTAAAAAATGCTACATCACAAGCAAGAGTCTTCTACAGCAGCCAATATATAGAATTAAAGCCTAGTTTTAAAGCAGAGCTTCTAACGTTCTGTGATCCGATTTATGATTTAACAAGAAAATGTGAAAAGAGCATTTTAAACAATGCAATAGGTTTATGTTATGAAGATAGATATAAACCTAAACAATCCTAAAACTAAAATTTGACAAATACACCAAGTAAGAAATACGAAATGTAGCTAAATGTTAGTCAATCACAACATGTTTGTGTAACAAGACCGGCCTATACTGTTTTGTGATTCCAGTGGGTTACCAGTTGCAAAAGACCAGACAGAAAATGTTTTAGAAGCCTCTTTATTCTTCAATTGTCCCGTATCACAGAGACACGTTGGTTTTGGTATGGGACCGTTTCCTTCTATATGGGCTGGCTGCTAGTATGCAAACTAGGCTCAGAAAGACCTTCAGAGAGAGTTCTCCTCAAAGAAAGTTAAATATAGAAACAGAGACTCCTACTAAATTAAGCAATACATCCCTCAGTAGGTAGGCTTTGCTAGCAGGTAATGGCCTGAGACCAAGTTGAAGGACTGAGCAAAGTACAGGCTTTTCATGACCCCCCCCCCCTCCTCCGCCCCCTGCATGCGCGGGCAGTTACCAGCCAGGTAAAGCATCCCCCACGGTGGGGTCTACTGCTATTTGTTTGTTTATTTGTAATGCGCGCCAGACCCAAGGGTAACCGGGCGCAGCAAGGAAAATATGCAAAGCTTTCAATGTTACATGGAATTACAAGATTACATAATTTACAGTGGTAGAGAGAGAAGTATGTACAAATTTAGCAGGATGCAGATCTGGTCAAAGTTTAAGGCACGACTGTCGAGCGAAGCAGTACGTTATATACATTTATGGTATAGCTCCAATACATATATACAGTTCAGATAAAGTAGCACAACAAAGGTGTCTAGCAATACATTACATATTTTTGTCATTGAGGTGTTTGATAAGATTCATTCTAAAGTATGAGAAAGGTTGGTCTGTTCTCAAGTTGTGCGGCAGGGCATTCCACCATTTAGCAGCTAGCACAGGGAAACCGATGCCGCCAATTTTAGCAAGTTTAAATCTAGGTATTACCAGGCAGTTGGAGATGGGGGTTCTTGTAGGTCTACTAGAGACTTTTATTTTTATTTTGTCCATCAGGTAGCTGGGAGCAGCGTTGAGAGCTTTGTGTGTCAAGGAGATCATTTTTAGGTGGATTTTGTTGTCGGTGGACAGCCATTTATATTGGTGTCTGATGGAGGAGATATGTTCCCTTTTATTTATGCCTAGAGCAGCTCTTAGGGCATTGTTTTGTAGTACTTGTAACCTTTTGGTGATAGTTTTGTTGGCACCACTGTAAAGGGCATTGCAATAATCAAGTCGGGATAATATTAAGGCTCTCGCTGGGATCATGCAACTATCATTAGATAAGGCCTTACCTGCTCTTATTAATTTACAGGTATATGCTGTGATGGAAGCGAAGGAGTTAACTTGTTTGGTGAAAGACATGGTGGAATCAAGATAGAAACCTAGTGTTTTTACTTCCCTCGAAACCTTAATGCTATTTTCATCTATGTTAAACATGGAGTAGTCCTTGCCTAACCTGTTGATATTGGCCTGCGTACCCAGGATAATCAGCTCAGTCTTATCATTCAGGCAGAGACCATGGGATGCAATCCATGCCTGAATAATGAGGTACACCCTATTCACCAACCCCCTGTCCTTGCTGTGATCCCAGAAAGCGGGAGGATAATCTGTATCATCTGCATAATTAGTGTAGGTGATACCTAGAAGGTCCAGCTCATTGAAGAGAGGTTTAGTGAATATGCTGCATAAGGTCGGTGAGATGCAAGAGCCTTTGGGGACTCCGCAAGTGATTGGTGAAGGGTCGGCCGCTGCAGAAGGGGAGAAGACTCATTGTTCTCTCGCTCAAAAAGGATTCAATCCATTTAGTGGCATGGGTGGAGAAGTGTACAGCAGTGTCCAAGTATTTGCAAAGGACCTTGTGGTCCACTAGATCGAAAGCAGCTGAGTAACTCAAGAACAGGGAGCATGAGTACCAGGGTTCAAATTCGGGAAAGAGGCAGGCAAATGTGCTATGAAACAGCAATATCAATGCAGTTGGTGCAGAGAGCAGTGAGTGGAGAGGCAGGAGTGAGTGTGGTCCAGGGGAGGTGGGTGAGGGCGACGATGGAAGATTGCAGCAGGCGGGAGAACAGAAGGAGACCGCAGACATTCACAGTGATACCCCTAACATAAGGTCAGGGGTTAACCAATTGGAGGGTGCTTTTCTGGAGTAGGTAGTTATGACGCATAAATTGGCCACTGCCGTGAGAATACTCAACGTTTATGCTCACAGATGACTCTTGGGTGGCTCGGCCTAATAGACTTACACCTGCACTCATTTTTGTTTGCTGGCTTTTAAGACCACATGGCTCTCTACCTCAGGCACTAACCATACAACAGACCCTTCATGTATATGATGTTGCATTTGTTTAGCACCTCATGTACCATTGGTATGATCTCAAAGCGCTGTGGGTTGAACGCCCTCGGGTACCGTGGTCCGTATCCCTGGAGAGTGTGGTTTAGCATGTAGTGATTGGGTGCACTTGGAATGTGTGCAGCCAGAGTGGTTTGCACAGGTTGCCTGCATTCTAATGCTGTGTGTGGTGCAGTGGGTGGGAGGTGAGTTTAATGTGTGAGATGAGTGTAATGTGCGCAACAAGTTCGAGTTTGCTTTCTGGCTGCCGTGGGTCATGTGTAAAATGTGTGCAGCTAGGCCGATTTTTTTCGCGGGGTATAGCTGCGTTCTACCGGGTTGTTTAAGTGTCCTACAAGTGATGTAGGTATGTGTGCAGCTAGACCGAATTGAGGGGTGTAACTGCGTTCTATTGTTTGTTGATGTAAAGTGGAGAGTGAGCATATTGGAAGGAATGCTGGTCGGTGGTTATCTGTGGGATTCTTTCGGAGCTCAGTGCGCCGGCAGTGTCAGAGCTGGTGGTTCATCGGAGTGGATTTCAGAGAGGTAAACTTGCCGGTGAGGGCATGTGTTATTTTGGTCAGCCAGTCCTTTTCCACACACTCTGGAGTGGGACTCGGAGGGCCCATTTTCCGGGTACCTGGTAGAATTGTAAACTGGGCGTTTCCTGGGTTATTGCACGATTCTCTGGAGAGTTTAGCCAATCCTAGTTACTTCTTTGCCTCCGGCGCAGGGTTCTAGGTTCTAATTCCTAGGTAGGCAGGGGGGTCGCCTCTATTGCTGTAGCACCAGCTATGCTTTTAGTGATCGAGCTGGGTGAATGAAACCGCAGCTGCAGAAGGCAAGAAATACTTTGGCTTATAGGCCGATTTCTGTGCCCTGAATGTTCCTGCTTGCGGGGAGTAATAATTGATTAGGCGGTTAGCCGTCTTTCGTGGCTTTTCGGTTTGTGTTTCGGGTCAGATTTATGGCCTTAGGCAGACACTTTCATGGATTTGAGAACAGCCATGTTTTTAACGCTTTGCGAAAGGCCATGTAGTTCTGGTTCTGTCGAATATGGGGAGTTGGTGCCAAGGTACAGTAGGCTGACCCTCCAAGTCTGGCTGAATTGGAGGCTGGGATCATTAGGAGGGCCATGCTTGACCTTAGGGTGTGTGTTGGGCGGTAGGGCATAGTCTTCTCTTGGAGGTATGCCAGGCCGACCTTATGAGCTGCTCAGTGGGTGATGCACAGGATTTTGAATGTGGCCCTTTGTCCAATAGATAGCCAGTGGAGAGTGCGGAGAGCAGGGAATAAGGGAAGATGCGTCTCAGAAGCCTGAGGTGGTAGTAACAGGATTTGGATACATTATTGATCTGGTGGGACAGGGTTAGGCCTGAGTCCAATGTGCAGCAAAGGTTTTTGACTGCTGTAGGGGGAGGAGGGGTGGGGGGGGGCGTGCTGAGGGAGGAGGGCCATGGGAGTGATTACGGGAGTAGAGCTGTGTTGCCACATGCCATGATATTGGTTTTCCTTGGGTTGAGAAGGAGGTGGTTTCTAGTCAACCATTGGTCTTTATCACTAAAGCAAGCTGCTAGGTCAGGCAGTTGATAGCTCGTTTTGGGGATTCTCAGGATAATTTGGGTGTCGTCAGCATAATTGGAGCAGGTGAGGTTGTACGAGCGAATGATCCCTGGCAGCGAGGTCATGTAGAGGTTGAAAAGGAGCACAGAGCAAGCGTGCTGGGATACTCTGGTGTTCACTGGGTGAGCTGAGGAGGTAAGGGGGTGGGGGGGAATAGTGATTTCCTGTTAAGAAATGAGGCAATACAGTTGAGTGCCAAGTCTCGTATTCCAAGGGTGTGGAACTGGTCAAGGAGGATTGAGTGATTAATGGTGTCAAAGGCAGCCGAGAGATCGAGAACCAGAGCGGCGCATTCCTTCAGAGTCTGCCGTGACTTTGAGGTCGTCCCAGATCGAGATCAGTGAAGTTTGTTACATAGCGAGGCTGCAAGCCAGACAGAGTGGGGTCGAGTACGTTGTTGGAATCAGCTAAAAGGTTGAGTTGAGTGTAGGCAGATCGGTTGATAGTTAGCCAGGAATCTGTTGTTGGAGATGGGCCTGTAATTGGATGGCTGTAGAGAGAGAGGAGGGGGGGGGGGGGGTTGAGACATTCTTTTTTCAGAAGGGGTTAGACGTGTGCTACTTTGAAGGGGTCTGGGAAGGAGCCAGATGTGAAGGAGTCATTGAGGATGAACCTAGCCTGTACTCCTGCACAGGTAGAGGAGAAGATTTCTTTGAGGAGAGGGGAATGGCAAGGGTCAAGGGGGGGGCCTGAGGATCTGTTGCTGGACAGGAGATTGAGGAATTCCTCGCTCGACATTGGCTTAAAGGAGTTGAGGGTTGGCGATGCGGGGGCAGGGGGGGGGGGGGGTGTGGGATCTTGAGTGGCAGGTGTTGGGCGCGGGGTGAGGTTGGAGGGTGGTCATCCTGTGAAGTGCTGTACTGTGGAATTGATGGGAGAGGGAGTTGCAGGGTGCTGACCTGTTCGGTGCAGTGGTGCAAGGGGGCTTCGCGAATTCTGAGATGATTCTGTGGAGCTCTTTACTACTGCTGCAACAATAGTCGGATTTGAAGTGCTGGTGGGTGTACAGGGATTTGCTAATGGTTTTTTTTTGGTGCTCGCCAGTTGCGCTCGAGGGAGCAGTTATGCGTTTTGACAGTATTCAGGTGGTGGGTGAACCATTTGGGGGGGGCTTTGTAGGTGAGGGGGGGTGAGATAGAAGACTGAGTCGTTGAGCCAAGAGTCAAAAGATTCAAATAGGTAGAGGCCTGTTTGTGGTTGGGAGTGTGCGTAGCAAGGATTCAGCCAGGTCAGGTCAGGTTGTGTGGTAAGACAGGGCAGATCATGGGTGGTGGGGTCGGTGTGCCGAGAGAGAAAGGTAGGGCTGAGTGATCTGTCCAGATGAGGACTTTGGGGCTGGACACAGACGAGGTCAGAGGAGCTGAATATTGCATCAAGGGTGTGGCCTCCGGTGTGGGTGGGACCTGTGGTATGGCCAGAGAGGTTGAGTGCCGGTTGGGTCATGGGCATTATTGGGTATATCAAACCAGATGTTGAAGTAGCCCAGTAGAGTGAATGAAGTATGGTTGACCAGAATGAGTCGGCAAAATGACTTGTCGTATCCCAGTGGGTGTCCGGTCAAAGGATCGAAAACAAAAAACATCTAGTACAATAGGTGAGAGTCAAAAGGACCGAAATAAAAAAGGTTGAATAACTTTTTTAAAATAAATATATATATATATATATATATATATATATATATATATATATATATATATATATATATATATATATATATATATATATATATATATATATATATATATATATATATATATATATATATATATATATATATATATATATATATATATATATATATATATATATATATATATATATATATATATATATATATATATATATATATATATATATATATATATATATATATATATATATATATATATGGGATACATTACTCACCGTAATCGTATTTCTGATGCTTGTATCTGCTTAGATTCACATGCTGTGCATAGGCCGACATCTAGTGGAAGCTGCGGAGTATTACAGTTTGTTTTTCGAAAGTCGAAAATGGGCGTCGACACAGGCGTGCCAGTAATACTATCCCTAGTGTGACGTCCACTGTACCCAAGATCCCTCACGCGTGTAGGATCCTCAGATTGTATTTTTTCTGACATGAGGAAGCATGAGGAGTAGCGTGAGTACAGATAATCCAAGCAGATAGACAGAAAAGGTAAGACTACAAGCAATCATGCGCCTTCTCTCGGAGGGGAGGAAGGGTGGGTCGCATGTGAATCTAAGCAGATACAAGCATCAGAAATACGATTACGGTGAGTAATGTATCCCTTCTGAGGCTTGTGGAATCTGCTTAGATCACATGCTGTGCATAGATTAGCGAGCAGTACCAGAAGAAGGAGGTGGGATGTGAGAAGGGTCATGAGCAAACAGGTGTCTTAGAACCGCTTGTCCCACTTGTGTATCTGTCTTGGAATGAGTGTCAATGCAGTAATGCTGAGTAAAAGTGTGAATAGAGCTCCAAGTAGCCGCTTTGCAAATGGTGTCGAGGGGAATATTTGCAATGAAAGCCAGAGTGGCACCAATGCCTCTAGTAGAGTGGGCCCTTGGCGTAAAAGGCAGAGTCTTGTCAGAAAGAGAGTAACACAGCTGTATACAGTTGATAATCCACTTCGAGATAGCGCCCCTAGAGACGCGATCCCCCTCTCTGCCTGTAGCTACGGAGACAAACAGTTGATCTGTTTTCCTTAGCGGTCTGGTTTTATTTACATAGTATAGGACCGCCCTACGCACATCTAGGGTGTGTAGTTTCACCTCAGCCGAGCTTTGCGGGTTCTGGAAGAAAGCCGGAAGCTCGATGGACTGGTTTACATGGAACTTGGATATGAATTTAGGTGAGAACCTAGGGTGTGTGCGTAAAACCAGTTTGTCCTTGTGGATAGTAAAGAAAGGATCCTGCACTGACAGAGCCTGAATTTCACTGACCCTTCTTATGGAGGTAATGGCTACTAAGAAGGCCGTTTTATAAGTCAGGTGTTTGAGACTACTTTTATGCATGGGTTCGAATGGGGGTCCCATGAGCTTAGCTAGCACCACGTTGAGGTCCCATCCTGGCGGTGGGTTCGAAATAGGAGGGTGAAGTCTCTTTACTCCTTCCATGAAGGCTTTAACCACTGGTACTTTCCACCACGAGACCTTGTTATGGGATGTGGTGTAAGCCGAGAGGGCTGCCAGGTGTACTTTCAGCGAGTTAAAAACCAACCCTGCATCCAGCAGGTGGAGCATGTATGTCACAACGTTGGAAGGAGTGCAATCAACCGGGTTGATTTGTTTATTCTGGCACCAGATAACGAATCTTTCCCACTTATCAAAGTAACAGTGCCTTGTATTTGGTTTCCTGGACTCCTTTAGAATGTCCATACACCTCTGTGGTAATTTGAGATGTCCAAACTCTATGACTTCAGGAGCCATGCTGCTAGGTTCATAGAGTTGGGTTCCTGATGCACTGTTTGACCCTGTTGCTGGGACAGTAGGTTGTACCAGGCTGGGAGTCTGATGGGTTCGCACACCGCCATCCTGCGTAGGTGTGGAAACCATGGTTGTCTCGCCCACATGGGAGCAACTAGGATGAGCGTCATAGATTCCTTGTTCATCTTGTACACCACCTTCCTGATGAGAGGAGTTGGTGGAAAAGCGTACGCAAACATCCCTGACCAGTTCATCCACAGGGCATTCCCTTGGGAGTCCGGCTGGGGGAACCTGGATGCAAATCCTGGGCATTGTTTGTTTTCGCTTGTGGCGAATAGGTCTATAGTGGGGAAACCCCACTGAGAGAAGAGATCTTCTACTACGTCTCTGTGAAGGACCCATTCGTGTTCTTCTGGGAGGGAGTTTCTGCTTAGAGCATCCGCTAGGGAATTGAGCTCCCCTGGAACATGTTGCGATGACAGGAAGATGTTCCGTCTGAGTGCCCATATCCATATTTTCTGGGCAAGCTTGGACAGATTTGGCGAACGAGTCCCCCCTTGCTTGTTCAGATAGAACATGGCTGTCGTGCTGTCCGTCCTGATCTGCACCGACAAGTTCAGTAGATGGGGCTCGAACGCCCTTAGCGCTCGGAATACTGCCAGAAGCTCTAGCAGATTGATGTGGTTCTTGGCTACTGAGTGAGACCAGAGACCCTGAGCTGAGTGGTGGAGATGGTGAGCTCCCCACCCAGTCAGGCATGCATCTGTAGTCACCACGGCTTGTACTTCGGGATCGTAAAAGGGTTTCCCCTTTGCGAGATTCTCTCTTGTCCACCAGTGTAGGCTCTGTACGAGTGTTGGCGAAACGACCACTAGATCGTCCCAATGACCACTTGCCTGAGACCACTGTTTCGCCAACCATTCCTGCATGGGACGCATGCGCAGACGCGCGTGGGGGACCAGGTAAATGCATGACGCCATCATGCCCAGTAACCGCATAGCTTTGCGTACTGTTATCTGTTGACCTGACTGATAATGCGGAATTTGCAGAAGTATATTCCGAATTCTCTCTTCCGAAGGGAAGGTCAATCCTTTCTGAGTATCTAGGATAGCTCCTAGAAACTGTTTTGAGGTGCTTGGCACCAGACTTGACTTTTTCTCGTTGATGGAGAAGCCTAATTCGTGGAGGAGGTCGATAGTCCTCTGAATGTTTGACCTGCAAATTCCTGGGGTTTCCCCCGTTATGAGCCAGTCGTCCAGATAAGGGTACACCGGGATTGCTTCCCTGCGTAGGTGTGCAGCCGCCACCGCCAGTACCTTGGTGAATACCCTTGGTGCTGAAGCTATCCCGAAGGGCAGTACCTTGAATTGGTAGTGGCGACTGTCCACCTTGAAGCGCAAGTACTTTTTGTGCGCTGGGAGCATGGAAATATGAAAATAAGCATCTTTCATATCCAAGGTTGCCATGTAATCCCCCTTTTTTAGGAGGGGGATTACCTCTTGTAGCGTGGTCATACGGAATTTTTGGGGCTTGACATATTTGTTGGCAGGCCGTAAGTCCAATACTGGGCGCATTGTCAAATCTTTCTTTGGCACAAGGAAGTAAGTTGAATAGATACCCTTGTTTACCTGGTGTCCTGGGACGAGTTCTATCGCGTCCTTTTCTAGCAGAATGGCGATCTCCTCGAGAAGGATCCTTTGATGCTCTAGGGAGTGCACTCTTTGTCGTGGAGGATGATTCCGGGGACGCTGCAGTAGTTCTATACAATATCCTGCGGATACTGTTGACAGCACCCATCTGTCTGAGGTGATCCCTTCCCAAGCCTGGGTGAAGGTGGAAATGCGTCCCCCTACTGGGGTTGCGTGGCAAGGGACCCTGAACTGAGCGTCACTGTTTTGGTGGAGGCGTGCCCCCGCCCTTGTTGGGGCTGCCTCTGCCTCTTCCACGACCTCTCTTGTTACCCCTGCCGTAACTCTGGGTAGACTGCTGGTTGTTATTCCATTGTGTACCTTGTCCCTGGGCATAGTTGCCTCTTTGTGAATTTTGGCCGCGTGGGCGACGAAAATTATTGTTCCCCCTCTGGTTAGGGGGTTTGTTGGTAAGCTGGCCAAGGGATTTGAGAGTCTCATATTCATATTTGGCATTTTTAAGTGCGTCTTCGACCGCTTTCCCAAACAATAGGTCGGGTTCCACTGGCTTGTCTATTAAAGAAGCCTGGGTTTCTGTCTTGAATCCCGACTGCCGTAACCACGCATGTCTCTTGATAACAGTACCTTCTGCTATCAATCTCCCTGCGTTGTCAGCGGCGTCGAAAGTTGCTTTTAAAATGCAACCAGACACGGCTCTCCCCTCTGCCGAGATCCGAGCCAGCTGGCCCTTTAACGGTTCTGGAGCAGAGGCAATGAGCGCCGCGACTTCTTCCCATTGATGGCAATTGTAACTAGCCAACAGGGTGGTGGAATTCGCAATCCTTGCTTGGTAGGCGGACGTTGAGGCTACCTTTCTGCCAAACCCGTAAAGTTTTTTGCTCTCCTTGTCGGGAGGAGCTTCTGATGAAGATAAGGGCGTGCCAGCCCTCTTTCTAGTGTTGGTCACCACTAGGGAATCTGGTTTAAGATGTCCCTTTATATACAGAGGGTCAGACTGGGCTGCCCGGAAAATCTTTTCAATTCTGGGGTTGACAGCTCTGGTGAGGTTAGGATTCACCAGGGAAGGATCTATTCTTCGTTGGATGGATTTGAGGATAGGGATGGTCTGAGCGACCGGTCTTCTCTCTCCTACAAACTCCTCCGCGAAGTCCCTTTCCTCCTGTACACCGTGGGTGTCGATGTGGAAGTGTTCCGCTGCTCGAGCGAGAACCTCGTTAAGGAGGGGCTGGTTATCAACTGGAGAGTCAGTAACTGGGGCTTCGCTTTGTACTGGGGAATCTACTCTGTAAATTTCCTGCTCATCTTCTCCCTCCTCCAGGTCCTCATCCTCTGCATAGTAATCTGTCCCGGTTTGTTCTTCCATAAATGCAAACTCCTGGTCCTCTTCAGGGAAAACTTGTCCCTGATAACTGGGGAGTGGAGTAGAATATGGAGTGGAGTAAGGCTGAACCTTGAAGGGTTCAGGTCTTTCGACCCGGGGCTCTTTACTTAGCGGGATAGGATCGGAGGAGCCTGAGGGTGTGGCCCCTTGAGGGTTATATGAAAGAAAGTGTTCTGGGTTCTTATCATAAAAATCAGCCAAGGAAGACATCCTAGACATAACCCTGTCTATGTCTTCACTGGACCATTCCCTGGAACAGGGTATTACTTTAGCAGGTGATTTATTTTCAAGGGTAGACTTGTGTTTGCTTGTCTGCTTAGGCTTTACAGGGGTGGAAGGCTGTGCTTTCCGCTGTTTCCCCCCTTCTCCGTGCGTGGAAAAATGTTTTCCCTGTCCCTTGGGGGCCCCAGAGACTTTCGACGCCTGGCGTCGAGGGTCTGGAGAGGTATCTGTGTGCTTCGGGCGTGGGGCCTCACTGATGTAAACCGCGGTCTCGGTATCTTGGAGCGCGGCCTGGGGGTGGAAGTCGTCTTCGTCTCCCGACGATCGAACTTCCGTTAGTGTGTGTAGCGAGGCACTCTTGGCAAGAGTGGATGATTGCCTTGCGTCGTGAGGCGATCTCGATCGAGAGCGCCCAGAGGACACCGAGTCGGACCGTTCTTTTTGTGCCTCTTTCCGGGAAGTCGACGTCGTCGAGGTCCGGTTGGTCTTAGTGTGTTTAGTGTGTGTTAGGTGTGTAGCGCTTGCGTCGCCGGGGGTCTTCCCCATAGCCGCCTTGCCGGACGACCTTCCGAGGTCGGGGACCTGCGCTCGTCGGCTGTCTTTCGACGCCGTAATGCCCTCGCCGTCCGAAAGTACGGCGTCGCTGCCATCGCTGAAGGCGCCCTCCGCTGCCATGGCCTCCTGCCTGGCGTGGTGGGCCCAACGCTTTGTCGAACGGTCCTTAAGTGTCTTAGGTTTAAACCTACTACACGCTCTGCAGTTCGCTTCGGGGTGATCCCTCGGCAAGCAGAGATTGCACGTGGCGTGCCTGTCGACCCAAGGGTATTTGCGATTGCACTTGGGGCAGAATTGAAAAGGGGTACCCTCCATACGCACCTTAAGGCAGCGGGCTGCTAAGTGTAGGAATATATATAAATGTAACTATATATCAAGAGTGAAGAGTATGTACCACCCCCCACTCTCCCTACTTGTAAGGGCCGAGGCCAGCGGCCTACTAGGCCCGGGCCGAGGCCAGCGGCCTACCGAGGCCCAGATCCGTCGTGCAGCAGTCGACGGTCGATGACTTCTCCAGCCGTCGTCGAGGTTGAGGGTCGACGTTGGGGTGGGGAAGGGAATGAATAAGAATTAAAATTATAATAACAGCAAAAGTATGGCTAAGGCCAGGGAACTCCGCAAGATGCTTCCGACCAGTATGGCGGAAAAAAACAATCTGAGGATCCTACACGCGTGAGGGATCTTGGGTACAGTGGACGTCACACTAGGGATAGTATTACTGGCACGCCTGTGTCGACGCCCATTTTCGACTTTCGAAAAACAAACTGTAATACTCCGCAGCTTCCACTAGATGTCGGCCTATGCACAGCATGTGATCTAAGCAGATTCCACAAGCCTCATATATATATATATATATATATATATATATATATATATATATATATATATATATATATATATATATATATATATATATATATATATATTTTGGTTTCCGTTTAGGAAAAAAAAAGTTTTATTCCAAAAACAGGGGTTGGGGGGCCTAAAAAACAAAAAAAAAAGAAAATGACCTTTTTGTCCCCCCTCCCCCGTCCTTTTGACTCAGAACTATTGCATTTCGATCCTTTTGATTCGATCCTTTCAGCTATAACCATCCCAGTGGCCTCTAGAGAAATTGGGCAATAGGGATAGTCTGACCAGCCGGGTTGCACAGTTAGCTGTGCATGGCTGGTTTTCGGTGAGCAAGATGGATATGTGGGGTTTGTGGACGATGACTACTCCGCCACCTCTGGTGGCTCTGTTGTGGGGGATGAGTGCAGTTGGGAGGGAAAGTTGCAGTGATGAAGATGAAATCGGGGTTATCAAAGGATAGTAGGTCAAAGATGTCATGTCCGTTTCTGGCCACGCAGCGGGCATGGAACAAGAGGCAGTGACTTGGTGGCAGAAGGTGGTTCCACCAGTGATAGTGGCTGCATGGACATAGTGGGACTGGGTGGGTGGTGGGGGCGGGGGTAAGGGGCAGTGAGAGGCTGAGTGGTGGGAGAGGCTTGAAACAAATATATCATAACATTTGGAGTATCTGGGATGTTTTGGGGGGGGTGAGATTGGAGGGAGTGGGACGAGCGTTGGCGGTAGGTGAGGAGGGAGGGTGGGCGGGCGGGTGGTGAGTGGTCTTGGTGTGGTGTGTGGGTACCGGCTAGCTGATGGATGGGCTGCAAGTCTGGCGGGAAGTGGAGGTGCGGAGTTGGTAGGCGAGCGGTAATGTGCGAAGAGGGACAATCTGGGAGTTGCTAATGGGGAGTTCCTGACAGCCAGGCCATGGGTGGTTGGGACAGAGGACTGATGCAGGCGGAGTGAATCAGAGTCGAGGGTGGGGGCTGGTAATTTTTTTTGGCGTTTATTGTTCGCTTGTTAGGCGCTTATACAGGAAGTAAATACTGTTTGAAAGTGCCCACAGGGCAACAGGGAGGGGACAGGGGGATGAGAAACTACATAAATAATAAATAAAGTGGGAGGGGTGGGGGTCAGACAAACCTTGTGAGTGTTCAGAACGTGAAAGTGCAGAAGGGAGGGGGAATGGGACAGGTCCTGGCGTGCTCATGGGTGAGCAACAGGTGAAGTGCAACAAAAGATCAGTGCGAGCCTCCAGGGTGGAGGGTGAGCCGATGCAAGTGCTGAGGATAGACAGAAGTTGGGGGCGATTTGGTCAGGGCCCCAAGAATGCATAAGGGCCCTGAACACCAAACAAAGAACTGTGATTAGCAGAGGAGAGAGGGAGGGAAGGAGGAGGTGAAGAGGAAAGTCTTGAGGAGCTTCCGGAATTTAAGCAAGGCCTGCTCAAGTGGGAGGGGGAGGCTGTTCCAAAGAAGGGAGCCAGCTGAGGAAAGCGATCGACCTCCTGCCCTCTGTTCATCGAAACGCTTTACACACAGTTCGTACCAGAGGAGCGCAGGTCTAGAAGGGGAATATTTAGTGAGAGTTGCAGATAGTGTGGTCCCCGGCCCCAGGCAACCTTGTGGACGATACAGAGGGATTTGAATTTAATCCGTGAAGCAACCGGGAGCCAGTGAAGAAATTTTAGGGCAGGAGAGATGCAGTCCCTGGGAGATGCAGTCCCTGGGCTTGAGGCCAAGGATAAGTCTTGCTGCCCCCTATTCTGGATTAGCTGGACGGGGGGGGAGAGGGGGTCGCAGATAGGAAGAAGGTAGATTCAGGAGGAGACTATTGCACTAGTCAAGCCTAGAGAGAACCAGGGCTCGGGTAGCGTTAAGCTACTGTAGAATTCCTTTGAGAAGGAAGAGCAGAAAGTGGGAATTCTTGCCAATGTCTCGAGTGTGAGGAAGGAGAGAGGAGTCGAAGAGGACTCCAAGGTTTCTGGCTTCAGAAGAGGGAGCAGGGGGAGAACACATGGAAGGCCAGAGTGAAGGGAAGAAGTTGGGAGCAGGGGTCCCAAGGGGAAGGCTCTGCATTTTGCTGTCTTTGAAGCAGAGATAATTGAAGTGCATGAGGCCTAGATGGCAGAAAGGCACTCAGGGATGATTGAATGTGCAAGAGGTTCAGCAGAAGGTTTGAAGAAGAGCTGTGTGCCGTCAGCATAACACTGGAAGTTGGGGGAGAAGGAGATTAACAGTGCCAGCTGAGTAAGGTAGATGTTAGGAGCCAAGACGAGGGATAGAGCCCTGGGGGACAACACAGGTGGAGAATGAAGTAGGAGAGAAGGTGCCCAGGATAAGTTGGGAGGCGGGGTCAGTTAAGAAGGTCAGCCAGTCCAGTGCTCGCTCCGAAATACCAAGGGTGTCGTGGAGCCTTTGTATAAGGATGAAGTGACTGACTGTGTCAAATGCAGAGGAGATCAAGAAGGAGGAGGACAGCGGGGGAGTTGAATCCAGGGATGCAAGCAGTTCAAGGGTGTTTATTAGAGCAGTTTCCGTGCCTCAGGATACTCTGAATCTAGATTGATGGTCGTGGAGACCACCAAAAGGTTCAGTGAGAGTTGATTTGGGACAGGGCCAACTTCTCCAGCAGTTTGCCCAGGAAGGAGATGATGGAGATAGGGCGGTAGTTGGCTGGACAGGAAGGGTCTGCTGATAGTTTTTTGAGGAGGGGGCACACAAGGCAGTGTTTGAGGGAAGAGGGGAAAGAACCAGTAGCAAAGGAGTGGTTACAGAGATCGGCCAGTGCAGGGGCAAGAGAGCCAATGTTGTCCTTGATGGTTCTGGATGAGCAAGGGGACACCGGTTTGGAAGAGAACTTCATGGAGCGGACAACTGGTGACTTCTTCCGGTGCGACAAGGGCAACGGAGAAGGAAGGAGGGGGAGGTTGAGTGTCCAAGGAAGGCATGGGGGTGAGGGATGGGTTGGGAGAGTGAGTGACAAGGCTGTGTCCCGAGTTGTGGTGGTGAAGCGAGTGGCAAGTGCGTTGCAGAGGTCCTGGATTAGGGGAGGAGGATACTGCGGAAGGGTTGGCCAGTTCCCTACAGATTTTGAAAAGCCATGTTGTTGGATGCAACAGATACCCATGCTTGAATGTGGCCCTTTTTCTTGGTATGGATAGAGAGTCTGTATTGCCTTTGGAGCAGGCGGCAGGTCAGTTTGTCAGAGGGTGAGCGTGAGGTTTGTACTTCCATTCGAAGCTGCCCTTTTTGTTTCAGGGCTCTAAGTTCAGAGTTGTACCAGGTATTGCACTTAGAGGCGGGATCCTGTTGGGGATGGACAGGTGGAAGTTGCTGAGAGCAGTGTCAGTGGTAGAGTCTGAGTTGGGGGGGGTTGGAGGGGGATAAAGGTGGAAGAGAAGGCAACAGATGACACTCGTTTCATCGGGCGGATGTTCAGGAATGAGGTTGGCAGGGCTTTAGGAGGAGTGGTTACAGGGCCATAGGGACCCAGGTGAGGGGAGAGAAGAGAGGCCAGACCAACAGAGTGGTGACCAGGGGAGATGAGAGAGGGAGGTCCGAAAGGATGAAGGTGTTCAGTGTGTGTCCAGTAGAGTGGGTTGGACCAGAAGGGAGAATGTAGAGGGATAAAGAGGTGCAGAGGTCAAAGAAGAGCGGATGCAGTGCCAGGGAAGTCCAATTGGAGGTTAAGGTCACCCAGGCAGAGGAGGTTGAAAGTAAGGAGGACCAGAAATCAGCCCATTCATAGAGGAACAGGAAGGTAGCGCCTGGAGGCCTGTAAATGGCAGCAATGGTCATGGTGTAGGAGGGAGAGATAACTAACTTTCATTCATGGCCCTCAAAGGAAGAGTAGAGCAGAGTGGGTAAAATGGAAGAAGGAACCCACTCAGAGAAGATTAAGCCAGCACTGTGAGGTCAATGCTTGATCTTAAAGCCATCAGATAGGAGGGAGTCCAAAGCTGTGAAGGAGCTGACATTGAACCATGTCTCGGTAAGAGCAAGAATGTCAAGGTCAGTGTCTTCAAGAAGGAGGCAGATGTCAGCAGAGTGTTTGTTGCCCGAGAGGGCATAAAGACTCACCAGGTGGAGATGGTCTCTGCCTTTGAAGGTTTTCTGAGGTGGAGTATAGGGGCGTGGTACTCCAGTCAGAGGGGGAGGGGCAAAGGAGGAAGTAAGGGGAGAGGCAGGAGAAGGAAGAAAGTTAATGAGGGATGGCAGGATCCGGTCAAAGAGTAGGAAGTTCACCCGAGGACCCTGAACCAGGATAGTGCCAATGTGGAAGACAATGATGCAGTGTGATAAGAAGCTCGCCAAGGGGACTCCCCACTTGGTGCCACCATTAATGCGAGAAGATGTCAAAGGGCAGAGAGTAAAGATGAGAAGTCCATAGGTCTGGAGCAGGGACAAAGAGAAGAGAATATCAGCGAAGATCTCTCTGGAAGATGCACTGACATTTGTGTCTGCAATGGAAAACCAGGATTTGCACCCAGGATATCTTTGTGTGCTTTTTACATCCAGATTTCGTGAGGGAGGGAGGATAGGTGATAGTGTAGCAGTTAGAAAGGATTGGAGCGGTTGCAAGTGCCATCTCAGTGGCAGAGGATAGATGAGAAGGAAAAAAAAGGTAGGGGGGCTGCAATACACAGTCCTGGCATTTACTCACAAGCGGCCTGGTAGTTAAGGAGGGCACAAAACAAATGGAGAGCAATAAGAAAACCCATCCAAGATGCGATAAAAAAAAAAGAATAGAATGCAGTGCCCACAGGGATGCGAGAGGTAGGAGAAATAACGTGAAAAGAATTTACCAATTGAAGAAACAGAGTGAGGCAACGTAAAGAGGAGGTCAATGGAGGAGGCAGAATAGGAATGGCACAGATACAGTTTAGGGAGATAGCTGGAGGAGGCAATAGGACAGCTCAGCCATCATTCACGTTTGTGCAGAAAGGGGGGCCCGGGGAGCAGTGGCCCAGGATCAGGTTCATGCAGGAGCAAGACGTGCACATGAGGCTGCAGCATTGTTTATGGAGCGGCAACAAGATGCAGGCCCATCCAAGCCGGGACAGGCTCAGACAGGGCCTTACCTGTGGGCCTTTGCTGGAGGTGCCAGCTTCCGCCTGCCGGAGCCTCTCTTTGGCTGAAAAATGAAATGGGCCACCAATCATGATGGGGGAGCTGGCAGGCAGACAATGGCTCCAGGCCCTCGTGAGGGGCAGCCATCTTAGAAGGTGTCCCTGATTGCAATGGTGGATGATGGGTGGCAAAGACGACACAAGAAAGCTTTGCAGAACTCTATATTGCCCCCAAAAGTGTGTTTTGGTGTAGGAAGTGTGAGAGAGAGGGTAGGGGGGGCTAAAGGGGAACGGGAATTAGGCAATGGTTCTTCAGAAAGCAAGTCATGCGATACTGAGAAGGGAAGGCGGTGGAAGAGGGTTGTCTTGAGATGGAGGGCGAGTGGATGCTGGGGGTGTATGCGTGTGGGGGGAATGGTCATAGCTGGTGGAGAGCAAAAGGGGTTTGACTGAGAGGAGTTTGAGGGGGGAGGCAGTGTGAGTGGGTTGGGCCTGCTGAGGGGACGTTGGGGATTGGTGGGAAGTGGGCAAATTGTGAGGCAGATCGGAGTTGGGGGGGGGGGGGTGGGAGGGTGGATGTGGCAGCGGGATGACCGGGTTAGTGGAGGGGCATGGACCTCTCCCTGAATGAGTGATTGGTGTGGTTTGAAGGGAGTGGGGGGTCTGCAGGGTTCTGGCTAAAGCAGAGAGGGATGTGGTGAGCAGTGGCGATGATCTGCGGATGAGGCTCTGTGGGCAGGAGCAGATGAAACCGTGGTGGCAAGGGGGTGGTGTACGGAGCGCCAGTGTGCTCCTCTGGCTTGGGAGTTTGAGGTAGCGTGGAGGAATGGGCGGGGGGGTTTGGCAGTCATACTCTGCGTATGACCAGGTGGAGGTGTTGAGCAAGGGTGGCGCATGAGCGGAAATGAGCGGGGGCTCGGTAGGGCAGGGATGGTTTGTTGTGGGCCAGATGGCACCTCTGGTCAGAGGGATGAGGCGGTGTGGTGTGTGTGAAGGATGTCGGGCGGTGGTGTAGAATGCTTCTGGGGCTGGGGATAGAGAAGAGTGGCAGTGTGTGGTTGGAGAAGGTGCTAGACTGGAAGTGGTGGAGCAGGAACAGTACTTATTTGCTTGCCAGTGTTTCTTTTGTTTGCTGGTTGTGAAGTGTGAGAGTAAATGCTGTGTGCTGGTTTGCTGTTCTGAGTGACTGCGTAGTTGCTGGGTCGAAGTTGAGGGGTCGGAGAGGTGGTCTTGGTCCTTGCTCCGTTTTTTACAGGTTGGAATTGTCGGTCGTGGTTGTGTGGGGGAGCATTGTGGCTGGTGGGGGTGTTCGGGCCTGGGTTAGTCGCTGCAGGTAGGGAGCGCTGTGGTCAGGGGTATTTTGGTGGAGCGAGTCACCCAAGTTCAGTAAATGCAGTAACAGCTAGATAGCTAGATTTGAGACAGTGGTATATGAAATAACTAGATTTGAGACACCTGAATAGAGGGAGGAAGCGCCTAAGGTAAGGGCAAAGTAGTGAGAGCAGCAACACAGATATATGGCACCCAAGTGGGGGGGGGGCACAGAAGGAACAAGTTACTTACCTGTAACTGTTCTCCAGCATGGGTCTGGCATGGATTCACATGCTCATGAATATTCCCCGTCGTCAGGCTGGGAATCCTCGGTAAAGAAAAAACCAGTATCAGTTTCGTTTCTGATCTGTCTTTCGTAGTAGTAACCAATCACTGGTCTCTGCGTCATACTGACCACAGCCAATGACTGCCCTCTACCTAAGCCCCGCCTCTGGCAGCCATCTTCAGATTTGGAAGCACTTGAAGTGGCAGTATGACCAAGTGAAGAGCCGCAGAGGGGTAGGCGGGAGGGTTCGCATGTGAATCCATGCCAGACCCATGCTGGAGAACAACAGTTACAGGTAAGTAACTTGTTCCTTCTCCAGCATGGGGTCTGGCATGGATTCACATGCTCATGAATAAAGAATACATAGCAGTACACACATGCACAACCACGGGAGGTGGCAAAGGCTCAACATTAAGCATTACATCAAACTCAACATCAAGCAATCTTACCTCCTCACCAGGCTCACCTCAGGCGAACAGGTTGCGCAGCACTGCTTGGCCGACCCTGGACTCCTCCTTGGAATCCCGATCGACGCAGTAGAATTTCGTGAAGGTGTGCGTCGACCTCCACGTAGCAGCCCTGCATATGTCCAGCAGGGGCACACCAGAAAGGAACGCCGTGGTAGCTGCGATCGCTCTGGTGGAATGGGCTCTCGGACGGCCAGGCAGCGGTCGGTTTGCCAACCGATGACAGTACATGATACAGCCGGAGAGCCATCTGGAAATGGAAGCCTTCGAGAGAGCCTTCTCCTGATTGACAGGTCCAAAGTTCACAAAGAGTTGTGACGTCTTCCGAAAACACTTCGTGCGGTCCACGTAGAACTTCAGCGCTCTAGCCACATCAAGCGAGTGCAAAGTCCTCTCAGCCGGCGACGAAGGCGACGGGAAAAACACAGGCAACACCAAGGGTTCGTTGAGGTGGAAGTCCGACGGCACCTTGGGCATGAAGGAGGGGTGCGCCCTGAGCACCACCCTCATGTCGTGAAAAGTCAAGTATGGTGGCTTGCAAGATAGGGCCTGGATCTCTCCCACTCGTCGTGCGGAGGTGATGGCCACAAGAAACGCTGTTTTCCACGACAGGAACTTCAACGGGGCCAAGTGCAGAGGCTCGAACGGAGGTCCCATGAGCTTGGTCAGCACCACGTTGAGCTCCCACGCCGGGGCCGGTGCCTTCACCGGCGGGAACGATCTGAACAGTCCCTTCATGAATTCTTTCACCAGACGATGAGACCACAAGGACGTCCGCCCCGTGGTTCTGGTGTATCGGGAGAACGCAGCAAGATGAATCTTGATGGACGCGTGTGCCAGTCCAGCCTTGGCCAGCGTCAACAGGTACGGCAGCACTTGGGGAGCCGTAATCCTTAAAGGGTTAATCTTCTGTGCGTGGCACCAGACAGAGAACCTCTTCCATTTGTGTCCGTAGCATTTAAGAGTCGAGGACGCCCTGGCCTTTGCAAGAACCTCTCTGCAGTCGGCCGGTATGTCGTATCCTCCAAACTCTAGCGCTGCAGGAGCCAGGCCTGCAAGTTCAGCGACTTCGGGTCATGGTGGAGGATGGCGCCTCCTTCCCTGGAGAGCAGATCCGCGTCCACTGGCAGCTTGATTGACGGGGACGCTGACAAGTCCAGAAGGTCCGGGAACCATATCTGCCTCGGCCACGCAGGTGCGACGAGGATCATCCTGCACCGTGACCTCTTGAGCTGGTTGATGAGCCGGATCAGCAGTGGCAGAGGAGGGAACGCGTATAGGAACAGGCCTTCCCAGGGGAACGAGAAAGCATCGCCCATGCTCCGAAACCTGCTGGCGAACCTCCGGCACTTGGAGTTCGTCGCCGTCGCGAACAGGTCGATCTGGGGTGTGCCCCACTGTCAGAAGAGGCGATCCACTAGATCCTGCCGTAGTTCCCACTCGTGGCACGAGCGCAGCTCCCTGCTGAGTGAGTCGGCGATGGTGTTTTTTATCCCTGCCAGATGAAACGGCACCAGAAACATCCTTTGGGCGACGGCCCAATGCCACAGGTCCTGCGCCTCCTTGGACAGTGCTGGGGACCTGGTTCCGCCCTGTTTCCTGATGTAAAACATGGTGGTGGTGTTGTCAGTGAAGATCCTCACCACCTTGCCCTTGAGGGACGGAAGGAAGGACCTGAGGGCCCAAAACACTGCACGGAGCTCCAGGACGTTGATATGGAGGGACTTCTCCGTCGGGAGCCGAAGGCCTCTCGCGTGCAGATTTCCGGTGTGCGCTCCCCACCCTTCCAGGGAGGCATCCGTGGTCACTGTCTCCTGGTGGCCTGGGGTCTGGAAGTCCATGCCCGCCGTCAGATGCGCGCGGGTGCCCCACCACCGGATCGCTCGTCGGAAACTCTCGTTGAGTGTGATCCTCTCCTCGAAGTTGCCCGTCGTTTGGATCCAGCGAGCGTCCAGGAACTCCTGCAACGGGCGCATCCGGAGCCTGCACATGGGAATGAGGTAGATGGAAGAAGACATCATTCCGAGGAGGGACTTGATGGACCTCACCTTGGCCGCGTCGGCAACCAACATCCGCTGTACCTTGCCCAGGATGGCCCTGGTCCTTTCCTCCGACGGGGAGGCCAGAAGGGACACTGGAAACAGTGCGACTTGCGCGGGTACCAGGTGGGACTTGGCGTAGTTCACGGAGAATCCCAGGTCCGTGAGAAGTTGGACGGTCCTTGCCGTGTGCTCCACGGCGAGCTCCCTCGTCTTGGCTCGGATGAGCCAGTCGTCCAGGTAGGGGTAGACGTGGATCCCCTCTCGGCGCAGCTGCGCCGCCACTGGTGCAAGGCACTTGGTGAATACCCTGGGTGCCGACCGTAGACCGAAGGGAAGGGCTCTGAACTGATAGTGACGCCCTTGGACCACGAACCTGAGAAATTTTCGGTGCCCCTTTAGGATGGGAATATGGAAGTAGGCATCCTCCAAATCCAACGACGACAGGAAGTCGCCCTCCTCCAGCTGACCGAGGACATGACCATCCGGAACTTCTGCGCCTTGATGAACTTGTTCAGCCGTCGTAGGTCTAGGATGGGGCGCCATCCTCCCGTCTTCTTCACGAGGAAGTATCTTGAGTAAACTGCGGAACCCCGAAGCCTCTTTGGGACGAGTTCGATGGCGCCCTTCCTGAGCATCGCCTTTACCTCCAGGAGAAGCTGAGGGACGTGAAGCTCTTTCCTGGCCACAGGGGGGACGCGCGGGCACCTTCTTTAAAACTCGAGCGCGTGACCCTGGGCTAGGGCGTCCAGCACCCAACGGTCGGTGGAGATGGACTCCCACACACTGACGAAGCTCGCCAGCCGGCCTCCCAGCGGGGTGCTTCGGTGGGGGCCCGACCCCACGGCCGGTTCAATCCTGCTTAGACGAGGCTTTGCCGCCTTGAACTCCTTGGCGACGACGGCGGGGTCCGCCTGACTTGCCTCGTCCCCTGTAAGCTTCCTGAGACGACGAACGGGCCGCTTGACGGTAGGTGGAAAATCCGCCGCCGGAACCTTTGGAGGCACCCTTGCCTCCGCCGCTCCGAAAGGGTGGCCGCCGTTGCTGGAGAACCCCGAGAGCCCGGGCCGTCTCCGTGTCCGCTTTAATGGCTTGAAGGGAATCGTCCACTGTTTTCCCAAACAGGTTGTTCCCATCGAACGGCATGTCCAGGACTCTGGTCTGTACGTCTTGACGGAAGTCAGTAGCCTTGAGCCATCCACGCCGCCTAAGGCACACGCCGTTGCCCAACTGGCGAAATCCAGTGTCGGCGATGTCCGTCGCAATCGTGATGGCGTGTTCCGACGCCACCTCACCTTCCTGCAGGATCTCCAGGGCATCCGCCCTCTTGTCGTCCGGTAGCAAGTCCAGCAGGGGAGCCAGTTTGTACCACAGCTCCCTGTCGTAGCGGGCTACGATAGCTAAGGCGTTGGCCGCCTTAATCGTCGTTGCTGCAGACGAGATGACCCTGCACCCCATTGTGTCCAATTTATTTCCCTAGCCGTCCGGCGGGGAAGTCGACGTGGAGGCCGCACCCCCCCCCCCCGCTTTCTTCCTGGCCGCCGCGGAGACGACAGAGTCCGGGGTAGGCTGTGCCCGGAGGCACAAGGGTGCCGCGTCCGGGACCCGGTACTTCTTCTCGTACCGGTCTCTTCTAGCCGGCGTCGTGGATGGGTTCTTGAGGAGGGCAAGGCCCTCATCCCAAATATCGTCCAGCAGAGGTACCGCGAGGACCGTCTTCCTCTTGGCCTCGCGCCGTTGATAAAGGAAACCTTCCTTCTTCTCCTCAGGGCAGAGCTGGAAGAGCTCGGATGCCCTGGTGATCATGGAGTGAAAAGATCCAATCTCGTCGGGCGGGGAAGCCCGGGTGGGAGGTGACGACGGCAGATCCTCGTCGTACACCTCGTCGTCCGTACCCGTCGCGGCTGTGTCAGTCCCCGTGTCATCCCCTCGAGTCGTGGACGGGGAGGAGGGCTGAACGGGGCGCGATGGCTGAAAAGGAGGTGGAGGGTGAATCCTTTTCTTAGGAGGGGGGCTGCCCGAAGGGCCTGGTTCCGGGTCCCCGGACGGGAGTGGCTCCTCCACTGGTAACGGCAGTCTCGTCCTTATCTCTAAGCATAAGGACTGTATAGCCAACAAAATGGCCGCCGAGTTGTCTTGCGGCGCTGGTAGAGGGGAGTCCGACGGGCGGTCAGGGCCCCGTCGGTACCCTCGACGATGTCGTCGTCTCCTGCGTCGGGATCCCTCCCGACGGGCTGGTCTTCTTCCACGCCAACGCCGTGGCTTAAGACCTCGATCGGTTCTTCCTCAGAGGTTGAGGCCGAATCCACGACGACCTCCTGCCCCCCCTTTTTCTTCTCCGTCGGAGGTTTCACGGGGGTCCTGTCGATGGGCATAAAAGAGGACTCCCTCCGCGGTGGCAGGGAGACTGAGCCCCGAGGTCGCCACCACTGGTGTAGCCTGCACAGGCTGAGCCAGGGCCGCCGCGACTGTCTCGATAGAGGCCTTGGCCGGATGGATTAAGGCTTTCACCACCTTAGGTGCGCTCACTGCCTTCTCCTTGAGGGGGGGGGGGGGACACTGCCTCGCTCCCCCTCCGCCTTCGAGCTCGACCGGGGCCGGGTGCTCGGCCTTCCTCTTACCCGACCCAGAGCGTTGGCTCGTGGTTGATGGTGCCGGGGAGGGTGCGCCCTGCCTGGCACCCGTAGAGCCCGACCGTTCGGCGTTCCCGGTGCCAGCGGACTCGCGGTGCTTGGCCTTGTGTTGGACCCCCGTCGCGTCCTCAAAGGTCTTAGAAGACCACTCGGATTTCTTCCTCTTCTTCTCGCCGGACGGGCTCTTCCCTTCCAGCCAGTTGGCGAGACGTTGATGGCGGTCCTTCATGGTCCGCTCCGACATGTTGCCGCAAAACGCACAGTCCTTCTCCACGTGCGTCTTGTCCTCATGTAGGCAGTAAAGACAAAAGGAGTGTTCGTCTTCCTTAAAGACATTCTGCAGCTGGCATCCAGGGCAGACCCTGAACAGCTTTCCGGGCGTCGAGCTTCCCTTCTCCTGGACCATGACCGAGATAGGCCTGAGAAACTTCTGGAATCCTCCAAAAGCGTAGCTCGATGAAATCTTCACCCTTGAGGGGCGTAGACGAATCCGACACGGGTCCCCGTTGATCGGATGGAGAGTCGGTGGAGCTTGAGGCCCTTTTGACCGAAAAAACAAAGTTTTTGAGAAAAAAACGTGAAAAAAATAGCACTAACGCTCGAGAGCAATAGCACGAGGATCCCAACACATGAACGTGCAGTAAAAATCTGAAGATGGCTGCCAGAGGCGGATCTTAGGTAGAGGGCAGTCATTGGCTGTGGTCAGTATGACGCAGAGACCAGTGATTGGTTACTACTACGAAAGACAGATCAGAAACGAAACTGATACTGGTTTTTTCTTTACCGAGGATTCCCAGCCTGACGACGGGGAATATTCATGAGCATGTGAATCCATGCCAGACCCCATGCTGGAGAAGTGGATGCAACAACACCTAGACTTGAGACACCAGGACAGGGGGAAGAGTGTTAGAAATGGGGCACAGTAGCAAATGCAACAGCACCCAGACTTGAGGCACCTAAAATGGGGCGCAGTAGTGAAAGCACCAACGTCTAGCGTGAGACAGCCAAAACGGGGGCAGAATAATAAATGTGATAACATCTAGGTTGACACCTGGGCAGGGGGATAAAAAGAATAGTGACATATGGAACACCACCTCGACTCTTATTGGGGGCAATCAGCTGAAATTAGGTCACAGTAGTGAGTGCGACTATACCTAGGTAGAGGAAGAGGGCGTTTAGGGAGAAACGGCTAAAAGTGCAAAGGCTAGTAAATGCAGAATCACCTACTTTTGAGACACTTAAAATGGGGGCACAGTAGTGAATGGAACACCTGGATTTTGGACAACTAAGGTGGGACATAGTAGTAGATACAATACCTAAATTTGAGAAGCCTACAATGGGGGGCACAGTAGTGAATGCCTAGATTTAAAAAGGGGTTGTAGACAGTGTAAAGGATAAGGTAATTAGATGGGTTGGAGAGTCTAGATTGGGACAGTAAATTGCTGGCCTTCTGTCCAGCCCACACCTACCTTGTCAGTTGCTGCTTCAGGCCTAGTACGATCATTAATTTCACATCCTTACCGTTCATGGCCTGTAAGAATGTCATTGTATTTTCCTTTGTTCCCTCCCTTGCCTTGAAGCGCTTTGAAATACATTGTGTATAGGCGCTATAAAAATAAACTATCATATCAGAATGAGGAGGTTTGGAAACGATTTCTTCCATCAGTGCAGCCAACGAGTTAGACAATGCTGGGCAGCACCAGAAAATGTAAAAGCGATGCAAAAAAGGGAAGCACAGGGAAACCCCATCACCGAGAGACCTGTCTGCCGGAGCAGATAAAAACCATTGGCAGGTCGTGGCTAGGGGCAACCCCTGTAGGGGCATGGCAATGTGCACGCACATGTGATCCAATCACAATTAAGGGAATGTATTCTTCACCAAACAGTGACCCTGGTTTTGTCCCCCCTGTGCAGGAACTCCCCAAAAATCAGAAGGAATGAGGGGACATTGGAATATTGACAAAACAAAGGTCCAAGCAAGCCCTATTGGAATAGTAGAAAGCAACGGTCTGGGGAAGACCCATTGTTACACCTGAAAAAATGAAGGGCCAGGAAGGGTCCGTTGTGAATTCTGAGAAAGTGAAGCCATTTGCAAGAACCCAAGAACGGGGTAATCTGAGAGAAGCTTGCTGAGAGTCAAATACGCAGAGAAAGGAGGTATAACCCCATCAGTGGGATGGCCTGCAAATCGGCATCAACTTCCCGAGAAGGTTCCTTGGATCCGGAAGCAATAGGGACATGGGGCAGTCCTGAGTAGCCTTAAAAAAAAAAAGTTGATTTAGTATTTGTTGAATTAGTGTATGGATGTACTCTAAAGTATAGGCTTTGAAACTTGAGTTGGTCACTGTTGGAACATTAATCCTTCACTTCCACCAAGATTCAAAGATTAGGGTGAAACTTTCTGGTGGCCACTCCATGTCCCCATGACTGTTGTGTAGGGTGTCCCAGGGTGGACAAGGACTTTGTAAACCACCTCAAAACCCACAAGTCCATCATTGTCACTTAGTTCAAGAGAACCTGGACAGTTCCTATGGGGGTTCACCCAACTCATTCCTAGTATATACCATAAACCAAAAGGCATGGTCCTGACAACCAAACCAGTGTTGTCTAGTGTCTACTCACGCTCACCACGATATCCATACTTAGAGATTTCCAAATCCGCTTTAACCATGGCAGTTGTCATGCCTCTTGGGCCCCGGAAGGTTAATAAACACCTTTTTGTACTTCAAGAGGTGGGAAGAAGACCTAATCTTAATCCAGTATTGCAAAACCTCTCACTTTACATGAGACAATTCTCAAATAACCGAGCTCCACAATCAGGATAATGAAACTCGCCAGATATTGTAATTCTGTAAATATGTCTTCAGTCTATTGTGATTTGTAACATACCATAGCAAGTAAACGCGCCCAGATACCCTTGGGTTAGGTGCGCTATATAAGTAAATAAACTAAATTGTTGGAAAGTTATAAGATATGCATTTAAACTTCTTGAGGGACAGGTGTTCTCTCACTGGTAGAGCATTTAACTTACAGGTGAAAGGTTTCTACACCATAAAATGCAGATGCAATCTCTTGTCCTTAACCTCTATTGCAGGATGAATTGCTTTGCCACCAGTTAAAAGCTCCAACTACCCCTACAAGCCTTGCAAATTCGGTTTTACTCTTTACAAGCTGATCATTCCAAACTGCTTTCCTTTTGAAACTGTCAGAACTGCCATTAAATCCTACCTCGGTTTGCAAGATGGTAGCTAAGAAAGAGAAGGAAAACCTGTTGTGGTCATTCTGGGTGTATTTCATTTGTTCATTATGGGGCACTACGGTGACTCTAAGCTTGATCTATGGACTCCTTTCTAGGAACATTAGTTTGTTGGACGCAGTCAGTTTCTCAAGGCATATCTGGTTGTGCGGCATTGCAGACTAAGGTGGTAGCATTTTGTGATATGCTTCAGGAGGACGCTTTCACTCTCTATAGCTCATTGGTTCAATCTGCGAGTTTCAGGTCTATAGATGCCCGCATATTTCAGTCTTCGTGCTGTTGTCCAGAATATTAACTGCTTTCAGACAGTGCGTTTGTGTTTAAGCTTTGAGGGAGACCAAAGGAAATGAAGGGCTGACGACATGGAGTTGCAAAATAACCATTCTATCTTCATGGTGTTTAGGCAACATCTAGTCCTCGACCCACAAGTAGGTATTCTGAACGTTTTGCAGATCCTTGAAGACTGAAGCAAATATGTGCATGTTTGAAAGATGGTGATAAGGGGGGGGGGGGGGAGATGTCAGCGAGTGGTTTCAGGTAGGCGTTGGGCAATGGGGACGAGACAGAGCCTTGTGGATAACTAATCTATGAGAGGAAAAAGGCCAGACTACCTGAATTTCCCTGTCAGTCAGGAAAGCGGCAGAATAAGATCGCACATTTTTTTTTTGGAGTGACTCGAATTGGTGTCTTGTGGTTCAGGTTCAAATGCCACAGAGTGTTGCAGCAAATGGGAATAAAGGGAATTTGCACGAAATAACATCAATATTCGGTCTCTCAACCGTCAACGTTTCAGTACCTCTGATCTGCAGCCCAGCTGGTTTTCGTATAAGAGGCCATGTGTCTCAGTAAAGCAGTTGGTGGCCACCTTTTCTAACAGGTTTCCAATAAAATGTGCGTTTGCAATTGGACAATAATTGCTGCGAATAATATCCAGAATATACATGGCAGGACAGGGTTCAACCTGCTCAGATTGTGCCTTAATATTCTTAACCATCTGAATAATAGATTGGCTAATGGGGTAAAGGGTGAGAAGGAGGTGCCGTGAATAGGTCGGGTATAGATGCAGAGGAAGATGCGGGTAGACTTAAGATTGAAGCCATCAATCTGTTAATCTTTTCAATGAAAGATCATAAAGAGTGAGAAAAAGCTTGAGAAGTTACTTCAGACAATGAACATTCTAAGGGAGACCGTAGATCCTTCTAGATCCGGGACAAATCAGCAGGAGGGACCAGGCGAAGATGCAATTTGCTCATGGATGTGATTTCTTTTTCCAGAGGATAATTACATGGTATCCCGTTTGCTGATGCGGAAAGGCCTTTCTGTCCGCATGGTTTTAGGATTTACGCCAGAAGCTTGAAGTACTCCTAATGCTGCAAATTCAAGATGGAACCAAAGGTTGACTCTGAGGGGGGGTTTGCATTAGTTATGGATGATAGGGGTCACTTTGCCATGAATTCTATTAAGCTCAGGAAAGTGGTTATCCAACAGTGACTCAGGAGACCCAGGGGCCACTGGAGGATTGGAGAAGGTTGCAGAAAGCCATGTATGTGACACTCTCCTCATTGGTCTCAAGTCAAACAATACCCAAGTTTAGTTGTGCCGTTAGGTGTGCTTTAATGGGCCTCGTCAATCTGGACTGGAGGAGAGAGTGATCCGACCAAGAAAGTGGATGACTTTCTTTTAGATGTAGAGTAGGACTTGCTCTTTTAAGCTGTGATATTTCACCCACACTTCATAAACTAGCCAGAATTATAGGCTGTGGGTTAGTGTGATCCATCGATGAGATCATAAATGGTAGCACCTCAATATTTTTCAGCTTGTTCTTGTGGGTCTTTATTTAAAAAAGGTATGGACATGGGCTAATGCATTCAATTCTATGACCCTTTATGCACACAATCGTAGACAACTCGCAAGTTATTACTAACATAGCAAGGTCTTTATAGAAAGTTGGTCACAGTTCGGGGATGTCAAAGGAGTGGAAACATTTTAGTGGAGACCATCTAATCTTCAACCCAAGATTAAGATTGCATGCATTTATTAGACATAGTTTTGCATCCTCATCATCAGAACATTCATACCGTACTCACAGATCTAATGACGAAGATGCATTAAAGTGGTTACTGTGGCTGTTACAGCAAAGACACTAGACAACAATGTCTTGTGCGCCATCAGAGAATATTTCTGTGTCTGTACAGAGAATTTTCCATTCAGTCAGCTTTAGAAGGAAAAAAAAGGCAAAGACAAGATAATGGACGAGAGGATCGCGAGCAAAGGGGAAGCCTGAACACCTGCGGAAGAACAGAATGTGGATAGGTAAGAGACCAGTGCCATCATACCCATAGAATTATATGATGTTTTAGCTGGTTCATGCTTTGTGATATTGAGATTGCTTAGGGTTTCTGTCTAACTTTCTAATGAATTTCTCCCTTTTCTTTTTCCTTCCTCTCTTCTTTCTCTTTACTTCATTAGAGTTTATTTGATAATTTATTATTGTCGTAGATCAGTTGTGTTTAATCCATTTATGTTCCACTGTTGGATGTTTGACTGGTTATTGTACTATTTTATTTGACTATGTTGCAAAATAAAAAATATAACTGACAAGAATGTGGATAGGACGATGGGAAAGACTCGAGCAGCATAAACAGACACATTGAGGTGGTCAAAGAAAACATGACTAATATGCAACACATTATTTCCACGATCGATCTGTACCTACATTGTTTTTGGCTTTTACATCCACCCCTCGCTTTATCAGCAGCAGCATTTTCTCGGTGTGGTTGCATTTCGCAGCAACGTGGAACTCCTTCTCGGAACGTAACACTAGGGCAAAGACAAGAAAGTCTACATTTAGTTGAGGTCTGTAAACACATAATCGGTCATGCAGTATTATGAAAACACAACATCCGTCCTAGGATCAGTTGTAGGTCGAGGTTTCTGGATTTCTACAAGTACTAATGAGCAGGATGTGGGCCAAGGCCAACGCTCCCCTGTAGAAGGACGCAATTAAAGATGTGAATAACTTGGAGGCAGGTGGAACCTCAAAATGGATGGGGTAAATAGGGCGGTGCTGGTCACCACAGGCGTAGTACAGCGGTGGTAGAACCCGGATGTTATTTAGAAGGGGGAATTCTTGTCCTAAAGGAAAAATATTGGGAAGGTAGACAGGGGGCATGGCTCATTGAAGCTGGGAAGTTTGTAACCTGTGGGAAATATTTGGGGCTTATAGTCTCAGAAAAGATGCAACTATATCGGGGGAAAGATTAAGTTGCAAGTTACTAGCCATTCATAAAAAGTCACTTGCCACCTCAATACTCAACATACGCGGAGCACTCCAATTCTTACTCGCCAAGAGTCAATTATCACTAGTCAATGGCTAACAGCAAGGGCACAATTTTACACTCTGTGCAAGTTTGCTGGGTTTGAGATTAAGCGTAGGTCCACCTTTACCCATGTCGTCACTGGACAACTAATGTTGGAAAGCAAGGTGGGAGCTTGGAGTGCCTTGAATTACTAGTGCAGACAGAGAACGGAGTCCACTGTACACGTCCATGTTCTTCTGCACCCCTGCTGCTTGCCCCGGTCTTGCGAGAGGCCTGGATGAGGCAAGTTCAGGATGAAGTATATTACTTGCTCTATGGCTCTGGTAAGACAACTTTGTATGTTACTTTACAGTATTTCAATAGGGCCTGGCAGCAGAGAAGGGCAGGGAGAGATTTAAGAGGACTTTAAAATGCTATTTTATGATTATTTGGTTGAACTAGGTTTTATTATGTGTGTGTTTGTCACAAAGTTTCCAATAATTAAGATGATGAATGTGCAGTAAGAAGGAGGCAATTCCAAAATCTATTTGGCCAAACATGACGGATGACTATTCATTCTTGCACACACAGGTTTGCAAAACCCTGTGAAAAACTAATCTGGATTAACGTGTAATGTTACCTGTGCTACAGGTACAAGTCATATCATGCGCACACATAGGTATGGGTCCAACACACTTGCTTGTGTATTTGAAAATGCTAAAAGTTAGCTTATATATTCTTCCAACGACCATTTACTGGCCCTATAGGGGAAAGAGGATGTGCCACCGGTCTAGTGTGAGGGGACAGAGAAGAGACTAGCCCTCCTTAAATTCAGACAATATCTACAAGCAATAGTGTCTACAATAAGGGTAAATTAAAAGTCTGGAGTGAAGTCCAGACTGAGAGCACAAGTGGAAGTGAACACACTTATCTGCTCTAAACAAAGTAAAAACATGTGTCAGGGGTGTCCAGTGAGTAACTGGGCATCCCACTTTTATGGCCAACCGGTTTCAGTGCGATATGTAATTACTTTCATCCCACTTTCTGTAGGACCCAGAACGTAACAGAGTAAGAGGTTTCACACAACCAAATAATCACTGGTTGATTGATTTGGGCCGCTTTGTCTCATTTCAAAATCCCCCCTCCCCCCAGAGGTGCTGGCAACCAACTTCAGTGGTGCAATTGCTTGTGTGTAAAGGTGGCGGCCATCAACCCTGTGTCGTTCAGTTTGGTATTACGGACGCAGCTGTACTGCCATAGTGCCTGGGGACCGAACCTTGCGGCATTACTCGCCGCCCGCGCTGTGCTATGCCACATATGGCCACGTCAGAATCTAACCTAGTTTCATAAACCTTTGGCAAAGCAACACCATCCCCAACACTGATCTTGTTACATTATTTCAGAGTTGTAGGTGTTAGAAGAAACGTTGGATTAAACTCGAAGGCAGAGTTTTAGCCTGATGCAATCATATGCAAACACCATATGGAATGCGTGACATAGTGTAGTGACAAGACAGGATGCAATAGGTTTATTAAAGCGAGTTATATGTTCTTGTAAAGTTTCTTCCAGCGATTCCTAGAAGCCTCCTTGCTCTTCCCTCACCACCCAGTCTTTGGGGAATTGGATAGACACTCATATGGGAAACCAAAACCAATTCAGGGCATAACAGAGAATAGGGGAGGATGCAGGAGGGAGAGGATGGGTGGAGAAATGAGAAAAGTTAAGGAGTGGTGGATGAAGGGAAGGGGTAAGATATAGACAAATCCGTTCACAATTGTTAGCAGTAAAAACATTTCATAGGGATAGGTAGCCAAGACAAAACACATGCAGGCTGAGGGAATAAGGGAATTTAAGGAAGAGGGTGTATATTATGTCGCGTTATACTGATATATGGTAGTGTCAGTCCTTATAGGAGAATGATGTAGGAAAGGACTGGGTGGAAAGGTTAGTTTAGAGAATCTTGTGGTTATTTTCATTCCATGGGGCGGGACTCTGGTTATTCCATAAAGTGGAACCATGCAGTGCAACACTTTTGCCTCCAGTTCACCAATATGATTATACTCCATGGCAGCCTGCAATAGCACATCCTAGTTGTGACATCATAACTGACCTGTAATAAGAATGACCTCACAACTGCTCTCTGATCTGTTATGACATCGCAATGTCTGCTGCTTGAGCCAGCAGAGAGTTCCAGCTGTGAGTGCTGCACTTACAGCCGTTGCAAGCTTTTCCAATTCTGCGCGTGTAAAAGTTTTCTGTGACACTTTACAAACAGTAATTGACAAACCGTTTATGATAAATTGCTTAATTTGTGCACTTCTGGAGTTTAACACATCCAAGCAAGAATCAGCATCCAACTTTTTTCCCCCCCGATTCATTTTTATTAAAAACTGTTAAAAAATTTTCCGCAACACGTTACAAGATGCACGCTAGCTTTCTAAAAAACAAACGCATTGTACTTTCATTATTTGGAACAGCAAACGGAAGACCTCTTCAATTAGATTAAGCAAGAGGCCATGTAGTAAAGGAAGAGCGTGTGGCCATGTATTATAAGGAATAAAAGACCCCCTTGTCATACGCAAAAAGGATACTTGCAAGTCACCTCAAAGCTCCATGACCTTTATAAAGGAACTCCACATTCAGCCTCTTTCCTTGATTTGTTTAAACTCTTATGCATTATTACCTCCTATGTAGTACCCCTATGGGAGGCTACACCAGGCTTGTCCTCCTATTATAGGCCTGTACTACACAAGTTGGTAGTGTGACAGCAGCCGGGCTCATCTCAAGAGGGGTCAATGTGAGCTGTAGGGTTGCAACATAGAGTTTCACTGTGACAAGTATTCAAATAACACTTATAATCAAGGTTTCTTGATTAAATAATGTTTTATTAAACTAACAGTTTTAAAATAAGCCTTCTTTAGAAGAGAGCAATTGGCAAATAAAGTAAGAAGATACCCTTTTGGGATGGCACACAGATTCCTACACATTGAGGTAACTTCAATGGCTAGGAGACTGGACATTAATATCACTTTTCACACTTAAATGGTAATAGTGAAGTTGTGGAAAAAAGAAAATGTTAGGGAAGGAAACAATGGTTTACACGTTTCTCAAACAGGTAAGCACTTATGAACCCCCCCACTGCAATGTACATTAACCCTTTCCCAGCTATAAAAGTCAGGTATGTATGACTTTTTGGAGGGCCAGTTAAACACAAAGTCAGAGGTAAGAAGAGCCTCTCAGGGAGCCAAGACAGCCAATGTCACTTGAGCAAAGTCTAGAGAGATGAGGCACTTCCTAAAGGTAAATAAAAGTCTGCACAATGTTCAAGAGAGTTTTGTTGTAAGAAGAAATCACTGTTGGGCCACAAGCTGGGAGGCTTGTGAAGGGCAAAGCTGCAAGCAACTCTGCAAAGGCAGCAAATGCAAGTCTCAACTGAGAGCAAGCACGCTACAAACACAAGAGGTAAGTACCCCTTGGTTCACAATACCTTAGGTCTGAAGACATTGTTCCAGCTGGCCTCTGTTCCTGTTGTAGTCCTGCAGATCCGGTTCCTGGGCCTCAGACATGGAGGCAAGAGGGAGGACGTCTGGGAACTCCTGCACTACGATTTGAAGGTCGGCGACAGCAATGGGTGCAATTCATATCAGCGGCACTTTGCGGTTTCAGCTACTCACAAATAGCACCACTGCGTTCTTGGACCTCTTGTGGGCTTTCCCTGCTTCAGGGGTCCAGCACGCTGTTCAGGTGGCTCAGGCTTGGTCAGCCCTGCGTCGAGAGAGTCCGGAGGATCTTCCTGGAGCTCTAGTCCGGCTTGAAAACGATGCACTCGATTCTGGGGTTTGTGACCTGGCACTCGGTTCCTGCAGCAGCAATAGCAGTACAGCCAGCAGAGAGGGGTTTCAGTCCAGTTTGTCTTGGGGTCGATTTAGTCGATGTCGAAATAGGAGCTTCAGCACTGCAGCAGGGCTTGACGGGCAAACCAACAGTCCAGGAGGTACACCAAGGGTCCAGGAGGTGCATCAAGCGTCTCTTCCAGTTTTTGTCTTTGGTTCCTTCGTCCAGTAGTCAATTCTGCCTTCCCTGCAAAAGACTTCCCCTTTTATGCAAGTTGTTCCCATTCATTCGCAGCCTAGCTGTCACTCACAGCAGGGTGGCTGTCCTGTCCAATCACATTTGGGTGCATTCCTGTAACCAAGGAGACAAAGCACAGGGAGTTTCGGGCACCTCCCTTGCTTCCGGCCCTGCCAGACACGCTGGAGCCAGAGGCGAGCTTCAGCAGTGAACCCCACCAAAGACGAAACAAACAAAGGGACCAAACCTGATTTGGAGTGCTTAGTAAATCACATGAAGGACCTTTCCAAGAAGAAATTGCAAAAAAGAAAACAGGGGCCATCTTGAGAAAATGGGCACCCATGGGTGCTATACGGCAGCTACGAATGCAGCCCGCAGGAAAAACACAATTGTAGGAAAAAGTAAACCACTGCCACCAGCCATTAATTGTAGAAAGGGTACCAACATTTTACACGAGAAGTTAGACAAAGGGGATATCAAGTAACCCCTCCAGCACCCTATTGTAAGATAGTGTGTGCTGGGTCTATAGAGAGAAAAACGTAAAGTCAATTTCACTTTACTACTCTCGGAAACAGTTATCCAAGCAAAGGTATTTAAACCTTAGCAGAGATCCAAAGGATTTTTCTGTGCCACTGCACTGAAGGTGCTGCGTCTCAATGTAAAAAGATGATGCCTATGGAGTTTGTCAAAATCCAAAACCAACAGAAAGTGTTCAAATGAAAATAAAAATGCATGAGAGAGTGGGGAAAAAGGTCTCGCTCTCTTAAGGATAAAAATGAAAAGTTGTAAAGTCCAGCAAAAGAGCTGGGAGTCTAAGGTAGAGAGGAATTAGCACATTTCTGAGAATTCTCCCCAACACTCATTTATTAACAGGAAAGTGCACCCTTTTGCACCAAAAGTGACACTCTGGAACTACAAGATTTAACTAAGACTAAGAATAACTTATTCCAATAGTCTTGGAGTACAAGTCGCGGCCTATCTCCACAATCAGATAGTCCTTTGGTCACCAGGGTAAGTAATTGGGAATCCATGGGTTGGGGTGGGAGGGGGTTGGTCACCTTTGCGGTATCTAACCGGGCGTCTGTGTAATCTCAAAGGAGTTCGTCCTCAGATCCATTGCTTGACGCTCTATTCTGTTGGCTGCCTTGTTGGTCCACGGCTTGCCGTTCCATTCTGTTGGCTGCCCTGTTCCACGGCTTGCCGTTCCATTCTGTTGGCTTGCTGTTCCATTCCGTTGGCTGCCCTGTTCCACGGCTTGCTGTTCCATTCTGTTAGCTGCCCTGTTCCACGGCTTGCCGTTCCATTCTGTTGGCTGCCCTGTTCCACGGCTTGCCGTTCCATTCTGTTGGCTGCCCTGTTCCACGGCTTGCCGTTCCATTCTGTTGGCTGCCCTGTTCCACGGCTTGCCGTTCCATTCTGTTGGCTGCCCTGTTCCACGGCTTGCCGTTCCATTCTGTTGGCTGCCCTGTTCCACGGCTTGCCGTTCCATTCTGTTGGCTGCCCTGTTCCACGGCTTGCCGTTCCATTCTGTTGGCTGCCCTGTTCCACGGCTTGCCGTTCCATTCTGTTGGCTGCCCTGTTCCACGGCTTGCCGTTCCATTCTGTTGGCTGCCCTGTTCCACGGCTTGCCGTTCCATTCTGTTGGCTGCCCTGTTCCACGGCTTGCCGTTCCATTCTGTTGGCTGCCCTGTTCCACGGCTTGCCGTTCCATTCTGTTGGCTGCCCTGTTCCACGGCTTGCCGTTCCATTCTGTTGGCTGCCCTGTTCCACGGCTTGCCGTTCCATTCTGTTGGCTGCCCTGTTCCACGGCTTGCCGTTCCATTCTGTTGGCTGCCTTGTTCCACGGCTTAACTGGATTAGAACTTTAATATTCTATTACTTTGTGAGCACCCACAAGTACGTGCAGATTAATTACTATTTCATGCGCTTTTTTGTCGTCAATGCTTTCCTTCAGCTCTAGACCATGACGACACTTGGGTATGTTAGTTATAATGTTGAGTAACCACGATGACTTGGCTTTAGACACAAGCACACTTCATAGACTGCCGAGTGGCTTCAATAACCAAGACATTGTATCCTCCTCATTCCCTCCTCACCCTAGTCGTCGTCCTCCCCGTCCCTCCTCGCCCGTTGGCATGTTGAGAGCAAGACTTTGTAGCCCAGATTTTTAATGAGCCAATCTACTAAACGTAGTCAAATATTTATCAGGGGGAAGTGTTAAACACTTTTTGACACAAGCCAGAATTGAATTCCCTCCATTGTCTTCTTCATCAAGTAACATCCAAACTGAGATGGATTGATGATGCTGTTCCAGCACAGCAAGCAAGCTGTACTGGAACACCAACAGCATCCAATGCCCGGGGCACAAAGACCGAGCCAAATATCGACCTGATTCGGCACGTTTTTCAAAAGTGTAAGCAAGATATGGCAGAAAGTGCCTGGAGTTGGAAACCTTGCCTAGGACATGCATAATGGCAATTGTTACGGCACAGGGGCACCAGGTTTGGAGCCCGCTTATGCACTCAGTTCCTAAAGGAAAATACACGAGTTATGAATGCCTTAAACTTTCCAAACAGTAACGGCCTTCATAACATTGACATATGGGGCTCACGCAAGCACCAATACTATGTGCTTTAGTTTCAAATGTGAAACTAATTGGGCCAACCAGGCCCAGCTGCGCCTAGGCCAAGCGGTATTGCATTTACTTTAGTTTACAGTGGACAGCTGCCTGTTACGGGGTATTGCAGGCTAAGCCCAGAGCCTATTCAAATGGAATATAACAAAAACGTCTATGCACATGGCCACTGAGCCGAAGTAAAACCAAAGTAAAGTTCATTGCAATCGGATTCATGAGAGACACAATGTTGCTGGAGATTGTGAGGTTTACAAGTAGATGTACTTGGAAGATACAATACGAGTTCGGGGAGAATGTTTGCCATTAGACAGCCTTAAAAAAAGGACCAAGATTGGTCGAAACATGTGTTGGCATTGGGCAAGTAGTATGCTGCTTAGGCAAACATCAGATTAGGCATTTACTTTGTGGCTTTGGCAAACATGCCTCTGTACTGATATTAAAATACAAGTTGTGTCTTTGCCGACAAAAAGCGATGTTCTTTTGAGTTCTGCGCAGGCACAAGTTTGTGTTATTGGCCATTATCTTCTACACCCAGACTACAAACAATTGTTCCCCCATCTCAAGAAATACTCTAGCAGTAGCAAGCCAAAAAAGAGAAAAATGGGCAGCTTCCCAAAAAAATAAATAAATAGAAAACACACACAAACACGTCACATGTTACGCACTATGAAAAGATGCAAACATTGTGCGTCAATTAGACAATTGCAGAGCCAATATCAAAAACGCTGGTGCACATTTGCAATTTGTTCAGGTGATTTAAAGTGAGGTCAAATCTCACCTTACTTGACTTAGCAGAAATGACGTTTAACACGTGCTCTCTAGGCCCACTGGTTCATTTAACCCCGGGTGCCCCAAAGTGACTGAGCTTCCCGGATCACCGAAGCAGGCTCGCGGTCTGGTGTCGTCAGACCCCATTAGTGCTCTGGAGAACTCCAAGAGCGAGACTGCCGTTCCAATTTTCGGGTTGGGTGCCGTCTCCTCTCGCTGCTACAAGGGCGACTGCCCTGGTGCCATAAGATTAAGGAGAACTAGTAATGGCAATGGTCAGGCAGGCCGGGGTGGGGCCCGAGGGCAAGGATTGGAGTAGCTGTCTGGTGGACGGCTGGGACCTCAGTTTGGGGGTCCAGAAGGATCTAGCACCGCGCAGAACTCCAAAGCAAACTTTCTGGTCGGCCAATTATTGCCTCCTTTCAACTGTCAATTCCTCAGAAAATCACTTACCGTTAGTCAGCTCAGAATGATCCATTTGAAACTAGGTTGGGACCCTGGCTTGAGCCCTTTCCCATTCAACAATGGAACAAGCCATTGCTGGCATTTAAATACAATAATCTGATCTCCTAATTTAAGTGGATAATCCTTCAATTTAGCCCATCAGCTTCTATGAGCTCCACCAATCCTTTACACCTTTTAAACATGGTGCAGAGTGCGCCCTACCAGTAGCTGTGACAGAATGAACCTCTGAAGGGCTTGCGCAGGGTCTGTCATCAGGTACTATGCTTGCACTCTTTGCTTCATACCCTCCAGCCATAATCCTAAAAGGTAGTCAAATTACATGTTTTGGTATAAACACGACAATATTTAAGCCTAAATAGTGGAGGCTTGCTGACAGCTGGGTGGGGTTGGGGGGGCGGGGGGGCAGGAGGGAATCGCGTGCAGGCTCAATAATAGTTGACCACTAGTTGACATGGGGGGCAAGGGGGGGGGGGTCACACGAAGGCATTCATGCCAGCATTTTGCAGCACCAGGGAGGGAGATCTTTTCACCAAAAGAGGGAGAATTACATTTTACCATCGTTTCATTTGGTCCAAAAATAAATGTAGTGGGGAGAAAGTAAAAAAATAGCAACATTCAAAAAAATAAAAAAATTAAAATAAAAAATTTAAAACCAAGGGCCGTCAAAATCGGGAGGGTTGGTGTGTGTGCCAATGGCCAGATTGGGAGACCTGGTACCATCATGCCTGTTGCAATCAAACATGGCCATGGTGGCGTTGCTCGTCAGGATGAACGCACCCCAGCAAAGTCCAGCAAAAGTGGTGAAGGTGGACCTTTTTAGACAATACAGTCAATACTATTCACAGAGACCAACTCCTACTACCCAACAACCACTTACTAAATGTTACCGGATTTCATAAAAGTGCTTCTTTCTAATACAGGCTTCCAAAGCTTGGAATGAGCGCCCGCTGGCGCCGAGCAAATTCGTACTCCTCAATATACCGTGCAGGAAGCTAGAAAGTGTCTTGGTATCTCTGCCTCCCACCTGAAGCAACACTCGAGCCAATTTGCAGGGTGAAGCAGAGAAATTGACTAATCGACAAGCACCTAGAATGATGATCTACTCCTGACGAATGGACGCCATAGATGACTTGATTGAATAAACTATTCGAAACCAGGTTCTAGATTATTGCTATTGGAGAAAATGGCGTTGCTTTAATGTTCTCAGTGAGCAGACCGGTTTAATGTCGCTAAGCAGGAAACAGTCTGCCTCATCTGTCACTTTGTCCCTCAAGATCCATTTGAGTTCTCTAACCCATCTCATACATCCCTTCACCTTGCCAATCCCCGCTCATGCCTTTCACTTCTCAGTCTACTACGAATTGATGCATTCACATAGCGTACCCCCAAAACTCTTCCTCCAGACCACAAGCCCCTTCCTACTACAGCCCCCCTAACCTCACTGCCTGTACCCAACTGCCCACCCTTTGCACTTACAATCTCCCCTAACCATCTCTATAACGCAACCCCAACGTTTGTCTGTAACTTGCCCTAACCACCTTCCTAACCCAACCGACTCCTCTCGAACCCTGCCTTTCACCCCACACCCACCCTTCGGCTCTCCCACTCACCCCACCCAACCGGTTCCTATCCCACACATCCCCTCAATCAACCTACTCCACTCCTCTCTAACAATACCTTACACCACTTCTCTCCCACGTGACATTGTGCTGCCCTGCTCCCACCACCCCGTTCAACCTATTCTTCTGTCCCTTCACCCTCCAATCATCACTAATACCTGCCCCGTATTCCCACCCACCTACTCTGTGTCCCAGGGCTGTTCTACCCCATGCATCATCTTCGTGCAACCCGCATCCTACTACCCACCCATCCACTTACCTACTGCACTTCAGCTGAACTAGCCAACCTAGGGCAGCCTTCAAGATCTTCTACTAAGGTAACTCAAGCCCAGAATGCCAACTGTATCACGCTAGAGCAATGCCATGGAGACCTTTCCTGCAAAGTGCAAAGGAGTACTCATGGAAAGTAGAAATGGTTACTCAGGCCTAAATAAACATGACCCAAGCAATGTCATGATTAGCAAAGATCCCCTCTTTACACCCCCACCAACAGGCAAGTCGAACACTCTCTTCACGACCAGTTCATGAAACCATCACTCACAACAGTACATGGCCCCCACTAGACACATTTAAGCTCATGTCTAAACATCAACCCGCCGCTCTCACCATCGGCAGCCTCACACCTTACTGCAGCTGTCTCCACCACGTCAGTCACACTTCATGACACATCTGCTCCGGCAGCAAACACCCACGACACACACATGCAGTACAACACACATCACTTTGAATTCAACGGGCGCTCTTAGTTATAGCATCGTATTGCCCTTCAGTCACACGCCCCACTGCTAGCCCCAGTCTGCTCTGGGGTTAGTAGGTGGGAAGCCAACTGGAGGTGTTGAGTATCGGTCGATGGGGGCAGGGGGAGGCAAGTCTTTGCCGCTAGTGCAGCGAGGAATCCATGGAAGGCGGACTGCTGGCATCACTTAAACGTGTAACAGACGTGCCCAGACCAGCCATTGGTCTCTGTATTCTCAGGCTGCACCACCACCATAATGTAATCCAATGTATGGGGCATGGCGGCCTCACACCACCAACCTTTCAGCCCTCGATCCTCCGTGAGCAGCCTGGCATGCTACCGTCGCCACAGCTATCCCCCATGGTCTCTACTGAGCAACCTCAGCATATAGGGGACCAAGAGAAACAATTGTGAAGAATGGGGATTTGGCTCCCCAACCAACAGGCCGGCTGATCAGCCTCACCCGTTTGCCATGGTGTAACTTACCTCAATCGCCACCTCTGGAGCTATCACAATAGCTAATCTTGTAATAGACCGCTGCCATGCCATCATCTGATCCAACAAACAATGTTGTAATGGGATAAAATGCACTGGTGTCCTGTAATGCAATGCCAGACTCCAGTTCCCTGGACGACCAGAGCAGTGCACCCCCCCAGATCTCAGGGGTGCCCCCTCTCCTGCTACCACTCATACCGATGAGCACAATCAGCAGATGGGCGTCTGCCCCCCCCCCCCACCCACTCCAACAGCCTCAGAGCCCAGATCCATTGTAGTGGTGGATGTTGGGCTTCATGAATACCCTGCAAAGTAACATAAAGCAACATTAATTACAAGCCTAATACCAGACCTACAGCACTCACCCACCTTACTGAACTTTATCCAAGCGTTCACCAACCACAGCAACTCCAGACGCATATCAACCACCACTCGAAAGCTTGGGACACCATATACCCCCAGTAAGAGATTCTTCTCCTCCTGCTCATCATGCCTGCAACGGACCTCAAGCACACACCAACCTCGCTACACCACTGCAGTACTGGTAAGGTGCAGGAGCCGGTAGGTATGAAAGTAGAAGAGCTGTAGTGAGTTACAGGCTATCGGGCTAGGAGTGAGACCGCATGGGTAATAACATCCTTCTAGTTGCAACTCCCATCCAGTGTCCCAACTGGCATTCCTGGAATCCTGGGTTCCACCACCGCTCAACATTCCATGGCTTGCACTGCCATATGCAATGCAAGCACCACACTACAACCACCCACACAATACTCCAACACCACGGTTTGTTTCTTTAGTCTACTGCATCTCCATGTTTCACACACACACACACACAAACTTTCCCCAGTGGCAGATAACTACACTATCTTGAGACTAGACCGCCCCAATTCAAGAGGAGGCGGTGTCGCCATTATCCATAAGTGCAGTCTTGCCATGAGACTAGCCACTTCTATAGATGCCCTTTCTTGTGAAATACTAGCAGTCAAAATACCACTCACTGACACCCAAACTCTTTAACCTCTATCTGATCTACCGCCCACCAGACCCCATTGGCACCTTCGACGAAGACCTCAACTCTATTCTATCTAGCAACCTTAAAAGTTCAACTCAAGCACTCACCTTAGGAGATCTCAACTTGGGTTACAACGACCCGGAAGACCATCCCGCTAGTACCATAGCCAACACCCTCACTGAATTAGGCTTCGCGCAAAGATGCACGTTACCAACACATTCGAAAGGCAGAACACTTGACTGGGTGGCCGACTACAACTGCCTAGCGAATATCACAAATATCTCACCTCTAGCCTGGACTGACCACCACCTGATATTCATGCTCTCCGCCGATAGACCTCCATCTCCGCCTACCATTAAGGCCCCACCCACCCTTACCAGAAACAAGAAAAACATGACAGCAGAAAGACTTATCCCAAATCTACTCCCCACTCTCAACACATTGCCAGATAACCTGGACCCGAGTCCCTGGTTGAAGAATATAACAAGATTATGACCACTTCGCTGGATTGCATCGCCCCCCCTCAAACTCAGATCCAGTAAACTGAAAACGCACCTCAACAAATGGTATACACCATTCCTCAAAAACCTAAGGCAGCAAAAAAGAAACTGCGAGGCCATTTGGAAAAAATCCCCCTCAGACTCAAACAAACTCAAACTTTACAAATTAGCTGCACTTTACAAAAAAATAAATCTACCCGGCCAAACGAACATCATTTGACTCTCACATATCCCAAGCTAAATCCAACATGAAAGAACTCTTCAATCCTCAAGGAAATAGAAACCCCTATAGCACCCCCTGATACCTGCACCAAAGATAAAAGCTGGTGCTCAGAAATTCAAAATGCCCTAGCGAATAAGATTGTGAGTCTTCAAAGTAAAATCTCTATCAAAAGAGCCTCCTTGAATGACACCCTCAACTCAAAAAACTCCCGACAAGCTCATGCCCACTGATCTAGCCCGTTTCCAGTTCTCTAAAGTCAACATATTGGAAGTTGAAAAAATCATCTCATCTCTGAAACCGTCCAATTGCCAGGGAGATCTGTGCCCTGCACAGCTCATTAAAGATGCTGCCCATGACCTCTCCCCTTTCATCACAAAATTGATTAATGCCTCCTCCGCTACTGGATCCATCCCTACTAACCATAAAACAATCCTGGGTACTCCCATTACTGAAAAAACCCACTCTCGACCCAGCCATGCCCACAAACTACCGACCCATAACAACTATTCCCTTTCTACTAAAAATTCTGGACAAGGTTGCCTATGTACAAATACAGAAGTACTTGGAAGAACACAACCTCCAAGGATCTAGACAATCTGGGTTCCGTCCCCAACACGGGACTGAAACCGCTCTCATTGACTTGAAAGCCCAGATCGACTTGCTCAGAGAATGGGCAAGCCACCTTACTCCTTCTCCTTGACCTATCTGCAGCTTCAATTTGGTCGATCACTTTGTCCTATGCTCACACCGCTACACTTCAGCTCACTTCTCAACGGAGGCCATCACCTGGATCACATCCTTCCTTAACGGTAGGACCATGAGGGTCTTTTCTCCCACCGCTGCAGCAGACCCTATACCTATCACCTGCGGCGTTCCTCAGGGCTCCGGTGTCTCCCCCACACTATACAACATATTTACCAAGCCCCTTTTCGATAATTTGGATCATCTCGGTATCACCTACACTAACTATGCAGATGATACTCAGATCCTCCTTCCGCTTTCTGGAGATTATGGAAAGGATTTGGCCTTGTTAAATAGGGTGTACATCATCATCCAGGCATGGATGGCCACTCATGGACTATGCCTGAATGATGATAAAACAGAACTCATCATCTTAGGTACTACACTCAGCATAAAGAAACTTGGCCCGGCCTTCAACTCCTTCGTGATTGACGGAAACATCAAAGTCGGACACGAGGTCAAAACACTGGGATTCTATCTAGACTCCAATTTTTCCCTCAAAAGACAAGTGAGCTCCCTTGCATCCTCCACGGCTTATACATGTAAATTAATCCGCGCAGCTAAACCTTTCCTGTCGGACTCTAGCTGCCCAACACTCGCCAGAGCTCTTATTTTGTCGTGCCTCGACCATTGCAATGCCCTTTACCTGGGATCCACCAAGGCTACTACCGGTAAACTGCAAACCCTTCAGAACAATGCTCTCAGAGCAGCTCTGGCCATTTTCAGAAGGGAACACATTACAGGACTCAGCCAACAGAACAATTGGCTCTCCTTTAGACAGACCCTCCAGCTTATAGCGGTTTTGCAATCCCGCAAAATGCCACAAAAACGGCCATTTTGTGCAAAAACAGCAGCTTTAAAAAATAAAAAAATGCTTACTTTTTTTTTTAAAGTAATCTGCAAAAATTACTGTTTTAAAAAAAATAATACTCAGGGTGCCAGGTTCTCAACTTTTTTTTTTTTTTTTTTTTTTACACAAGAAATTAAATGCGCTAACACATCTCATCACTTGTGCCCCAAAAAAGTGCAGCCCAATCCACAAGGGACACATGAATGGCCACATTTTATATGCGCGCCCATTTAGATGGCCTTTTTCACCTCCTTGATCAAATAAAGTGGCGTTTCTGTGAATTTAAAAGCGCATCCCTCATTTCCAAGCAAGATGCACTTTTAAATGTGCAGAAATTGTAGGCAACCCTACATGCACGGGATGTGGGGCTACCACTGCATGACAGGGTCTTTCCTAAACCCGTCATGCATTTCTTTTAAGGTATGAACCGCTGCTGTGTCGCTTGCATGTCTGTTCCTCAAACAGGATAAAAATGCATTTTTTGGGTCGCATTTTACAGCGGCAGGCACCTGGAGGGCCTGTCCCTGTGAAAGGCGCTGGGAGCTTGCAGAACACTGTCGGGAGAGCGATTCTATTCAAAGTACTGCCCATTTTGATGACAAAAATCTATCGAATGTTACAATTTGACCCATTTCATCCAGTACTATTCGATCGATTTTTATAAATACTGAACATGTGTTGCGGGGGTGTCACCCGCCCCCATGTTCAGTATTTTTGGTCTAGGGTGGTTGCAGAAGGGTTTTCCCCTTTTTCCTCAAAATTGGAGAAAAGAAAATAACGAAAAAGGGACCCTGTGGAGTCGGATCCGACCCATGTTAGAGGGACGGATCTGGCACTGCAGGGTTGCAGGGGAAGCGGCAGTGACCAAGCAGTTAAGTAGGGTAGGGGGTGGGGTGGTGGTGAAAGGTACATTTTGGGTTGTTTGGCTGAAGTGCAAAGCAACTCGCAGCAAAATTGACTACGGTCAATTCCGCCGCAAATAATTACACTTCGGTCAAACAACCCAGAACACCATTCAAGGCAGCTAGCCAGCGCCAATTTGCGCTACAGCTCAAGCCTGTGGAAATGCGCCGGTCACCTTTGAGAATAAGGTGACCTGCTCATTTCCAAAAATGGGTGGTCTAAAAATAGCATATCCTCAGTTCTTTTTTTAAATCCCCATTATTTGAGGAACTGGGTCAAAATCTAAATTTAAAAAAAAATTACAAAAATGATTACACTATGAGAGAGGGAGAGTGATGGGTGAGATGCGAAGTGATAGGCAAGAAAGCAGAGGGAGAGCAGTGGGTCAGAGGAGGAAGTGCTGCACAAGAGAGCAGAGGAAGCAGTGATGCGGTGGGCCAAAAATCTGAGAGCGAGCAGAGGTACAGAAAGTAGGGGGAGCGTGTGGTCAGTGAGCCAGAAAGCAGAGAGGAAGCGGTTGGCCAGAAAGAGGCAGTGGGCTGCAGATTGGGAAAAAGGATGAGGGAAGAGTGCGATAGAATGGGAGAAAGGATGCAAGATGCAGAAGCAGCACAAAAGAATGAAGGACTGTATATTGCGGTAGGAATTGTAGAGTGTAAGGTGCGAGTTGGGAGTATGATTTGGAGTGTGGCAGGGGCTTGACAGTGCAAATTGTGACTTGACAGTGTGACATAGCACGTGAGTATTTGTATGACAGAGTGAGAAGTTAAGGAATGCAAGTTGTGATAGAGAGTTGGTGAGATGTGTGTTGGTGAGAGGTGTGTGGGTGTTTGGGGGATTGGAGAACATAGAAGGGGAATATTTTCAGCATTACAATTGATAATGATCAATTTAGTTAATACTATTAAATAGGCATGAACATTAACCTAGAAATGTAGCCAAATCAAACACTGTTCTGCCAAGCCAGAGACATCTGGGACTCTTCCTATTAAATTAATACAAAAGATACATAATAATGATACCCTGGCTCTCTTGTAGCCTTGCACTCTGCCTATTTCCTTCAATGTGGCAATCTTACACCCTCCAGTTAATACAAAATGTCCCGCAAAAATGCTGCAATAAATAAAGGTTTGTGCCGCAAAATTTGCCATTTCATGCCGCAAAATCCTGGAAGGTCTGATTAGAGACAAAATTATACTAAAAACGGCATCACTTACACACAAGCCTCTTAACAATGCCGCCCTTACTTACCTGATGAACAGATTCCACTGACACTCCTCATTAAGACCCACCAGAACTGCATACAAAAACTTTCTATCTGTCCCCCACTACAAACGGGCCACCATAGGGAGCAACAGTTTCCCGGTAAAAGCTGCTATGTTGTGGAACTCCCTACCTCCCAACCTTAGAGGCGACATGCCCTATCAGAACTTCCGCTCCCTGGTAGTCTCCTGGCTGAAATTGGAGACCCACTAAGACTATGAAGTGCCCAGCGCTACCTGCACAAATTGTAACCATGTGTGCCATCGTACTTACTTGTATATATTGGCCTGTCGGCCTACTACTGATTTGTATATAACATTGGTGTACTGTGTTCCTGTATTATGTATATTCTTTGTACTGTAACCAAGCTTTGAAAATTCTTGTAAAGGCTGCGCCCCGATACCCCCGGGTACGCTTGCGCATTATAAATAATAAAACAACACAACAAACCTTTATCTGGGCACGAGGCTGCTGTGGTCACACCTTATTACTGCGCCAGAAAAAAAATTATGCTGGAGACTAAGTCCAATTGCTGTTGTGTGATAAGAAAGTTAAATTGATCTGCCGTATGGATTACACGTGTTTCGGCAAGGTGCCTTTCTCAAATCAGGGCTTATCCAACTTTATTTCTCTTGATCATTACTGGAAGTGTAATAACGGGGATCAGTCCCAACTGCAAATATCATTGCCGCGTCCCGCGTTCAAGCATCATTTTTTTTCTGGCGCAGTAATAAGGTGTGACCACCGCAGCCTGGTTTCCCAATTAAACAAACGGAGTTGAGGAACTCGAAGTCTCCTTTCTATGGCACACCAATGTGACAGTGCACATTTTTGCATTTAATCAAGTCGCGGGGGTTCTAGGTGATATCAACCCAAAAGTTCCTTCAAAATCTGTCCTTTATCTGGGCACAGATGCAGGTTTGCTTTTTCTGTGCCTAAGCTAGGTGTGCCAATTATAGATTACGTAGGAGAGGGGAGAGCCAGCTTCCTTTTTCCGTCAGCTGTTCATATCACTTAGTATAGTGCCCTGCAATAACCATACCTGCACCCGTGCCACACACACCTGAGAGCAGTAGCCATAACAAATGAACGGCAAAGTCGGACAAATTGCTCTAAAGTGTGTGTCTGTTGCCCAGACACACCACAGTCTGAAATTCTTGAAAGCAGAATAGGCATTATATTGGTAAAAGTGGAAAAGCATTGATCAGGAACATTCCATCAAGTGAATTGAAATAAAGAGTTGATCAGCAGGTGCTAAAAGAAACTTCTGCTAGAGGACAAGACCAGGTCACAAGAGCAACTTATGTAGTGGGCAGCAAATCCAATTTCGAAATGAGATTCAAGCAATTAATTTTCCATGAAGTCGAAGAGTTAGGTTGTGTAAAAAGTTGCGTAGTGTGCTCGTAGGCATCTTGGCACCCAGAGAAACGGATCTAGGTTGGCACCAATATACTTAAAAAAGGGCAAAGTTTTTAAGAGATGCCTAAATTGCAGGTGATTAGAAGTACTTCAGGACCAGAGAGCGTATTCCAGAAAAGACACGGCTGCCCACTTCACAGGCAAATCCTCGGGACAAAGATCAAGCTGGCACTCTCCGAGCAAAGAGCTCGGGTGGGAAGGTAAGGAGGGAATTTATCCCAGAGATAGTGTGCACCTCGACGATAGAAGGCCTGATTAAGCAAAGGCCCTTAAATTCCATGCACCTGGTAACGGGAAGCCAGTGGAGGGAACACAGGACTGGAGTGATATGAACACCATGAAGGGTGTTAGTGGCCACCCTGCCAGCCAAATTCTGCAACAACTGCAACCGGTGAAGCCAAAAACAGAGTTACAATAGTGTATACGGCACACCACCAGTGAGGCCACAACCAGAGGTCTGAGAGGACATGGCAGAAATGGCGGAATCCGGCGTAAAAACGAAAACGACCGACCTTACACACTGCTCCGACCCGAGCAGCCTTAGACAGGGTAGATGATAAAGTAAAATCCAAATATATAAAGAGAGACAAAGCTATAGTGTAGATGCCAGAAATACAGAACAACAAGGATAGGTGTGCTCTGACAAAGGGACCAGTCACAGTTAAAAAATAGGTATCAAGTTTTAATAGTAAATTACAAGGGTAAAAACAACCAATTAAATATTGTGGTCCACAGTACAAAACTAAAGATATACGATAAAAGACGAACTAGAACAGGGGTTACGTGACAAGCTGGATAGCTGGTTAAAAACACTGTATAAACATGAACACAAATGGGTACATATAAGACAAATAGTGTGGTACCCTACTTCAATTAGGATCAATGTGTCAAAAATGTGTAACTCTGGTTATCATACAGAGTGATATCTCGACATGTTTCTGTTCCTTAATGTAAGTATGGAACATTCATCAGGAGGTACAGTTGTGACAACGTAACAGTTACAATTGGAGGGCAACAATTAACAGTGAAAATTTCATAGCATCTGTGAAGTAAAAAAACGAAAAGGCAGAGAGTCAGCTCCTAAGTAGCAAATTACATCAGAAAGTTTCAAAATTAATGAACAGTGGCATCACAAAAAGAGGGGACAAGTACCTCAATTGATGCCTGTGGGTGCTCTCTACTGAAAGATAGTAGGAGGTAGAAGACCACTGGGTCAATCCTACAAAAGATAAAAATATCTATTTAAGCGCCATAGGTAGCTTAAAAGAAGCAGAAAATGTACCAACAACATAGCAAGTGGAGAGACAGACATGCAAACGAAGTACTCTGCACGGTAGGAGTCAAAAAGACACTATCTAAATGTGGAACTTGGGGTGGCCTGTAAGGGTGAGGCAGCAAGCGTGCTGGTGACCCAAGTAGAACTACACCAGGGATAACGTGCAGTGAAAGACCTCTCAATGGTAACATCAGCCCAGATGGAAGATGGAGAGGAAGGCACGGGAAAGCAGAATGGTGGGAGGCCCGTGTCTAACGGTGGGGGAGAGTGAAAGTGTGTGTATAGCGGTCACTAAATATCACCCCAACCAAGATGCTAAACTCACCCAGCGACGAGTCACCGTGGGATGCACTCAACACATTCATACCTGCGGTCTGCCCTGCCTAGGAAGGTTCAGAGGTATAGCAGGCAAGGCGGATCAAATCGAAGGGTAACTTTCGTATAGCACTACAAGGAGAAATAGAGAGGGCCGATCAAATAGTACCTGGCCTTTCGTCAATATTCAGAAAATACCGTGATCGCATGTGTTTAGGAAAGCTGCTTACCCAGTGTTGAAAGAATTCCGCAGGGGGAAGAGTGCTCCGTGTAGATCGGGACTGACTCCGTGAGTGAAACACAAGGCAGTGCTGAGTAATTCCGCAGGGGGAAAAGAGAGCTCCGTGTAAATTGAGACTAACTCCGCGAATGAATCAGAAGGCACATCGCGGCCGATGCAGAGCAGGTAGTCATGGTAACTAGGAAGTCCTATTACTAAGTTTGGTTAACATTGGGCGAGTGCAAGGGTAAAACACGGCGGCCATCTTAGAATAACGGGTGATTGCCTGGAACACAGATATCCAATGTAACACTGTGGCGACAGGGGGAGAGTCAACAAAGAATAGGCCACCCTGTCCGCACTCATAAAAAAGAAGAGCCTAAAGTAGCGCAAAGAGGCCGGAGGACTACAGAATAGGAAGTACACAAAGGTACTGAAATAACCTCAACAACCGGGAAGTGGGATACACCGGTGAGCAGCGTGGAACCGGTCATAGAGAAGGAGAGAGACAGACATGGGAGTGATTAGATATTGGGCCACTCAATAGATTCGTTGAGACCCGTTACATCACTATGCAAAGTGTATATCATTTTCTGCTCCATCTTCAACAGTTTCTTCTCGCGTGTTGCATAGTTAGTCCCTTTCAAGGCCATTAATATAGTCCATTTAAAATCCTCATGGTTATGCTTGAGCAGGTTGAAATGTTTCACCATGGGAGCATTTTCAGTTCTATTCTTCAAGCAGCTCCGATGTTCCATGATTCGGGTTTTAGCTTTGCGGGTGGTCTTGCCCACATAATGCAGGCCACATATACAAGTAATCAGATAAACCACAAATTCAGTATTACAGTTTGTCAGATTCTTTTGGGTCCAGAGCTTTGAAAGGCCAACATCAATAACTTTAGTTTTGGAAGTTAATTTGCAGACACCACAAGAGCCACACGGGTAATGCCCGGTGGCTTCAGGTAAACCGTACCACAAGCCTACTGACAAAAAATCCCTTTTGGATTACTCTAGCCACCACATTAAACACTTACATGATAACCTTCCATTTGGCCAGTTTTTACGCCTCAAGAGGAACAGCTCTGATAAAGAAACATACGAGACTGAGGCTAGTACTCTCAGTAAAAAACTTAGACAAAGAGGCTACCCTAAAATATTGGTGAAAAAAAAAAAAAAAAAAAAAAAAAAAATCGGCAAAAAGGGCCTTTAACAATCGTGAAGCTCTACTTGAACCTAAACCTGTCAAACCTAAAGATGATCGCATTGTTTGTGTCACCACTTTTACTGACCAGAGTTTTGAAATCACCAACATTATAAAGAAAAATTGGAAAATCTTTAGAACCACTACCCAAGCGATGGCATTGCCTATCTTTGCGTATAAAAGGAGCACCACTATAGGCAATAGAGTTAGCAATAGCAAACTCAAATGTCTCAACATCCCTGAACCTAGATTAACTACTCTATGGGGTCTACCTGAAGCCACCGGGCATTACCCTGTGGCTCTTGTGGTGTCTGCAAATTAACTTCCAAAACTAAAGTTATTGATGTTGGCCTTTCAAAGCTCTGGACCCAAAAGAATCTGACAAACTGTAATACTGAATTTGTGGTTTATCTGATTACTTGTATATGTGGCCTGCATTATGTGGGCAAGACCACCCGCAAAGCTAAAACCCGAATCATGGAACATCGGAGCTGCTTGAAGAATAGAACTGAAAATGCTCCCATGGTGAAACATTTTAACCTGCTCAAGCATAACCATGAGGATTTTAAATGGACTATATTAATGGCCTTGAAAGGGACTAACTATGCAACACGCGAGAAGAAACTGTTGAAGATGGAGCAGAAAATGATACACTTTGCATAGTGATGTAATGGGTCTCAATGAATCTATTGAGTGGCACAATATCTAGCCACTCCCATGTCTCTGTCTCTCTCCTTCTCTATGACCGGTTCCACGCTGCTCATCGGTGTATCCCACTTCCCGGTTGTTGAGGTTATTTCAGTACCTCTGTGTACTTCCTATTCTGTAGTCCTCAGGCCTCTCTTTGCACTACTTTAGGCTCTTCTTTTTTATGAGTGCGGACAGGGTGGCCTATTCTTTGTTGACTCTCCCCCTGTCGCCACAGTGTTACATTGGATATCTGTGTTCCAGGCAATCACCCGTTATTCTAAGATGGCCGCCGTGTTTTACCCTTGCACTCGCCCAATGTTAACCAAACTTAGTAATAGGACTTCCTAGTTACCATGACTACCTGCTCTGCATCGGCCGCGATGTGCCTTCTGATTCATTCGCGGAGTTAGTCCCGATTTACACGGAGCTCTTTTCCCCTTGCAGAATTACTCAGCACTGCCTTGTGTTTCACTCACGGAGTCAGTCCCGATCTTCACGGAGCACTCTTCCCCCTGCGGACTCTTTCAGCACTGGGTAAGCAGCTTTCCTAAACACATGCGATCACGGTATTTTCTGAATATTGACGAAAGGCCAGGTACTATTTGATCGGCCCTCTCTATTTCTCCTTGTAGTGCTATATGAAAGTTACCCTTCGATTTGATCCGCCTTGCCTGCTATACCTCTGGACCTTCCTAGGCAGGGCAGACCGCAGGTATGAATGTGTTGAGTGCATCCCACGGCGACTCGTCGCTGGGTGAGGTTAGCATCTTGGTTGGGGTGATATTTAGTGACCGCTATACACACACTTTCACTCTCCCCCCACCGTTAGACACGTGCCTCCCACCATTCTGCTTTCCCGTGCCTTCCTTTCCATCTTCCATCTGGGCTGATGTCACCATTGAGAGGTCTTTCACTGCACGTTATCCCTGGTGTAGTTCTACTTGGGTCACCAGCACGCTTGCTGCCTCACCCTTACAGGCCACCCCAAGTTCCACATTTAGATAGTGTCTTTTTGACTCCTACCGTGCAGAGTACTTCGTTTGCATGTCTGTCTCTCCACTTGCTATGTTGTTGGTACATTTTCTGCTTCTTTTAAGCTACCTATGGCGCTTAAATAGATATCTTTATCTTTTGTAGGATTGACCCAGTGGTCTTCTACCTCCTACTATCTTTCATTAGAGAGCACCCACAGGCATCAATTGAGGTACTTGTCCCCTCTTTTTGTGATGCCACGGTTCATTCATTTTGAAACTTTCTGATGTAATTTGCTACTTAGGAGCTGACTCTCTGCCTTTTTGTTTTTTTACTTCACAGATTCTATGACATTTTCACTGTTAATTGTTGCCCTCCAATTGTAACTGTGTTACGTTGTCACAACTGTACCTCCTGATGAATGTTCCATACTTACCTTAAGGAACAGAAACATGTCGAGATATCACTCTGTATGATAACCAGAGTTACACATTTTTGACACATTGATCCTAATTGAAGTAGGGTACTACACTATTTGTCTTATATGTACCCATTTGTGTTCATGTTTATACAGTGTTTTTAACTAGCTATCCAGCTTGTCACGTAACCCCTGTTCTAGTTCGTCTTTTATCGTATATCTTTAGTTTTGTACTGTGGACCACAATATTTAATTGGTTGTTTTTACCCTTGTAATTTACTATTAAAACTTTATACCTATTTTTTAACTGTGACTGGTCCCTTTGTCAGAGCACACCTATCCTTGTTGTTCTGTATTTCTGGCATCTACATTATAGCTTTGTCTCTCTTTATATATTTGGATTATTGTCCTCCCGGACATAGACAAACCATACATTGCTAACCCCCTTAGTCAATTGTATACCGGGCTTCCTCCCTACATAAGTAGATGATAAAGTAACCAAGATTTTTTCTTTTAACCACGTTTATTTTTATTTTCAGAAGAGGCATAAGCAGGCATAACAGGCAACCAATATCATTTGTAACACTGCATAAAACAAAACTTCTGTACGTGGTTAAACGCACCCCTTCCTTTGTGATTTGACCCCAAATTACACGAGCTATAAACTATTAACCCTCCACCCCTTCCCCAAATTACTTTTACTCCTTTCCCCCACCCCCTTTTTTGAACACTGACTGCAATCTCTCCCCGCCACCTCCTCTGGGACCACCTACGCGGACTTGGTCTCCCCCTGCACCTCAGCGGCCATGTATGTATCTAAGCATTCGAGGTTTGTAGAAGTGGGCCTCTTCCCCCCCCCCCCCACATAGTCCTGGAAGGGGTCCCAAGTCGACAGGAATTTCAAATATTTCCCTGTTTTCAGGGCCCAGACTCGTTCCATTGCCACGACTCCCCAGACTTTGACCCACCACCATGGTACTGTTGGCCCCTCCTTGGTCTTCGACCTATGGGCTAGCGTCATCATCGCTGTTGCCAGGAGAACCCCAAGATTTTTAAACAGCCGACACAAAGAGGGAAGTCGTCCAGTGCAGCAGGCCAAAAAGGTGGGAGTCCAAAGAGCCGGATTGGGTGGGGAACCCACCACCAAGACCTCACTCTTGTCCCCCTTTCAAATTCAGTCAGTTCCTACCCATGCAATCCCCGACGGCCACCAGGCACTGGCTCAAGCACAACACCACCTCTGCCTGGTTCAGAGCCAATAGAACCAGGATCTGGTCGTCATCGGCATAAGACTAGTACCTCAAGCGGAAGGAGTGGGTAAGGCTGTGAAAGGGACAAGGGCAAGAAGCAGAAGGGAAAGGGGAGAGTGAAAGAGATTGGCCCCTGTCCGGAAGGACGAGAACCAGGCTAAAACAGACCCGAAGAGGCCTGCTGAAGCCACACGAGACAGCAAGATCAGGTGGTCGACTCTGTCAATGGCCGAGGACAGGTTATGTTGCTGATAACTTGATAGTGGGCTCAAAATGTAATGTAAACCCAAAAGGGAATATGGTCGAAGCCAGTTGGTAAAATTATTCACATCTCTACCCTCTGACCCCTTACACCTCTCCCATCCTGCTCTATAAAGTCATTCATCAATGATGCCCCATAAGAACATACCAACCCACACAAAACGTATACAAAACATATTGCACATACAGCTTCAAAATATAAAATGCAATACCACTAAATATGATACCACACCATGCATGTTCCACAACCCACAAACTATGCAACACATGACACGCATCACAAACCACCCACACCACACAAATCACATACCACAACAAACTGAAACCAACTAACCCCCCCCCCATACTCAATACCACAACACATATGCGGCAACACGATGGACTACACAACATACATACCATACAATATACTGGTCACAACGTATACACCACAACATACAAATCTAACACTATGTCAACCAATACACAAAATGCCACTAGGGATCCACACAACACCCACCCTTCCAATGCACACAATATGCACTTGTTAAAGTTTACCACACCCATGCAACGATGCCAAGTAGCAATCACAAACACACGGTCTCTATCACAATCGCGACTGCTAGGCTCACACTACAATCAGTACCACATTCAGGCCACTAGAGCTACAATTCCTACCATTGTACAACCACCAATGCCAGGGTGACAGTTACCACCTCCAGCACATTCACACCACAGTTCCTACCACTACAAATCAGATGGTCACAAACAGTATGCAGTCTTCATCTACACATTCTGCATCGAAAAGATCTTTCAATTAACATGATGGAAAGGCACTCAGTAGAAAACAGATGTATGTGTATTTGGGTGGGGAATAGGGATACATTTCAAAACAGGGGTTTGGGTGCGGGCCCAGTGCTGAAATACATTGGAAGCGATTTTAGCACTGGACAGCTCCTCCTAACTCGTGTAGTTTTAGCAAGTGTCAGAGTGAAGTCATTTTTTTTATTGGGAGGTTTGAAACTTCTCCATTGAAAACGTTACCATCTATTCATTTCGATTAAGCAGTTTCGATGAATGTTCACTTTTACGTATATTAATAGTGATTTGATGGTACAGTATGTAAAGTATTAAATGGAAAAGTTTCATTGGTAAATATTTTTGATGGAAAAAAAGTCGATGGAAAGACATGTAACCGTCACAAACACTTTTTTGACATCAAAGTGCCAGGCTTGTTTTGTTATACCTCGTCTTCTGTTACCAACAGCATTCCCTTCACTGTTGCACGTAGTCTAGCCTGACTATGTCACTCTTGGCTCAGGCTTGGCAGTCAACATTGTAGACTGTACCTGAGGGTCCCACATGCAGTAATGTCCTAATGCCCGAGGAAGGGATTGTCTGAGCACACACTCGAGCCTCATGAATTCAACATTACATTGTGTACTAACTTACAATTAAGCACAATACCGAGACCCATCGGCCTCCTGGCTTTATGCAAAACTATGGTCCACCTAACAGGACTGCCATGCACCCAGACCATGGGAAAACATTCGCCTCTCGCTGCATCCCTCCCTACCTGTGCTTGTAGCATCTGTTTACCATCCCCTTTTGTTCCCCTTGCATATTCTCTTTCCTCCAACAGACTAAGGTTTGGGTGCCCCTGGTGGGGGCACAAGGCAAAGCTCCACGGACATACCTAGCCACACAAATGACTACACTAGTGATTTGGCACAATATAAAAGCATATTAGTTAGAGGTTGCATTCACACTACAATCACCACCACTACAACCACAAAACATTCCCATCAAGGTCATAATTCCACATCTCAATCCCGGCCACTACATCACAACAAAAATCACTTCCACCATCAAGGTCTCCAGACTCCCATCACAATCTCTGCCACCACATTCAGGCTACCAATAAACATTGCCAAAACCACTAGGTTCACATTACCAGCCACATATTTGCAGTCACCCGACTCAACCCATTTTTCATGCCAATCCAATCTCAACTGTCTCGCAGTGGGCCACATTGGAGCGCTTTTGTGGAAGGCGACTGGATCGAGGATCACATCTGTGGATCTGCCCCTTACTATGTACCCTTAAGCGGAGGGGTCCTCATCACGAGTGGAACACTGGTTGGTTTACTACAGTGATTTACTACAGCAGTTCCCCCATCTGGTTTTAGGTCAAGGTAAGTATTTTGTATGAATAAACACTGCTCCTTAATGTGGGTCTGGTGTGGGGGTTCCACTATGATAATCTGGCTGAGTTGGAAGGGGGGGCTATTAAATAGGAGGGAAGTGCGGGGGTATTTCTCCTTCTAGCTGGTATTTGGTGTACACCGCCTCTTGCCCCCAAGGAGTAGGGCCAGTTGCTCCAAAGGGGGCATCCTGGGTAGTTCAAGCAAGCAAATGAGGCCAAAGCACGCTTTGTTATTGCATGTGGCTATCGCTACATTGTAGCGCTCTGGGCACGCCTAAACTGCACCATTCCTGGACCGGTTAACATCAGAGGAAATGTGTGATTGCATCAACTGGGACCACTCCTTCCACCTCTCCTCGCCCTCCAGATCCAAGCCACAGCCGGCTCTACTTCCACGGAAGAGACTTGGGCCACTGTGCTGTGCACCTGGTTATCCTCGGCAACTGTCCCCTTGAGGGCCCCACTAGGATATTGCTCCTTGGGCCCGGAGCGCGTTACGGCTACATAGGGCATTCGGCCCCCAGGTCTGTGCACTGCACATTAGGTGTCGCCACTGTAACCAAAGCCCTCTTTGGGGGTTATGCCCTCTGTCTGCTCAGCACTTGTTTTTCAGTCTAGGCTGCATCCCTCTGAGGGTTTGCTCCTGGTTGGGTGCAATTGGGGTTGGGCACGTTGCATCTCTGCTCCCTGCCCTGCATTTGCTCCTAGCTGTCCCTCCAACCCCCATTTGATTTCTGCTGCCCTGTGGGACTATTTGTAGGTTGTGCCCTGTGGGAAACCCAGGTCATTCCTCGCTGTATTTGTGTCGCATTCCTTTGGCCTTCGATTGCTCCATTGTATTCCTAGCACTGCGATTTTCCTACGAGTCGTGCCACATTCTGATTTCGCTCCTGTGTTGCACACAGGGTCTTCTGCTCAATTTTGATTTTGTACCAGAGTGGTGCCCAAAGTGCAACGAGGCTGGGCCTCTGCCCCACCAATTATTTGAACACTCACAATGTTGCCCCATAGCTTTGCACCATATTTCAACTCACCTAGAGCACCTAGTTAGAACGTCTGCTATTTCACAATCATCTACATCTTGTGCATTTAATTAAATGCTGTGGCCAACGTTGGGTCTTGCCCTTTGGATTGGTGTTCATGCTTGGGTGACCTTAAGTTTTGTTTTCACGACTATCCCAATTTTACTGGGTATTTTGTAGCCTTCTGGTTTGGACTTTATGCCCGACATGTTAAGAGGTCCCACTCCTCATGACTAGGAATGGCACTTGGTTTGTCTCGCCTCATTCCTAAAGGCAAAGACCCATCACTATGTTGACGGCATCCCGGCTCTGAAATGCAGTATGTGCTTTGAACCCTAGGAAACGCATGTTTCAAGCTTCTCTAGTACCTCATCAGACCATGGCAGAGTAAGTGGTTTGCAAATTTCTTTATTCAGATAAATGCCACCCCCTCACCTCAATGTGCTAGGCCCCTTACATCCCCTTCCACCAGGAACATCATGCCACTTTGCCCACAGTCCTCATTCGTGAACATTGCTCTAAATCGGTGGTAATGCTTGTATGGCTCTAGAAGGGTCTGGTCCACCCCTTTAGCCCCTGGTACTCCACGCGTTCACTTTCACACAGCCAATCATAGGCTGTCAGTTCTGTGGAGTTCAGCAAAACAAAAAGGTAATGGAAAGTTTAGAATGAATAGTAACGTCTGGCATTGCTCTGGGCAACCCTCCAGACCATTGTTCTTCACCTGCCAAGCCATTACAAAAGGGGAAAAGACCATCTGCAAATCAGGCCTGGTGCCACCCCAAAATGGGCAGTGCAGAGCAAACTGCTTGGTCACATCCCTTCAGCACAAGACCACAAGCATCCCCAGCAGTGTCAGGGAGTAGTAGCTTGGTCTCCAGGACAAGCAGGCACGAGCTGGGCCGCTTCCATTGGTGGCAGTACCCGACAGATTTGCCCAAGGCGGGCCCCTTTTGCAATGGCACAGACGACCGAACAAACAGTGGCGAGGAAAGTTGCCATAGAGCAATGCCAGCGGTTCAGATTTATTCAAAACCTTCCACCCATCACTTTTTTTGGTTTTACTCGAGTTGGCTTTGCAGTCCCAGAACATTTCCCTGGGTATTAGAAGATGAGGCTTACAAAAGATAAGCCTCCACACTTCAAGTGGACACTTGAGCGCATCATGTCCATCACACAACCAACCTCTAAATTTAGCACCGTCCTTTTACTACCTTTTTTGTTATCAGTATTCCATCTGATCCAATAACCAAGCATGCACCCCACTTCTAGGATCACATACCCTAAAATTCCAATTCTTTGACTGCGCTTCTAGCCCTTCCTCTCACCAGTCTCCCACTTGCACAACTACAGAGGCTAGTGCAGTAACCCCGGGCAAGGGTACAATGCACTATTCGGCAGACAAGAGATTACAGGAGTGATGGGCACAGCACAAAACTAATAACCCAAGAGCCTTCTGAAATTTCCGCTTCACACAAACTGCAAACTGGTGAGATTGCTTGACGGCACAAGGCTGGCGGGATACGTCAACTGTGCCAAATTACCCCAGCCCGTGGAGTGGTGTACTTTGACCCCGGCTAAGGGTACTCAGGCATTCGTGTGGTAAAGGGAGGAACATCAGGAAGCCGAAGCAAAGAGGATTTGTCAGCAGGAACTAGATGCTACGAACACAAAAAGGGAGGGATGCAGAGGTGAAGAAGGTTTTGTGATGGCATGGGCGCACACCAGTCCATTTAGGTGGACCAGTTTTGAAAAAGGAAAGAGGCAATTATGTGCCAAGTATGATATGATAGGTTATTTATAACGCGCTAAATACCCAGAGGTTTCTAAGCGATGACCGAACCTGTAGTACTCCATGTCGTCTTGCTTCCAAGGCGAGTGTGTTGCCCCTGAGCTATCCTCCGGAGAGTATTCTTTTTAAGGCATATTTGGAGCATTCGAAGTGAAGAGTCAACCAGAATCACGGGCCTGTGTCCTACTGGTCGAATTCAGGCACTTAAGGCAGGTGGGCAATCAAGCGACACTCCCTCCCCCCCTCCCAGCCAGGAACAAAGACAAGGGACTTCAATCCTTCTGAATCTTCTCTAGTGTTGGAGAGAAACAAAGGACAGGCTAAGCAGTACTGGTCATGCTATGCCATGTGATGCTTGCATCCATATACAAGGTTTGTGACAATATTATATTGCATGGCATTTATAACGCGCCTATATACAAGTGTTTCAAGGCGTGACGAGGCGAGGGAGGGGTACGGGGGGGGGGGAGATAGACAGGGATCTTACTAGGCCAGGTGACATGGAGATCGCGCAAGGGGAGGGGGGGGAAGTGCAGGGGGGAAATGCTATACAAGGCCAACAGCCTGCATATTTGTAACTTTAGTAACAAAAGCAAGTACTCCTCACACACTGATAAGTCATTTATAACGCGCTTGTGCACAAGTGTTTCTAGGCGTGACAAGGAAGGGCAGACTAAGGACAAAACAACGATCTTACTATGCCTTGTGTCATTCAGATCGCCCAATTGTGGGATGGAGGGAGGGGCGGGGGAGGGGCAGTGAAAAGGAATTCATAAGTGCTGCTGGGAGGTGACACATTAGTGCAGATAGTCGGAGGACTGTAGGGTTGCAGATACAGACCACAAGTGGTTGGGAGGCCAGGAGGTAGTGCAAGGGCAACTGATCTTGTAGGAGCCTGGTCCCGTAGGTTCAGTGGGTGGACAAGTAACCAGAACGCGCAGCAGTCGGGACATCAGCAAGGGAGAGAGAAATCAGAAGCGAAAAGTAAGGTCTTGAGCTGCTTCCTGAACCTTAGGTGGTCCTGCTCCAGTTTGAGAGAGGCTATTCCAGAGAGAGAACCCCCCCCCCCCTCAGAGGACTGAGCTCACCCTCACAGGAAGGTGCAGGTAGAGGGCCCACGGTGGACGACCAGAGTGAGAGGGGAAGGCGGGAGCAAGTGATCCAATGAGGAGGATTCTCAGTCTTACTGGCAATAAGGCAGAGATCGTACTGGTTTGGTCTTTACTCGAACATGCCAACAAGAAAGCCTTGCCGGATGCATACCTTTACTACCACGCTCTGGACCACCCCCAGAAGTAGGGTTTTAATCAAGATGAAATTAAGTATTTTAATGCAAAACACAGTCCAGAGGGCGAGTCACAACTTTGATAACCACAAGGAGACGATTTCTCCAATTTGCCTCGCATCACCACTTCAGCAACCCTGCTTTCCTTGGTCTATCCCACTAACCCTCAGCCCCCCCTAACTTCTATTATGTGGCACTATTACAAATAACGGAAGTCACAACCAAAAATGTCCTCAGACACACACCATCACACTCTTAGAAGGCGACCCGGGGAAAGGGGGTGGTGCCTGGAGGCAGCCTGCCCCCATGTCAAATATCACCAGACAAATCTCTCGCTCTCCTACACACCTCAACAAACTGATATAAGCATGGAAGGGCACATGGGCCCGGTGACCCTCTGCCTGCAACACCCTATCACAAGCACAGGCTAAGGGTGATGTGGTGTGGCAGATCGTAAGCTTTGACGCCCGGCCCCGCAGAGTTCTTCAACTCCAGGCCTAGAGGGCCAGAAACCAGACGGCTTTTCAGGATGTCCCTCATTAGTATTCATGAGCAAAAAACGTGCATACATTTAGAATCATTGTATGCAAATTTATCTTATGAACATGAGGGATATCCTGAAAATCCGACATGGATTAAGCCCTCGAGGCCTGGACTTGGACAACCCTGAAAGATTGACAGGACCGCTGCTTTCACTCCGATTTGATAAGATAATTTAGTATTTATATAGCGCTACAAACCCCCCCACCCCCGATATCTGAGTGCTGTTTATTATTACCCAAGGTGTGGTGCTCTTTTATCGACCTCGGAAGAATGAAAGGCTGAGTTTGGCCCTGCCGGGATTCAAACCTGCATCAGCAGGCTATGCACAGATGTCAACGCGAGCGCTCTACTCGCTGTGCTATTGGACCAGCATTTTATTTAGTTTAGTATTTAGTTTAGATAGTTAGCGCCTATACACAATGTGTTGCAAAGCGCTTCAAGGCAGGGGAGGGACCAAGGGAAAATACAATGACATTCTCACATGGCCACGCACAACAAGAATGTCAAATTGTACTCGGCCTGGCGACATTTCAGATAGTGCAGGCGCTAAGACATAGATAAGGAAGGGAGGGGGAGAGAGGGAAGGAAATGGAAACAGACAGGCGACTACCGTACTAGGCCTGACGACATTTCTGGTAGAGCCGGAGAAAACAAAAAGGTGAGAGAGAGGGGTGCTGAAAAGGAGGGGAGGAACAAAACAAGTGACTATCGTACAAAGCCTGACGATATTTATGGTAGAGCCAGAGATTAACAAGGAGGTGAGGGTGGGGGAGGAGAAGGAGGGAGAGGAACAAAACAAGCAACTATCGTACTAGGCCTGAGGGGGGAAGAAAGCAAGGGACGGGGGAGTAGACCAACATTCGATGCTAGCATACTAGATCCGGGACAATTCTGATAGAGTTAGTGCATAGAAAAAAGTAAGCGAGTGAGGAGAGAGCAGAGAACAAAACAGTGAAAAAGAGCAGAGAAGAAGAGGGGAGAGCGAATGCAGTTGCAGAGGTCAGTAAAACACAATGTTGCAAGGAACAGAAAATGTGAGCAAGGATTCAAGAGGACGATGGGCCCAGCATGGCTCAGGGCCACCCTGAGTACGTGATCCATGGGAAGGTCCAGCATGAGAGTTGATCAGGTGAAGCAACAGAAGTCAATGTCTCCACAAAGTCAAATCCAAGCGATGGCAACAGGTTGGTGATGGTGAAACCATAGTGAATCAAGACAACTCCTGCGGTGGTTAGTAGAGGGGTTGGGGTGTGTGGAAGAAAGGGATAGGAGGAAGGGGAAAGCAGGAAAAAAGATCAGGCAAAAACAGAGTGGGGGGGCAAGCAGGATGAGGGGCCAGGGGGGCACAACGGATATCATGGGGGACGAAGGAGGGCGTGGGGGGCACAAAGGACGAATGCATACTCTCCACCCAGTTATACACTAGGACATACAGCCATGAATGGTACAAGTCATCCCTTTATCCCACTGCAGACAGCGTCCTCCGACCAAACTGGTATACGCCATCATCCTGAGGGGGAAGTGGGAGGTGGGACTCCCACAGCATGCACGTCAGACACCACCAGACGGGCATCCCACAAATGCATGCATGCATATCCCCACTGCTTATTATGAAGACCTCCCCTGTGGGATCAAACCTTTACATGCCTTGACAAGGGGGCGATGCGGAGGGCGTCAGGTTTCATCAGACTGCCTGCCAGGATTATCTCCCGCCCGCACCCCCCCACCCCGCACCCCGCACTCCTCCGCCTCACCGAGACCTCAGATACACACCACGATTTCCCCAGCAACCAACACACGTGCGTAAATGGAAAAGGTACTCTTCAGAAATACAACATATACAATAAAATGTACATTAGCTCAATAAACAGTTTGAACATAATTTCTAAGCAGATTATTCAGCGCTGGAAACCATTAACTATGTGACCTCACCAGTCACGGGCCGCGGTGCGGGGGTGGGCGGGGAGGAGGGTGTAAGGCGGGGGGGGGGGACTCGCAAAATCGTTCCTCAGCAATGCATTCCTCATAAACAAACATTTACATTTGAGGAGATGAATATTATTTAAAATAAATTTTAAAAATAATTTAAATTGTTGCCAGCGAATTAGAAAAGTTTCACATGTTTTAAAGGTATAAAGTTGCTCCTGAAAATGCCCGCAGAGTGCAGCCTTGACCGGATTATTCAACAGTGCTGCGAGCAGAGACCCCCTGCATCCTACTGGCCAAGTCACTGGACTTGGGTCCTGGGTCCGAATCTCGAACTCGGGAACGAAAGGGTTAATTAACGGCCACACATAGTTCGCCGAGCCCTGTGGAGGCATTCTTTGCCAGAATTCGGGGCCGGGAAAATCCGGCCCAAAGACCAGCGCTGGCGCTTAGAGACTAAAAGAAGTGTGTGTGAGAGGGAAGTGCTTATCTCGGTCAGGGAGCTGTTAACATTTCAATTGCTTGATAAATGCTTGAGAAATGTTATGCAAGCATTTCTGTGTGTGCCAAATGACGTGTATATTGGTATGCAACTAGCTGTCTTGGAGTCGGAAACAGAAGGCGGCAAGTAAACAGTGTTAAAAAAAAAAAATAATAATAATCCATTTAGTCTGCAAGCAGGAATCTAAATTGGCGTATCCCACCGCCAGAGTCTCGATGCAGACCACGTGCACGTGAGCAGCTCAAGGAGAGGGGGCTCGGGGTGCACGGAAAGAGCAGGGTCGGACTGGGCCATAAAATTGTCTCGGGCTCCAATAAAAAGTGGCCCACAGTTGCAAATTGCAATTAATTCCGCTCCATCACTTTTCTCCAGAGGGTTTGGTGCAGAAATGGAATTCAACCATTGTTGGCAGAGGAGTGGGTGTTCCTGCTCTACACCCATAAAAGAGCCCGCCAGCCACTCCCTTGAATGCTCCTTCCAAGGGGACTTTACACCCCAAGCTACTTATTTACCGCTCATCTCATCGTCAAACACTGGATGTGTTCCTAGCGAAACACAGCGAGATTCGGGGAGCATGACCGTACATATAGCAGTCCCAGGAAGACATGGACGAGTTGCAAAAAACCTGTGTTATCAAGGTTGAGAAGCAGCCCTGGAAAAGCCAACTATTTTGGCTTCTGGGTAGTAGTGCTTCGGAATTTTCCAAGCACTGCCATAATGGTACCAGCTGGGCAAGGAGGTTACACTAACATCTGGAAAATGCTTAGTTCTTGGGCATATTATGGCAGTGCCCATCGAATACCTATACAAGAGCGAAAACTGTTGGATTTGCCAAGGATTGTTTTTAACAAGAACTCAGTGCAAGGAGCAGATGTAAGGACACATCTACTGCTTCTAAATCAAGCGGTTAAAGGTCTCGTAAGACTGCTCAAAAGGCACATCACTAGTTAAAAGATCTGGATGAGATTAAGGGGCAGGTAGTGTGTGGGAACAGCCATAGAGGTTGGCATGGGCAGTGTGATAAGGTGGTGGAAAGGAAGAAAGATCAGAGTCAGATCAGTTCCTCATGCAAGAAGCAAATCAGACCCTGGGGGGGGGGGGGGGGGGGGGAGGTCATAATGGAGGGAGGGACATCACAGCTTAAGAGAGACAGACAACTGGACCAATGATAGGGCTGTTGAACAAGACTAAGAATGCTGTCCTGATGCGGGTTGTTCTGGGTTTGTTTTTAAATATAGAGAGAGCAGTTGGAGGAGTGTCCGGTGGCAGAAGAGGAGGCGACATACGAATGGGCCTACTGATTTTAGGCCGTACCAAAGTGGAAGTTTGTTTGGCACCCGTTGTGCCCAGTTGAGTTGAACTCAGTTGAGAGTCCAGTTAAGTTCATTGCCCAAGAGAAGAAAACAATTGAGGGAAACGCAGCGCGGACGGAACTGACGGTCTTGTTTCCCCTCGGTGAGAGCGTCTGTTGTCCTGCAGCTTTGACGGAGAAGCCGTCGGGTCCGCGGCTCTCCTCCATAGCCCCCACCTTTGTGGAGGAGGAGCCGCGGCGTAAGCCTTCCCCGTTTGTGCTTCGGCAGGGAGAGAGGGCCCGACCTTGACAGCCAATCGGCTGTAACGACCGAGTGAGCAGCTGACGGCTGGTCAGAGCCGTATGAGGAAATCATACGAGGGAGAGAAAAGGAGCAGAAAGCTGCCGTATGCTGAGGGATACCGACAATAAGGTGAGCGGCAACAAAAGCTCAGAGAGGAGCATGTGTGGAAGGGAGCAGACGGCCGTGTTAACGGTTTCAAGGAAAGTCTTCCTGCCAAGAGAAAGGTGAAAGAATGAAAGGGAAATGAGACTGGAGGTGGTTACGATTCCAAAGGGTGTCCAATAAAGATCTCTTCTATTGACAATATATAAAGGCAATAGGGTGATTTGAAAACGTATGAAATTATAAAGGCTTGAAGAGATATAAGAACTTTGGGGACAATTACAAGCACTGTTAGCAATATAGACATTCCTCTGGATGAATCCAGCAAATCTCTTACTCCTGCCCTATTAGGCTTAATGTGTCTTTGCCTGCACCGAAGTTTTGTTTAAAAAAGGACGAATAACATAATACCGTTCAATTCCTGAGTTAAGGAAGAGTGTTTTCTTCACAAATAAAGACCAGTTGAATCTGAAGAGTTAAAGGAGTGGTCTGCTTCTTATCATTTACTCACATTTGGTGTCAGAGTGGGATTGAAAGAAACACGATGGAAGAGCTAATACAATCACTAACTGAGGGACAACAATTGTTGCAACAAGCTCTTCAGCTCCAAAATCAACAGGCCCAGGCTGACAGGCAAGCTTTCCAACAGGCTATTCAAATGCAACAGGCACAGCTGTTAGAAGCCGCAACGATAAGGGCCCAGCCACAAGTACCAGCTTCGGTATTGCAGAAGTACACCTCTGGGGAAGATCCTGCCCATTTCTTTGTTAACTTTGAACGGGTGGCCCAAAATGCTCAGTGGCTGGCGGAGAGATGGGCTCACTATATTGCTCCCCTCATGACAGGGGAGATGCAGAGCGCCTACAAGGCCGCTAACCCCATCAGAGATACAGCACACCCTGAGATGAAACGAGCCATCCTAGAACGAATGGTGGTGTAAACTTCGAGTCTAACAACGCTCTGGTTGGCCGGCCTTCTACTTCAGCCTCACATACATATGGATAGGTGGCTTTGTGACTCGGGGATGAACTATATTGATCAAAGTCTTTCCCTCTAGGACATGGGTGCACAACATACGGCTCGCGGGCCAGTTGCGGCCCGCCATGCTGTTTTTTCCTGCCCGCGATGCAAAGACTTTCCTAATGGAGGGCGGCCCGCAAGCAGCATCGGGCGCCCTCCGTTAGGAAAGTCTTTGTTGTCTTCCGGGCCGGACAAAACACTGGCCGTCATTGGTTCACCACACACATTGGTTCACCACACACGCACTACTACGTCGAGCCACGTAGTGCGTGTGTGCTGCACCAATGGAGTGCCAGCACTACGGCTGGCGTGGCCAGTAAGGCTTGATGCCAGAAGGCATTTCAGCCTTGCTTGCCACGCCAGCCGTAGTACGATTCCACTTACCTCGCCAGCTTTCCTGCTTACCTGCCTTCCAGCACGTCTCCGGTAAGTGGTCTGTGTGTTTGTGCGTCGGGTCTGTTCTGCTGTGCGTTTGTGTTGTGTATGTTGAGATGGGTGGGGTGGGGGGTGTGTCAGATATGTATGAATGTTTGTTTTTGAATGTTCGTGTTGTGTATGTTGAGATGCATGTATGGGTGCATGCTTCAGAGTGTGTGTGCTGAGTTGGGGGGTGGGGGTTCGGGTCTGTATGGGTGCATGTTTGAGAGTGTGCTGATTTGGGGGGTGGGGGTTCGGGTCTGTATGGGTGCATGTTTGAGAGTGTGTGTGCTGAGTTGGGGGGGAATTCGGCCTGTATGGGTGCATGGTGTATGCTTGAGAGTGTGTGTGCCGAGTTGGGGGGGTGGGGGTTCGGGTGTGCATGAATGTTTGTTTTTGTATGTTTGTCTTGTGTATGTTGAGATGCATGTATGGGTGCATGCTTCAGAGTTTGTGTGCTGAGTTGGGGGGTTTGGGTCTGTATGGGTGCATGCTTGAGTGCGTTTGGGGCATAGTGTTTGGTTGGGTGTGAGGGGGCCATGGGGCATAGTGTTTGGTTGGGGGTGAGGGACAGGGGGGCATAATGTTTGCTTGAGGCGTGGGGGCCATGTGGCATAGTGTTTGGTTGGGGGTGGGAGCCATGGGGCATAGTGTTTGGTTGGGGGTGAGGGGACAGGGGGCATAGTGTTGCACTCCAAGAGTGAACTCAATAATAAAGCTGTACATCCTTTGCTTTTTTGAGGAAACCTGACTCAACGAAGGCCATACTCCTCTTTGGCAACCCAAACAGCAAACTATAGCAGTCCAAAATAACAATGTCCAATCAAGGGAGAATAAAATATATATATATAATTTAATTAAAACAGACAATATACAATAACTAAATCGAAATAAATGATAACAATGGAAAATGTGTAGTACAAAATGTAAGTTTGAAATGCAATAAAAATCGTTACCCCTCAAAAACATTTTTCCATGTGAACATTTTTCCATGTGTTTACTACAAATTGGGGGTTGAAAAAGCCTCCTGACATGTCCCGCCTACCGCCCTGCCCACTTTTACTTTTCGGCCCACTATAGCTCTCATGTAAGGTACTTTCGGCCCTCTGTCAGAATCAGTTGTGCACCCGTGCTCTAGGAAGTTCGAAATTCCCTATCGGTTCTGACTTGATCTTCTGTGGACACAGTCTCACCAAGTGCCCCCATTCCTGCACTCAAAACATTGGGGACCACGTAGGGGGGCACTTAGGGCTCGGGAAAGGAATGTTGTAACAGTAGTTTCATTGTTAGGTCAGGGTCTTGCCGCTTCCCAGTCTGGTTTACGGAGAATTGAGTTCCGCCACCGAGTATAGTTAGCCCAACTGGACCCTGAATTGTTAGAAATCCCGCCAGCTCTAATAAGGGAGGGATAAGAGACCATCTTTCCTTGTCCAGCTTTTTGATATGCAGAAGCTAGGTCTACTGCTTCGAGTATGGTGGGTTTTTTTTGCTGACAACCCCACCTCTGCATTGATTGGAGGGGGAAGAGCTTCTACAAACTGTTCTAGGACCACTTTTTCTGACATCTCATGCACAGTTGCAGAAGTGGTCAGTAACCACCTGTCTCCAAGTTCCTTTACTTGGAGAAACAATTGTCGGGGGGGGGGGGTTTCTCCTGCCAATAACTTTGTATCCCTAAACTTGATCCTGTAGGCTTCTTCATCGTGGACCATTCTTTCTAGGATGACTCGTTTCATCTTAGGGTGTGCTGCATCTCCGATGGGGTTAGCGGCCTTGTAGGCGCTCTGCATCTCCCCTGTCATGAGGGGAGCAATATAGTGAGCCCATCTCTCCGCCAGCCACTGAGCATTTTGGGCCACCCGTTCAAAGTTAACAAAGAAATGGGCAGGATCTTCCCCAGAGGTGTACTTCTGCAATACCGAAGCTGGTACTTGTGGCTGGGCCCTTATCGTTGCGGCTTCTAACAGCTGTGCCTGTTGCATTTGAATAGCCTGTTGGAAAGCTTGCCTGTCAGCCTGGGCCTGTTGATTTTGGAGCTGCAGAGCTTGTTGTCCCTCAGTTAGTGATTGTATTAGCTCTTCCATCGTGTTTCTTTCAATCCCACTCTGACACCAAATGTGAGTAAATGATAAGAAGCAGACCACTCCTTTAACTCTTCAGATTCAACTGGTCTTTATTTGTGAAGAAAACACTCTTCCTTAACTCAGGAATTGAACGGTATTAGGTTATTCGTCCTTTTTTAAACAAAACTTCGGTGCAGGCAAAGACACATTAAGCCTAATAGGGCAGGAGTAAGAGATTTGCTGGATTCATCCAGAGGAATGTCTATATTGCTAACAGTGCTTGTAATTGTCCCCAAAGTTCTTATATCTCTTCAAGCCTTTATAATTTCATACGTTTTCAAATCACCCTATTGCCTTTATATATTGTCAATAGAAGAGATCTTTATTGGACACCCTTTGGAATCGTAACCACCTCCAGTCTCATTTCCCTTTCATTCTTTCACCTTTCTCTTGGCAGGAAGACTTTCCTTGAAACCGTTAACACGGCCATCGGCTCCCTTCCACACACGCTCCTCTGAGCTTTTGTTGCCGCTCACCTTATTGTCGGTATCCCTCAGCATACGGCAGCTTTCCTCTCTTTTTCTCTCCCTCGTATGATTTCCTCATGCGGCTTCAACAAGTTGTCAGCTGCTCACTCGGTCGTTGCAGCCGATTGGCTGTCAAGGTCGGGCCCTCTCTCCCTGCCGAAGCACAAACAGGGAAGGCTTACGCCGCATCTCCTCCTCCACAAAGGTGGGGGCTATGGAGGAGAGCCGCAGACCCGACGGCTTCTCCGTCGAAGCTGCAGGACAACAGACGCTCTCACTGAGGGGAAACAAGACCGTCAGTTCGGTCCGCGCTGCGTTTCCCTCGATTGTTTTCTTCTCTTGGGCAATGAACTTAACTGGACTCCCAACTGAGTTCAACTCAACTGGGCACAACGGGTGCCAAACGAACGTACACTTTGTACGGCCTAAAATCAGTAGGCCCATTCGTATGTCGCCTCCTCTTGTGCCACCGGACACTCCTCCAACTGCTCTCTCTATAAACAAACACAGAACAACCCGCATCAGGACAGCATTCTCACTATTTCTTGTTCAGCAGCACTATCATTGGTCCAGTTGTCCGTCTCTCCTAAGCACAGGCTGTGATGTCCCTCCCTCCATTATGACCTCATGCCCCAGGGTCTGATTTGTTACTTGCATGAGGAACTGATCTGACTCTGATCTTCCTTCCTTTCCACCACCTTATCACAGGCAGTCAAAGGGGGAGCGGAGGGGGGTGGGAGGGTTCACCAAACACCTACAGGTTGGGTCGACCTACTCCTCACATCCCATTTTCCCCATCTTAACCCACCATAATAATTTTGGTTTATAGGCTGTGCTTACAGGTTCGCCTAACAGCCAAAAAAAAAGCGATTCTCTGCTGACCAGACTGCTACATCTAAGAAACCGCACCCCACAACAGCCTCCCGCAAAGCCCAGTAACAACTTGCTACAATTCTTCACGATTACCCTCAAACAGATCCCCCCCACCCCCTACTGCGAGGAATGTGACCAACCGCGCAGTGGGTGTATGCTCCGCCTGGGCATTTTAATTGTTTTTTTTTTTAATGAAATTGATTGATGGTAGCTCCACCTCTGGAAAATGTGTGTAGGGCTAATTGGCATACAATTTCCCATGTTCACTCAACGACATACTGGTAGGCTCTGCAGCAAGCATCCGAGGTGGGAAGTGGCAGAGTCTCTGAACCAAACAAAAGACCAGGTAGCTGCCTGCAACACTCTACTCAGGTTTGGGCCGTCCGTCTTAAAAAAACGACAAAAGCCCAGTGAAGAAGCTAGGAGTGCATCGACAAGCATCTATCCAGGTTTGCCTTAAAAGACATTTGTGAGCCAGTGGAGACCCTCGAGCTGCAACGCTACAGTCGCGTATAGACTTCGAGAGGCCTCGGCCAGTGATTCAGAACCACCAACCAACACAGACAATGATTTCTGACCTTCAAGCCTCCATGTAGGCCAGCCTACAGCCACCCGTCCAGGCTCGCTCGCCAAACTGGCTCCCACCTGGTTCCTGCAGCTGTCTCCCATTGAACTCTGTCGCAGAAGCTGCAAAGCACCCTGAAACCGACTCGACCCTGTCGACCATCAAGCACTCTTACAGCACAAGGTGCATTGTGGTTCTGACACCCTGGTCCTTCTGCAAAGGGTCCTAGAGACCCTTTTATGACCCATTGCTCCCTTTGTGCTGAAACCAAGTATCCTTGAACTATTGCAATTAATTACTTTACCGACTACCCTCAGTATCCAGAGTGCATCCCATTTCCTTCTTTGAAACAGTCTGTCCTCTGCATTCCTGGCAGGGTGGGTTGTATTTCGTAGTGTGCTAGAACTGTCAGTTGTGATAATAATAAACTTGATATTTTTATACAACCGTGACTGGACAGTCCCTTTTACCATTGGGTAATTGTATTTTCGCTGTGGTGCAACTAACCAACAACCCACGACATTTCGGAAATAAGCCTGCTCTTCTGCCCACGTTACCAAAATTGGACATGGAGGTTTATAATTGTCTTCGTTTCCAATCTGTTCAGATCCCTTCTGGTGTACTAGAGGTGTGGGGCCGATTAATGGTTTAGAAACGGGTATTCATTCTTTGACCACTGGTGCCCCATCGCCATACCTGGCCAGCCAATCCAAACCAGCACAGCCCAACCGCACCATGTGAAAGGGGCCCCTATGGGACCCTGACGTCTATGGAAACAAGGCGGGTCACCACACACGATAGAGACGCCAGACACGAGGTTGTATTCCCAAAGCTAGGGAATTATTGCAAAGCAAAAGTCTCAGTTGGCCAACTCGGTCTCACGCCCCGCAACGTGCATCTCTAGACCTCGAGGGACGCAAGAGCACGAATTACGTACATCAGTTACATATATACAAAATGCTTATCAAACAATCAGACAATCAGCTATGACATGTTTAACCACCCCCCCCCCCTTTATTGGGTTTCTTTGAACTTGGTGTGATGATGGACATCTCCGACCACTATGACACCTTCAAACATCTATTCTAATAACAATTTGCAATTTGTGAGTGCGAAGGCATCTTTTGGTTATTGAATAGAACACGGCGCTTCTGTTCTTGGAAGCGAACTACATACAGGGGGGGGGGGGGGGAGTTGCATTCCAGACCTTGCTATCTATCAGGTGCTATTCGCGTCCTGGGAGCCGACATGCTCTAGCGGGCTCAGCAAAGGGGGGCCGTTAGAATAATAACCGCTAAAGGCTTGAATAATGCTGTTCTAACATATTCTACCATATAACGAGACTGGCTGGCAGCTGTGAAATGATTAAATGCCCTGCAGCTCTCCCTCAAGGCTACATTCGGGAGGGAGCCGGGCATTCTTCCTGGCACTGCCTATGTTTGTGTTTCAGCGAACTCTTGTTATCCTCAAGGCCCTGCGGCCTTGTCCTTTTCACATACAGACAACAATGTTCCACAGTCGAGCAGTGTAAGCGGAAAATATACTGCGAAGCAATAGGAACAGAAAGCAATGAGCAATGGTTAGAAAACAAAATGGCGATTCTTGCTACATCAAAATGGCCGTTCATTGGCAAACTCTAAAACCTATATTCTGTCGTATCGTGCATGAGACGGTTGGTCCACGGCCACCAAAATGCGTTTGCGGTCTCAAAGTAGAGGTATCCGTATTTCTAGACTGACAAACCCTCCTTTGGCTGTATGCCAAACGTCTCATCCATTTATTGAAACCTCCTCTAGTGATGATGAATCTGAGGTACTTATGTCTGAATCTTGCATGCCATCGTGGACATCATTGTCTTCATCAATATCTATTGCCATCAACTCTTTTACTGCTCTCATCTCATTTGGGTCTGGGCTAGTTCGATCATGAGGTTGTTTTTTCTTTGTCATCATATGCATGCATCCTTCCGTACATCCCTCAGTTACCTCTGCGCAAACTATGGGTAAACAATGTACACAACAACAGCACGTTAGGAATATTCCGAACACCACTACTAATATTGAGATCAACTTCCATCCCCAAGATCGTAGTATTCCCCAAAACCAAGATCCTATTCCCCAGCTCCCTTCTCCCGTGGGGAGTTCAGAGCTTAGAACGTGCATTTTCTTTATTGCTTCTTTATTGCTTCAAAGATCGCAACATGCTGATCCCACTATTTTGCAAATTCCCCCACGACCAACCAGGATTACATCGAGAGCCATTCTATTTTGTAGCGTCATTAACCTTATTCCTCTTTCTTCCAACGTCATGTTAAATAATATATCTGTTGTGTTTATTGTATTCTTTAGGATTCTGGACAGTTGCCTTATATTATAGGAGTTCACTATCTGTCCTAAGAATGGAATGAATGATTTCGCTACATCAGTTGCTATTAAAACACCTTCGTCAGTCCTTTTGACTCTAGTTCTGGATAATCTGGCCATGGCTGCTGTTTCTATGAGGAATACTCCTGGGAACAGTTGTGATGCTGGAAATGCCTTGGAGGGACAGGGCCTCCGTATCCTTGTCCTGTACTGCTTTTTATCGTGTGTTCTGTTGTGTTTTCCGCTCAGGAGTTCATGTGGGACTCCTGGCGGTGCAGCTCTCTTTCTTTTGGTTTGGTGAACGGACCCGTGGGATACCCTTATGGCACCCATGGGAGGGGGTACAACCCTGTGCCCCTAGTGTATGTTTTTGGGCACCTGTGGGTGGGCCACAGAGCAGGGTATGGGCTGGTGGCAGCTCCATGCTGAATTTGACAGGTGCGCGGAGTATCCTCCATTTTGGGATACCCAGGCCCTGCCATTGGGATCAGTTGATCCCTGATGGAAAACAAGATGGCCCCGGTGGCCTCTTGCTTTCTATTACCCATTACCTTGTTTTCCCAAAGTCCTGGGAAGCCCCGACGGTCCCTTCCCCCTGACTGGCTGTTGGATGGCAGTGCCGTATATGGTGTTGTTTTGAAGGCCCAGCAAGACTAGCTGGAGTCTTCCCGGTGATATATGTTGTGGGTACCTCCTGTGGGTGGGACCTGGGTGAATAGGGTGTGTGACGAATATGCATTCTGTGTTGTGGGTGTCTAGTATCTGGTGGTTGACACAATGACTGAGACAACCCTGCCCGAAACCGGTATGAATGCAGCTTGGAGTGTTGAATGGTTCGGTACTTGTCCCAATACACAACTTGTTGTGAGTGTCTGGAGAGAAGTGAATGGCCTGAATACCTCGTGTGCCTGATTGGCTGCCTGCCTGCATGAATGCCCGTAGTCGTGATTGGATGCTTGAGTGTGACCCAGCGGAATGAATGGGAGATCAACAGTATATCTGGGGGCCTCTCACTGCTAGGAATCGTGTTCAGAAGCTGAAGTCCACTGCGACGAGTAACTGGATTAACGAGGCTTGACCTTGAAGCCCTGCTGGACGAGAAGAATTGCTGTTGCTCTCCTTCACAATCTGAAAGCTGCTGTGCCTCCAAGGACTGACCCAGAGAGGACCTGGTAAGGCGCCCTCATCCCGAGCTACGAGGGACCATCGTGCACAGCTGATCTTTGCCAACGCTCCCTGGTAGACAGACCTCCGACAGGCTGCCGACCCGTTACGGGAACTGCTGCGGAACTCCAAGGAGAAGCACCCGGACTGTTGTCCGCCACTGTCGACGACCGCCGTCGCCGACCGGAGCCGCCGTGCTCCCGTTTGCCTTAGAACTTCAACTGATCATCGGACGCTCTCGTCTGCATCATCACCCGCTTGTCTCCTGCTGGAGAAGGCCCGACCGTCGACGTGCCGTGGAGCATCCACCGGTGGGTTTCCCGCCACCTACAGACCGAAGAGACGCCGACGACTCGACGCCCTTTCTGGGCCACAGTTCTTCATCTCTTTGCGGTCCAGAACTATTGTCACCGAGGTGCCCCGCACGCCTCTTCCTTGCAGGACGCCAACGCTCTGTCGTCGACGAGCACCGCTAGGAACGAAGCTGTCACTTCCTTGCCGTAGTTCACCCGGTTCACCGTCGGACGTTAGACGACCCGTGACTCCCGCCTTAAAGGGAGTGCACTCAAGAAGGGCAGTCGATTCCCCGACACCGAACACCAAGTTCCCCGACACCTCTCGACGATCCGTGGCTCCCGCCTGAAAGGGAGGCACTCAAGAAGGATCAGTCGGTGCATCGTCAGAGAACTCTACTCCACCAGGTACATTGGGGGGGGGGGGGGGTAAAACCTTAATAGGAAGAAGTAAGACTATCGAACATTATATGGACTGGGCTTGTGCTATATATCTTTATTTACAGGTTGCCCAGGTGGGGGGGGGGAATCTCCACACAGAACTGTGCCTAGTGGTAGGGGTCAGCATTCTGCCTATTGTTTCAGCCATCTTACGTTCCTGCCTATCTCTATTGCTGGTTTACTCGTTATTGATCTGTGTGACATTTTAACCGTACAGTTGATGCACTTTAATGAGATTTGATAACATTAGTGGTACCACTCTAGACGTGTATATATTTATCATTGACTTCCAAGTACAAAGTGAGTTGTGATCGTGTACATACCTTTGAATATTAATTATATAAAGACTGTTTTCATTAATACAGTGTGTGGACATTCCTTTGTGGGGGTTCGGGGACTACACTGTACTTATGAACCAGCCCGCATCACCTCCTGAGAAGCAAGGCCTTGATTGCTCGTCCATTGCTACCATAATAGAGAATCTTGGCTGGGGTCTGCTGTGCCTCTCCTCTACCATATAGAGAGCGGAAGTACAGACACCCCGTACTGTTCTTTACAACAGTAGCCCTAGGTAACATATACCTCCCCAGTTTCTGGGCAACCAAGGGTATGCTTTCTCTCCATATATAAAATAAAACTGGATCACCTAAGTATACTGGTTCTATTTCCCATTCTAGTACCACTGTATTCATACAACCAGTATATGTTCCGACTGGAAAAGTGCCTTTCTTTTTTAGACAAAAAGGGACAGTTCTTGGGCTATAATTCACCATGTAAGATGGGGGAATTGCATCTTTGTCCCCTTTTGTTCTTACACGAAACGTCATTACAGATGTTTTTTCTGGCGGGGACAATCTATCTCGTCTATTTTGTCGCGTTATCTTCCGTGTACTTTTCCTCGTGGCCTCTGGGCCTATTACTTGTGCTTTATGGAAAATGGAACAACCCACGGGCTTCATTATTATCTCCTCAAACTCATTCATGTTGGTTCTGTCCATTTGACCCGTATTACTCTTATTCCATTTCCCATAGAACATTGCACCTAAAGATGCACTACATGCAGAACTTAATGGTAATGGCTGCACATACCACCCTATTCCTTTTCCGGCATGCTGTGGTAAATTGGCACATACCCAGCAGTTTGTTTTCTTTAGGATTGCATGTGTCATGTTCATTATCAGCAGTAAGGTGTCATTTCCAAAACCTTCCCTGTGTTTTTCTTCCATTGGGGGTAGGGTATAAGTGATCACCTGAACCGGGCTTTCAGTAGTGGATATATTAATTATTGGTAAAAACATTTGTAATGGGTGTATTGTTTCTACCCACCATAATATTAGGGCTGTCGATATTGGTGCTACCATGCTCATTAAGCACATTATTATCGTTAGTGCCAGCATACAATTTGTTTTACCATGCGTTTTTCTTAAACTTATAGTCTTTATAACTGACTCATTCTCAGCGGTGGTGGTGCAGGAGGAGGCTGGAACCGGTCCCGGCATGTTTCTCATCGTCCTTCTTGCTTATCACAGTTCGTTGTGGATCTCTCTCTTCGTCGCGCTTGCACTGATATCATTGGGTTCAAAGGAATTCTCACAGTTCAGTTTTGCCTGTCCTTTTTAGCCTGGATTCGATTATTCGTTTTTAGGGGAGATCACTTGTCCCTTCTTCTACTGCTCAGAGGACCTTTGATCAGTTATCGCCTCAGTATCATGTGCGCCCAGCTTGTCCGCTCTGGTTCCGGACACATGTACTTTTTATGATCGCACCGAGGAGCTGCGAGTCTTGAATTTTCCGATTTGCACAATTCTCACGCTTCTCTCCTCTACACCCCTGGTTCCTTCTCTGTCCATGAGCTGAACCAGAGGTTGACATAAACACCAAAAAAAAAGAATGCAGATCACTTTGTCTTCCGAGGCCGCAGGTTGTATCGCCTTGCTCCTGGTATCGTATGATCCGTGAACAGTGCCGGTGCACTTTCAGATTCAGGCTTGAAGTCAGCCTGTGTGTGGCGCTACTGCAGGTGCTGGTGTGCGCCGCGGGAATGATGCAGATCCGTTTTTTGGCATGCTGGCAAGTGCTGGTGGGCGCCAAAGGGGTACACTATTTGGTTTTGCTGGTATCTGCAAGGCAGATTTCACGTCGGTCAGCAGTGATGTCGATTCTGCTGGGCAACGTTGGGGCACTCTTTGCCCTTCCCCCTTTTTGGCAATCGTCTAAGGTTTTGTTTCGAGTTTCACTTCCTGTTTTGGCAGATTAGGTGGCTGCTCACTGGCAACAGTTTTTCGTTTCTGGGACCGCTGTCTCTTTCCGGTCATCATTGTCAGGCAAGACTTTCAGTGCAGTTGGAATCTTTTTGGCATGGGTGGCATGGATCCACGACTTCCTTCCATCCACCCGTATTGCCGTCTGCGTCGCCAAAAGTACTTGATGGGGCCCGCGCCACCTGGGTGCCAATGATGGCTTTCTTTCAAAGTTTTTTAGCAGCACCCAGTCTCCTGGCTCCAGCGCGTGCCCCGGACCAGTGTACCTTACTGGTAATGCCTCCTGCACCTGCTGATGAATCAAACGCAATTTCTGCATTAAAAGGCCACAATAAGTACTAAGCACAGGATTTTCTATCTCACTAAGTCGTTTTGGCTGAGCTGCGCACCAAACATTTGCCGGTCTCCCCATTACGATTTAGTACGGGGAGAGCCCAGTTTTAGCCTGTACAGACGTACGCATGCATGCATGCATAATAGTGCTATTGGTAATGCATCCACCCAACTCAACTTGCTTCCCGCACAAATCTTGCTAATCTTTGATTTAAGAATTCCGTTGTGCCTCTCCACAAGACGGGCAGAACTCGGATGCCTTGAACTATGGAATCTCTTATCAATCTGGAGACCAGCACATAATCTATAATACCAGTGCACCCACAAAATGCGGTCCATTATCAGACCAAAGGACCCTGGGCAAGCCAAATCTGGAAAAATACTCCAACATTACTTTTGCCGCACTCATTGTTGTGCAATCTTTCAAAGGAGATGCCTCCACCCACTTACTGAATGCACAGATTACCACCAAGACATATTTTAAGTTTTGGCACCTCTCCATCTCGATGAAATCAAAATGAACTACCTCAAACGGCATGGAGGGCGGGCCATAACTGCCTGTTGGAGTCACTGTTCCCTTTCCTACATTGTGTTGTAAACACGTGATACAGTTCTGCACCAACCTCTCTGCATTCTTTTTTATGTTTGCATTCTGCCATACTGTAGAAAGGTGCTGTATCATTTTCTTGGCACAGATGTGCGTAGGGCTGTGGGCCATTGTGACCATTGCAGTCACATGAATTTAGCAACATCCAGTTTCTAGTTCCCTTGGCCACCCAACAACCCTCCAAATCCAACTCAGCAGATCCCTCTGCCCATCCCTGTATTTCATCGGCCGTAGCCTCGGCCTGCCTTTCTTTGACAGTCGCAATTCCATCTTCTATCATACAGGGTACTTCCTCTGTCTGAACCGTCATCTTGGTATTCAAATTAGTGGCAGTTGTTTCGCAATTCTGTCTGCAAACGCGTTTCCCTCTCCTATTTTGCATGTTACTTTTTAATGTGCCTCGGATTTCACTATTGCTAGGCGCTTTGGAAACGTGAGTGCAGACAACAATCGTACAATCAAAGGGCCATGTTGAATTCTGGCACCATGTGATGTCAGAAACCCTCTCAGCCCAGAGTCGACCAAAGTTATGAACCACTCCAAAAGCATACTGACTATCAGTATATATATATATTCACATTAACATTTTCAGAAATCTCGCAGGCTCTGGTTAATGCCATTATTTCCGCGGCTTGTGCTGAATTATAGGGGATTCTTTTACTTTCTACAACACTCTAGGGTCGTGATAGTGTATGCGGCAGTTGTCGTGCCATCTGGTAATTTAAAACATGAGCCGTCACAAAATAACTCTCCATTCGGCTCTTTCTGTGGAATATCACTTAAATCAACTCTCCCCTTGGTTTCTTCCTCAGTGACCAATAAGCAATCGTGGGGGGGTGATTCATTCTTCCCAATTTCTTTTATGGTTAGTGGCATTAATTCTGCAGGATTCAAAGCGCTACACCTCATAATTTGGATATGGGGCGCGAACAAGATAGCAGAGGTGAGGTGTTGCGTCTGTGTCCTATTTAATAGAACGTCTATGGCATGTGGCACCATCAGAATTAAAATGTGCCCCAATACCATCCCTTCCGTTTGTTTCACTGACGCAGCAGCCGCCGCGACAGAGCGCAAACATCGTGGTAGTGAGCGCTCTACAGGGTCCAGCGCAGAAGAAAAATAGCCGCACGGCCTATTTCTTCCACCTTGTTCCTGTGTCAAAACCGCCAATGCACATCCTTCACCTTCACACACAAATCGTCTAAAAATGTTCTCATAGTTCGGCGTACCCAAAACTGGAGCCGAGCATAATGCAGTTTTCAATCCATCAAATGCTCTCTGACATTCCTCATCCCACTGCAAAGGCATAACCGCATCTTTTCAAGTCAAATTCACTAATGGTTTCACAATTAACGCAAAATTACCAATCCATTGTCAGCAATATGAAGCCATGCCTATTATGGCTCCGACTCCTTTTTGTGTCTTTGGAATAGGCATACAAGAAATACTTTCTATGCGTTCTGGCGTTAGTCTTCTCCCTCCTTTCGAAAGTAGGTAGCCCAAATAAACCACCTCCTTTCGATTATACTGACATTTCTTCAAACTAGCTTTATGGCCATGTGCCAAAAGGTGTGACAGTAGTAATACAGTGCTTTCTTTACAAATCTCCTCTGTGTCTGCAGCTAGCAATAAATCATCTATGTATTGCAAAAGTACACAACCCACGGGTAATTCCAGCATGTCTAGCTGTTCTTTTAATGCTCTACTGTAAATACTTGGACTTTCCGTATAACCTTGCGGAATCCGCGTAAATGTAAATGATCGTCCTCCTAATTTGAACGCGAACAAATATCTACTGTCCTTGTCCACTGGAATACTAAAGAATGCGTTTTTCAAATCTATTACACTAAAATATTCCGCTGAAACAGGTATCATTGTCAATATTGTAGTGACGTCTGGCACTAGAGGAAATTGCGGATCTACCTTATTCAATGCGCGTAGATCAATTATGAAATGGTATGGTACCTCATTACCTCCTTTTTTATAAACCGGAAGAATCGGGCTGTTGCATGTACTGCCTGTGATTTCCTCCATTACCCCTAACTTCACCAAATCAGTAACAATACTCTTCAATTCTTTCTCACCTTCAACCGAAATTTTGTATTAGGGTATTCGCGGTAGGGTAACACCTTTTAAAATAATCTTTACTGGCTCCATCTTTAAACATCCACATCGTTGTCATGCATTGCCCATATACAGGTTGGTACTTTACTTAGTTTCCCTGGTAACGCTTCGGACATTAATTCTGACACAGGGGCATTGTGTGGCCATATCGTTAGAAACACTCCGTCTGCCGTGCAATGTATAACAGAACCTAGTTTTTTCAACAAATTTAATCCCAACACATTTTCTCCACAATTTTCTGTTAGAAGGAAAGGACAATGTTTGGTAAATGGTCCTATGGTAACTGGGACTGGTTTGGACACTGGGTTTATGACTGGTGTACCTGCGAACCCTACGGAAATATTCTTTTGCCCCGACAGTGGTATAGTCGAACCAAGTGATGGTCTATTGAACACTTCTGTGCTCCTGTATCTACAAGAAAGCAGTGCTCCTCATTCCCGACCCTCATTTCTACGTAGGGTCCCCTCTGATTCACGGGAATAGACACTGGTTCCAACCCCTGTCCTGGGCTGTCCTATTGGGGAAATAACACATTGTCCGATGTGTGATTAGTATTACTGTAATACGTGTTTGGCTGTGTATCGAAAACATTTCCACTCTTCCCTCTATTTCCCCCACTCTGATTTCCATATTGTTGATTTTGCCGTCCCTGACTCTGGTTTGGGGCATTTTGGTTTTGGCCTTGGTTTTGATTACCTCTGTTATGATGCTGCATACTATTCCTATTTGGTCCATTCACTCCTGGGTGTCCTCTATGCGGTCTCCTCTGACCAGACCCATTTCTATTCTGTAGATGCGGGCATTGCGCTAGCCAATGTCCTTCCTCTTTACAATATGCACACTGATTCGGCCTCACTGTTCCCCCATTCATATTCGAACTACTCCTTCCTTGTGCGTTCCCTCGCCCTATATTATGTCCTGTTACTTGCTGCAATAGTACCTGTGTTCTAATTAGACATTCCTTCAAGTTTGCCCCCTACTGTTTTAGCAACGATAATTCGTTCACCATCTCCTTCTGCCCCGGCGATGGTAACTACTGCCATTTATTATGCGACCCCTTTTCCCCCCCTTCCCAGGTCTCCCGGCTTCCCTACTCCTGTACCCAGGTGCAGTAAACATTTTGGCATAATCATTATCTAATTCATCTTTAAGCTCAAAGTCTATACACATGTTCTCTCACTTCATCCTTCTCAGCGTGCTAATGCATTCAAATCTAACAATCGCTGCGGTGGTTTCCCAATTAGCTGTTTTCATTTCTCCACCAAATATTCACCCATGCATTCCAACACTACCTGCCTTTCGTTGCTTCTACGAAAGTCATATCGAAGCCAATGTTGCCGTCCCATCATTCCTGTCTATATACATCTCTGCATGTTGCTGCAATTCCACCTTCCTTTCTTTGCCGATTGCGCTGCGGGTTACCCTCGTGCACTCCCTTTGGTCAGTCCCGCCTCTTACCCCTGCGGTTTCAACTTCAACCCCGGGAGGAACGGACGGTACCGAGTCTGTGTCTAAGGCGGGAGGTGCGGATGAGACAATGGGAACAGGGAGTGTCTGTTGTGGGCCTGGTTGGCTAATAGGAAGTGTTACGTGCGTGGTCTGTGGCTGTGGGAGGGCTTGAACTACCGGAGGGGGAGCTTGGGCTATGGGCGGGGTCTGGGCAATAGCTACTGACGCGTCTGGTCTTACTTCTAATCTTGGGCCTCGTTTTGTATGGATCAATATATTTTCTATCAATTCATCTGTCATGTGTAATTCTCGCTGTGGGTATATCTTTTCTATATTCAACTGGTCACGCCTGCCTGCCCTTCTTAGACTCTCAGTCCACTCCTCCTCCTCCTTTTTCTTCCGCTACCTCACCTTTTGATTTATGCCTGCGCGCATGCTTTGCTCTGCTTTTAAATCAGAGCATTGATTCCTTTATCCAGTCTTTAATAGTCTCAAATGCTGCAGGACGCACTTTCTTTCTTATCAACACCCTTTCCAAGTTATCTATCCTCGCCATCTCAAAACTACCATTAATCGGCCACGGATGGTCTTGTTGCTTTCTGGTTTGCCTATGCCAAGTCTCACAGAATATTATCGCACCCACTCCATACTTCACATACATCTCATACGCCGGCGTTCCCCCAGGTGGTACAATTTGGCCATCTTCCAAAGATTGTCTACCACAGCGAAAAAACCCTGCTAGGGTGGACAATACCCCAGGCATGTTTCAACCTTCCCCCTGGTTAATCAACCTTACCTAGGGCGTTTGATTTTGCAAAGTCAACTCTCAACCAATATCAGGATGCTTTGAATCAGGGAATGACTCACCTGATGAATCAAGTCGTCTGTATAACTGACGCACCAAAGGACGTTGTGTCTGCGTTTCTTGGCTTCCGCCTCGTTTCGGGACCCTCGCCTCCTTGTTCTCTAGCCAGGCACGTCGATCAGGGATCAGATGTGTGCAGATCTGCAAAAGAGTCTCTCATCACTTTTACAGGGCGCCCCGAACACCTCTTGATCCCGGCTCGATCGTCCCGTCCTCGCCGTTCTCTGCCTTTCTCAATTACAACGTTACGCGAAGGAACAAGGGGGGGGAGGGTCCCTATTCGGGCACCATCTTGAAAGGGGCCCCTATGGGACCCTGACGTCTATGGAAACAAGGCGGGTCACCACACACGATGGAGACGCCAGACACGAGGTTGTATTCCCAAAGCTAGGGTTTTATTGCAAAGCAAAAGTCTCAGTTGGCCAACTAGGTCTCACGCCCCGCGACGTGCATCTCTAGACCTCGAGGGACGCAAGAGCGCGAATTACGTACATCAGTTACATATATACAAAATGCATATCAAACAATCAGCTATGACATGTTTAACACCCCCCCCTTTATTGGGTTTCTTTGAACTTGGTGTGATGGACATCTCCGACCACTATGACACCTTCAAACATCTATTCTAGTAACAATTTGCAATTTGTGAGTGCAAAGGCATCTTTTGGTTATTGAATAGAACACAGCGCTTCTGTTCTTGGAACAGAACTACACACGGGGGGGCCGGGGGGAGTTGCATTCCGGACCTTGCTATCCATCAGGTGCTATTCGCGTCCTGGGAGCCGACATGCTCTAGCGGGCTCAGCAATAATTCAAGCCTTTAGCGGTTATTATTCTAACATATTCTACCATATAACGAGACTGGCTGGAAGCTGTGAAATGATTAAATGCCCTGCAGCTCTGCCTCAAGGCTACATTCGGGAGGGAGCCGGGCATTCTTCCTGGCGCTGCCTACGTTTGTGTTTCAGCGAACTCTTGTTATCCTCACGGCCCTGCGGCGTTGTCCTTTTCACATACAGACAACAATGTTCCACAGTCGAGCAGTGTAAGCAGAAAATATACTGCGAAGCAATAGGAACAGCAAGCAATGAGCAATGGTTAGAAAACAAAATGGCGATTCTTGCTACATCAAAATGGCCGTTCATTGGCAAACTCGAAAACCTATATTCTGTCGTATCGTGCATGAGACGGTTGGTCCACGGCCACCAAAATGCGTTTGCGGTCTCAAAGTAGAGGTATCCGTATTTCTAGACTGACACATGAACAGATATTAAAGACGTGATTGTGGGCAGAAACACACCCATTGCGTGCTTTAATAGACAGGAAGGAAGGAGTTAACATACAGGTGCTTCGTGAAATGTCAAGATTCTACGCTGAACTGGCATCCCTGCTGAGCTTGTGATGAAATCTTTAGCCTCATCACTCAGTCACTGAGGCAACAGCCCTAGGGTCAGCGGATGGCTAGCCCATGCAAGGGACGCTAGAGCGACAGCCGTCATAGTGCCTGCAGGGTCCTAGACCAGCTCGCCCTTGGAAGGCACATACAATGGCCCGGGTTGGAGGAGATCACCCCTTTGCAGACCGGCAGCAGGGCCTGGTGGGAGGCCACCCCCAAAGAATGGCGCAGTTACAAAGGCGGTCCTAGAGAAGGAGGTATGCCGCCGCAAGCTATACCTGTTGGCTGCATGAGCCAGGATGGGGTTTTGACGGGCACGGACATGATTGGGGACAGTTGGGACCCTGATTTCAGTGGCCCGGGACTCGCTCCATACAAGGTTATGGGAGCGATTGGCCTGGCAGATGGTTAACCATAGGCGCCGGAAATGACTGACACCCAGAAATATGCCAAACCAAAGTGACGAGGGCTCACCGGTTTGTGAAACCCTGGGAATGGCGAGTGGCCACCCAGGGAGGTGTTTTGTATGCCAGGCTAGGACCACCCGTTAAGGGGACTCAGTTTATTCCAATCTGAAAAGTTGTCTATGTGATTATTTGGGTGGTATAACATGTGTTGAAGGTCAGGGGTTGGGGTGAGGCATGGCTTCAGTAGGGGATTGCCCCTTTAAGTCGCTCGAGCACTCCATTTTGGGGGCGGGCCAAATCTCCCACAGTAAGCCACTGATAAACCGCTTCCCTTGCTGAAATCTCCAACTCAAAACTCCCTTCACCCACTTTCCCACTTTAGCCCTCGCACCTTGGCATAAACAGGTTCAACTGTTGAATTGCAGCTTGGGCCCCGCAGCCGGACAGCTGGCCTTCATTTTCTTGATGACCCCCCCCACCCCCAGATGACTTGTCCAGATCCATGCCCCATAGCCTCCACAATGGTCTTGTACCCCTGATGCCATAAACTGACACTTGGCTGTGCTGGATCGTTGTCTCCTCGGAGGGAATGTGATCGCTTGGGAATGATAACAGCCCCTTGGTACAAAATTGCTGACTGTCCCAATTACAACCACCCCCTCCCCTCCCCCCACAACTTCCTCGATTGGACCCTTGGCTTTGCTTTTGACACATGTTATGAAGCTAAAGAGGGTGGTCCGGGGGTAAGGAGGAGAATCGCCCTCCGGCACAAAGTTGACGTTTAGTCAACTAACCCAAAACCCACACACCCTCCCCATCCTCAATAGGGCCCTTGGCTTTACAATAGCCCAGGACGAACGCGCCCACATGGGGGAACGCCACTGTATGCCATAAACTAGCTGAGCACCACCCGGATTTATTTGGGGAGGAGGGACTGAAAGGGGGGGGCGGGGAGAGACCAGCCCTCTTTCATATCACTGCACTTCACCCCTTAAGACATACGCAAATTTGTGTAATAAGCAATCCACATAAAGAATCCCCCCACTTTTTTAGGTCTAGTAGGCGTCATTGGTACAAGTTACCCCTTAAAATGGGTCTTTATACAGGGTGACCATACGTCCCGGTTTTGCTGGAACTGTCCAGGAATTGGGGTCTGTCCACTTTTTTTTTCTTAATTCGAACCCTCTACTCTCCCAGTTTTGTGAAAAGGCAGGATGGCCATTGGTAGAAGCGGGTGTGACTGTTAAAGTCCATGCAACGAAAAATTATAAACCAGTGCGTCATGGTTTAGCCATTTTACATTCAGCTGTCCAGAGAGTGTCTCGAACTCGAAACCTCTCGGTTAGCAGTAACGTGCATAGAGACTACGAATGCATGGGCTCCATTAGCAAGAACGAAAATAGTAATCAGAGCAAAGGTTGCCATGTTTTCAACATGCTTACAGTACCAAATCGTTAAAACGTTTCTTTCCATCCCAAACACCTTCACCCCCACTGCTGATGGGTATTCAAGGTAGTCCCTTCCAATGAAGTCCTATTTTTAGGTCGATGCTCGGTCCGTTTTTTGTTTTTTTTTATTTATTTTTGATCTGGTCCCCCCCCCCAGTCACTGAATACCTGATGCAGCTGCGTCCATTTAAACTGGCGCCTCAACTTGGGAAGCCCTGCCCTCCAAACCCCAAGAAACGTCTCCCTAAGTTCCCACCAACCACTGCGGCTCTAACCTCAAGCAGTAGCTCTCATTTCTGACCATCTGAAGCTTGTGTTCGCCATGTTCCCTATTCTGTGAATATTTCACGCCTTATATCAGCAGCCCCCGCTTTCCCCACATCCCCGCCCAGACAGCGATTAAGGTTTGTGGGGCTGGGGTACTCATGCTACGCTTCACAGCCCGGGTTTGGTTTTAACAGGCGTTCGACAGTAGAGTGGGCCTTTGTTAAACTGGATTTAAATGCAAACCATGCGTCATTACGACTTTGGTGGTATCTCGGCAGTAAATCCAAGATGCCACCAAACTAAATTACCATCACTTGGTCCGGTGGTATTACCATCAGATTACAGGTGGCAGTAGGCGGTATAAATCCCCATTAATTACAGTTCATAGAACTCCATGGGGGATTTTGGCAGTATTACTGCTGAATCAGGTGATTTGGGGCGGTACGATGGTGGCAGTAGCTCCAGCTGGAAGTTTTTCCTCCACATCAACCAGTTGATGCCCAGTGCTGTAATGCAGTGATAATTTTACCGCAGCATTTTTACAGCACCGCCCCAATTTATAAGGCCCAAAGTCCCATAAGCCCCTGCAGCACTCTCCCACAGCCTGGAAAATTCCACAGAGACCTGTCGATCGCCTCCCACTGGAGAGCGGTTATAAACCCTACTGCACCCAGTGATGTAGCCAAGCACATCCCTGTATTCCCCTCCCCCACAACACACCAGAGATGCTACTCTTGCCAACTCTACTCTGCGTCATGGGCTTCTGTGATCTTGCCACTGGTGCACCTAAATACCAACGCAGAACATCCTCCAAAACTTCCCACGGCCACCCAGGAAACCACCCTCTATCCGAACCCCAACCGCTCCCATCCTTTCCTTGACCTAGGCAACAACACTCTCCCTAGCCTAACATTGCCCAACCATGTGCGCCCATCCGGCTCAAAGGAATGGGGACCTTAAAACCTGTGGTGTGCCTGCAGCTGCTCAGGGTGGTGCCCACCAAAAACCTCCCTCCTGGTCAGTGCAGGCCTTGGCAATATCAGAGTATGCGGGATGGTGGTATACAGTTTAATGGGACCTTTGAGGCCATCAAAGGCATCCATCTTTCAATGGAAATGCCCCCACCTCCCCCTCCCTTCCCCTCCCTCCCCACGCCTCCCGTGACTGCCAAGAATGATTTTCCCAAGTGGCAATTTAGGGTTTCAGCTTCCCTGTTGAATGTTTGCTAGGCTTTGCAGAGGACAGTTACCATTCCCATGATAAATCACACACGCTTCTCCCGGCTTCTTGCTCCAGGGTGTGGAGTAATGATTGAGGTTTGATGGTATCGATTATCTAGTTGTGGCTCATGCTATGCAACTCCCATGATAAAATACAACCATAGAAATCACTTATTGCAATTTCTATTCCATTTTATTCCTATTCCAAAAGTCTGTCAAATCAATTCTCTTATCGCCTAAACCCCCCTTCATCTCCGCTACCGCTTCTGATAATGATCTATTTCTCCACTTCAAACATTTCCAACTATCAAAATGCCTCTCAAGTAATCTTCTACCCCCAGCTGCTCACTTCTCCACCTCTACCCTCCTCTCGTGCAGCATATGTTCCTTGGCCCCCAGCAACAGATGAGATGGACCTTCTCTTGAGGGATAACCCTTCATGTGCCCCCATCGACCTTATATCCCCATTAAAGTGAAGCTCAAAGCTCCCACCATTGCTCCCTCTTCAACGCCTCTCTTGAAAGTGCCACTTTTCCATCATCCTACAAGTCAGCTACTGTCATTCCATCCTTGAGAAACCTAACCTAGATCCTAACTGTCCTGTCAACTTTGATCCGGTCTCTCTTCTACCTCACTATTCCAAATTTCATAAGTGTGTAGTTTGCAATCGACTCATTTTTCAATCTGGGCTCCGACCTCTGCACTCTGAGCCAGATCTCAATGTGAAGAACCACGACTCTTCCGCTCATCATGCTAACCGATCATCTATTCCTATTCTTCTCGACCCATCTTCTGCCTTTGGTATAAACCATTCGGACCTTCTCTCAACTCTAGGAATTAGGGACAAGGCCCTCGCTTGGCTTGCTTCATATCTTGCCCCAGACACTTCTAGGTGTTGTGGAACAACCTTACCCCCCCTGACCCAAACCCCCCTACTTTTGATGTTGCCCAAGAGTCAGTCCTGGGTCCACTTCTCGTCACTCTATACCTTGGCACCTTGATTGCCTCCGATCAACTCTTTGCTGATGACACTCAGATCCTCTCCTTTCCTTCCTTAATCGGATGAGCTACGGTAAAAATAAAAGTCTATCTCTACGCTATAAGACACTGGATGCCATCTCACTCACTCATGGCCAACTCCACGAAGACTTGACGTTCTCCACTTCCCCATCCAATCACGCCATCTCTTCCTCTCCCCCTTCTGTTCTACTATCCCGACTACCTTCCCTACTCTGCTTCTGTTCACAACCTTGGGGTCTTCAACCCATCTCACAACTGTTTGCTCTTCATCCCCAAATCTGTCACTGCGGCCTGACAAACTTGGAGCCAGCCTTGGGGGGGGGGGGGGCGCCAGGCGACTGCCCAGGGCGCCATGCCCCCCAGGGTGCTATTAGCCCCCACCACGCCAGCTCGGGGGAGTCTTTTAAGGGCTCCCCCGAGCTAGCTTAGTGGGAGAAGGCGCGACAGGCAGGCTTTTTCTATTAAATGCACCCGCGGTGGCTGGCAAATTTAATGACAATAGGGTGCAGCACCCTATTGTCATTAAATGCACCCCTCTGCCGTAGGCGCTTTTAACAAAAGGTGCCTTTAGCCCCCCACCACACCAGCTCAGGCGAGTCTTTCAAGATCTCCCCCGAGCTGGCATAGTGGCAGAAGGCGTGGCAGGCACCTCATTGTTATTAAATGCGCCAGCGGAGCGCATCTAACAATAGGGTGCTGATGCACCCTATTCATATTATCTTCTCGCCGGAGCGAGGAAAAAGAAAAACGTGGTACACCCAATCCCTGCCCCACCAGCGCCCCGCACCCTGTTGGCCAGGGGCGCGGGGGGGGCACCAATTCGCCCAGGGTGCTGCTGCCCCTAAGGCCGGCCCTGCTTAAACTCCTCAACATCAGAAAAATAAGACCTCATCTTCCCTTCAATACTGCTAAGCACCTCATCTCGTCTTTAGTCCTCTCTCGATCTGACTACTGACCCAGCCTACTCTAGAGCCTACCCAACTACGCTTTTGCACTTATTTGAAAAGAAATCATCAACTTTGCTGTCCGTGCACTCTTCAACCTTACCCACCTTACACGCTTCACTGCCATCTCCCCAGTCTGTCGTCTGGCTGGTTATCTATGAGACAGAGGGCAAAGTATAAACCCATTCTCATCTTCAAAACTATACAGGGTCTTGCCCCATCCTACCCATCAGCCCATCTCACTCTCTAATCTCTCCCTTGTTCTCTACGATCATCCTCGGCTCACCTCGCCACACCTCATGCCCCTTGCGCTCCCCCTGGTTTCCACTCTTTCCTTTCCTCGCTCCCTTACTCTGTAATGCTCTTCCTCTCCTTCTTCCCACTAGTCCCACTCTATCTGTATTTAAATTCAACCTCCTACCTCTCCTTTCTGAAGAACCACGTGCATAGCATTCTAGGCCACCGCATCTCCCTGTTCTCCTCGCCCCCAACTCCACTGCACTTATCTCTCATCCAAAATAATATAACACTTCCTGCACTACCAGTTGCTATACCATGCTCTACTGTCCTCATCCCTGGTTCATATTTCGGTACAACGTCCTTTCATCGTGGGATTTTTTTCACATGTTTTTTACACCGTGGATTTTTTTTCCTCGAAAAAAACGAATTTCTTTGGGGGGTTAAAAAAAAATTATATAAATTGGGTGTGGGTGTGCGGGAATATTTAAAAAAATTCAAGGAGATGGGGGTTAGGGGGGGTAACCCCCAAAAAATAAATTGAGATTTTTCAAAAATAAATCTGCAATAAAAAACCAGCGAAAAAACATCCTGCTATGAAATGACATTGAACCCATGTTTCGACCTCCGCTACATCATCTGGTCCTATATCCACACCCCCACACTCATTGTTAAGGACACTGGTCCTCCACTCTGTCCATGTTAAAAAGTTTTGCATGCATTTTTGTGCCCCAAAAGGCATAGTTTTCCCTGCAGTTTTCTTTAAATTAATGAATATTAGAAGGCTTTATAATCTAGGCTGCACACAGCCTGGAACCCTGCACACGTTCTGCTGCACCTTTAACTGAATTAAAGGCACAAGCATACAGAGATCTTACGATGCCACTTGGCAAATGCCTTCTCCAATCTTCAGGGTTTCTCTGTATTCTGGTATTTCTAGTCTCATTAAGTACAGAAAAGGGAAATTAAGTGAACCAAGAAGTGACCAGGAATGGCCATATGGATTAACATCGCCCTGGGCAGAGAATGGGTGGGTAAATGACCAATCTCATAATAGCTATGCATCTCGCCTCATTCTCCCTAGCTGTACTCAAATGCAATAGTTTTGGCATATAGGTGGTGCGAAATCAACAGGAAATAAAATGTACTCTTGGAACCACCCTCCTCCTTGGGGGCGGCAGGGAGAATACGGTGTGGGTCCGAGGCGCGTTGCCTCATGACAGGTCATGTAACTCCGTTCTTTATGGAGCCCAAGCCTGGTGACTTGCAAAGTGATTTTAATGCAACTGTTCTTTTAAAAACGCGCTTAATACAGGAGAGGTTTCTAAACGCCAGACCGGGGTTCGAACCTGTGTTGTTATGCGCGGTCTTGCTTTCAAGACAAACGCGTTGCCCCCAAGCTATCCTTCTGGCCCTACATTTTGGGAACATAAGAATGTCCACAATTTTAACTTTGAAACATAAGATATGGCAAGTCATTTATAACGCGCCAGTAGACAAGAGTTTCTAGGCGCGACAAGACAAGGGAGGGTAGACAGAGGGAGGACAAACAAACTATCTTACTAGGCCTTGTGTCATTCAGATCGTGCCAAGTGCAACAACGCAAGGGCAGGGTGAGGAAGAAGGGTGAAGTTCTAGAGAGCGGCAAAGGGGGGGGGGGGGATGGGCAATCTGGGCAGCACTGCTCTGAGGACGAGCAGCCAGGGAAGCACAGTTCTGGGATAAGTGCAAGGAGGCAGGGGACTGTAGGGTAACAGTTACAGTCCCCAAGTGCGTGGTAGACCCAGACGCAGTGCAGGGAAAACTGGTCAAGGAGGTGCCTGGTACCCACTGAGACTCTGAGGGTAGCTAGGCAATCAGTAAGCGCAGCAGACAGGTAGGTCAGCAGGGGAGAGAGAGAAATCAGAGGTGAAAAGGAAGGTCTTGAGCTGCTCCCAGAACTTCAGGTGGTCTGGCTCAAGTTTGAGAGGTGCTGGGAGGCCATTCCAGAGGGAGGCACCAGCAGAGGAGAGAGAGAGAGAGAGATCTACCCCCCCCTACTTTGCCTAGAAAAGCATCCGATCCATAGAGAGTTGGTGGTGGCTGAGCGAAGGGTTTGAGAAGGAAGCTGTTTCGGAAGAGTTGGATGTAGCACGGGCTCTGGCCCCCCGAAAGCCTTGTGGATAATTCAGTGGCTAATGGAGGGATTTCAGGGCTGGATATATGGTCCCTGGGCTCGAGGGCAAGGACAAGTTTTGCAGTCCTGTTCTGGATTAGTTGCGGAGAGTAGAGGAAGGCAGATTGAAAAAGGAGGCTCTGGAGACAGCAAGCTTCTGCGGGAAAGTGAGGAAAGGAAGAATACCCCTGGGAAGGTGCAGCTGGTATTGGACCTTCTTGCAAGGTCTGTGATGTAAGGAGAGAAGAGAGTGGAGTCAAAGATGACACCAAGGTTTTTTGCCTCACAGGAAGGCGAAGGAAGAAGGCCCAAAGAAGGCGGCCAGAGTGAAAGAGAGAAAGCAATGGCAGAGGTCCCCATGAGAAGGAGCTTGGTTTTATTGGCATTAAGGTAGAGATCACTGGAGGTGCACCAATCCTGAATAGCGGACAGACACAGAGGAGAAGAGGCGGACAGACACAGAGGAGAAGAGGCTGAAAGAGAGCAGAGTGTCATCTGTATAACACTGAAAGTTAGAGAAGAAGTTAGAGATCAGGTGTGCCAGAGGGGCCAAGTAGACATTGAAGAGCCAGGGTGAAAGGTTAGAGACCTGAGGAACACCACATGAGGAGAGAGGTGGTGGAAAGAAAGGACGCAAGTTGGACCTTGGAGGGTCGGTCCAGGAGGAAGGAGGTCAACCACTCGCCCAGGTTCTCACGGAGTGAGTTGATTGATCAGGATAGTGTGATTGACTGTCAAAAGAAGAGGAAAGGTCAAGGAGGAGGTCAGAAAGAAGACTTGAATCAAGATTAGGGATCAGGTCTGAGTGATTGTAGAAATCGGCCAAAGCTGGAGCGAGGGTGTCAATGCAGTCCTCGATGGTTCTGGAGAAGCAGGGGCGCACCTGTTTCGACACCTTCATAGATCGGTCTTGTCTAGAAACATTGTCGGGTGAAGTCCGAGAGGAGAAAGAGAAAGATGTCCTGGGTTTTAGTGATGAAGTGAGAAGCTCGTGCCGTACACGTTTGCGATTGTGATTCAGCAAGAAACCCTTTTGAGTGAGCAATGGAAGTTGGACTCTGCTCTTTTCATTGGTCAAAACTCACCATAACAAAAATAACATTTCAAGACATTTAGAGCACCGGCACCGATACATCGGATGACTCTTCAAAAGGTGTAAAAGCCCCGAGGATAGCGGCTGGAGCACCACTTTTCACAAGAACAGCCGACCTGCACAGGGAGCAGGGCGTCCAGAGGAAGGAAGGAAGGAAGGAAGGACGGACCCGCACAGCATAGAAACCCCTGACGCTGTGTGCTCAGTGTATGGATTGCGCCCGCTTAAAGCCGCCGCGGCCCGCGTGCTCCCACTGGAATTTTGGGCGTAGCGCCTCCTTTGCTGAAGCCTGGCCCATGGTGTGTGAGTTGGAACAGTACTTTGCAAAGGACAGGAAGCTTGGGGGGGGGGCAGTGGGAGCAGTTTGTGAAAACCTGTGCAGAAAGGCAAGGTGCGGGTTGTTGCCGCCAACACTACGAATTGGCTTGGGTTTAAAAACAGACCGCAACCGGACCATTAGCGTTTAGAAGAGCACCCCCTGCGTGCAAGACAGTGCCACCGCAAGTGGCACCTGTAGGGCTACTTGGACGTTTCTGTGGCGATTCCCCAGGCTGCTGCTGCTTCTTCCATGCAAGTACCCATCATTGATTGGTGAACCGCCAAGCCTCACCTGCACATGTTCTAGACTGGCACATCCCAGTGGTCGTTTCTCCCATTATCACCAGCATCTACTTACCTCAATATGGCGACCATTCATCTTCCGGCTACTGTGCTTGCTGCAGGTCATCCCTCTGCTGGCCCAATCTTACCTCTTGCTTGCCCCTCTTCCGGCTTGCTTCCTCCGCTGCAGCCTTCCTTCACCCCCTGGATGTAGTCCAGCACGAGGCAAAGAGGTCCTCAAAACCAACTGGCCCATGCCACGCCAACTTCAAGGACTGGCTACTCTTGACCCCGAGTTGGAGGTGTACAGTGGTCCTTTTGGTGCCCTCACCCCTAGAAGTACCCCCTCCCATCCCCCATGTTCAGGAAGCAGAGGCATGCTCGTTAGCCATCCTAGTGCATTTTCACCAGTGGATGAAAGCCCTCAGTCCTAAAGTTCAGGAAGCACCTGAAGACCCCACTCTTCAAAAAACAGCTCCCATAATCACTCCACTCTACCCCAATTCTCTCGCAGTGGAGCTCGCCCCTCCCCCGCACCTCAACTACCACTGAACGCATCCTCTGTATGCAGCACTCCGTTGCGTCCCAGCTAGGTTTGCGCTTTTCTCCACCACCCCTGCACGTGTCCGCTGTATACAGTGCTCCGTTGCGTCCCCGCTAAATTTGAGCTTTTCTCCACCACCCCTGCGCGCGTCCTCTGTATACAGTGTTCTGTTGCGTCCCAGCTAGCTTTGCGCTTTTCTCCACCACCCCTGCGCTCGTCCTCTGTATACAGTGCACCGTTGCGTCCAAGCTAGGTTTGCACTTTATAAATCCCATATATGCATCGTCCGCAGCTGGAGGACGCCGATGGGACCAGTGCGTCTCGAAGGTGAATGATGGAAGGTTTGAAGTGCAGAGTGTGGAGTGTGGACGTGCTATGGGCGGTGGGTGCGGAGCATGTGATGATGTCCAAGGCTGTGAGGAAGCTGATCTACTGTGCAACGGTAGAGAAGAAGTCGACTGTGCCAGCTTGGCATTACTGCACAACTTCAGGATTCCAACCGTGGCGCTCCCAAGTACTTGGTGCTCTTTTATGGAAACCTAGAAGCAGTGGTCGAAGTGGGCGGGAGCGGTGCTCCTCTACTTCTTTTAAATAGGTTTTACCGTTCCTATACTTTTATTTTAAAAAGAAACCGTTCCGGAACGGTTTCGTTTTAAAATAAAGGAGTAGAAAGACGTTGAAACTTGCACTTTCAGTGCACTGCATTGGATGTTCCCTTAAACATCAAGCGCATGTGTTTTGAGGTTTGTATTGTGCATGGGAGGGGGTGCATCAATGGGGTTTGTGGGGAGCGGTGCAGGCCAGTAGGGAACATAGTTCCACTACTTCTTTTCGTACACTTCGACCACTGCCTAGAAGTTAACACACACCACCCTGCTGTTTTGCTGCATGCATCCAGGTGTATGCTTTTTTTTTTTACTGTATGTGGGTACAGAGTTCAAAACGGAGGGGAGCTGGGAGCTATTGAGCTCCTGCTTGTAGCCTAGAAGAGGCTGGTTAGCTTTGCACCAACAGCTGCCAGGAGCTACTTTTTACTCCCTGTGCCCACTGATGCCAAGCCAACACAACTATGGGAACGCAGCTAAGTGCATTTGGGATAATTTATAAAATGAACACTGGGTCACATTTGAACACCATTGTAAAGCATCAGGCGGCCTAAATAATGGACACCAAGATATGAAAGTCACACTTGCAGCAAGGACCTAGCTCCTTGATCCCCAATGGTAGTTCCCGTCACCCAACGATAGTATTCTTGGGGGCCCAGCCCAGGGCAGGAACCAGACCCCGTTAGGGCTTTGGAACCGGTCACCTGTGCGCTGTCTAGGGCGCCCAGCAGCACGTTTACTGTTGCTAGGACAGCACTCTAGTGCTGTGTCATGAATCGACCGGTTTGGCAGCTCATTAACGGCCTACACGCGCACATGGCGGAAGCTGCTGCCGGTGCTTTCCACTCCCGTCACGTTGTCCCTGCACTCTGACGCGATGAGGTCATGGAGGCCAAGGCAGGGGCCCCCACCATGGGGCCGGCGTCACGCCACGGGCCCCAAGGACCGGCTTCTCCAGAAGGACCCGTGGGCCCGACAAACAGGACAGCACGGGGATTACTAGGTACACGAACCGGTAGGCCTGCCACGACCACTGCTGCAACAGAAACACTGGCGCCTAAGAAAGTGAATCCCGGGAACAGGGCCTGCCCCCAGGCAAGGGCAAAGGGGGGGGCCCAGGCAGGGGCAGGGGGGGGCCCAGGCAGGTGCAGCGGGGGGGGGGGCCCAGGCAGGTGCAGCGGGGGGGGGGGCCCAGGCAGGCGCAGCGGGGAGGGCCCAGGCAGGGGCAGCTGAGGTCCGGGGGGGGGGCTGCAGAGGGGGCAGGCAAGGGCAGGGGGACCCCAGGCTCTTCACCAGAAGGACCCGTGGGCCCGACAAACAGGACAGCACGGGGATTACTAGGTACACGAACCGGTAGGCCTGCCACGACCACTGCTGCAACAGAAACACTGGCGCCTAAGAAAGTGAATCCCGGGAACAGGGCCTGCCCCCAGGCAAGGGCAAAGGGGGGGGCCCAGGCAGGGGCAGGGGGGGGCCCAGGCAGGTGCAGCGGGGGGGGGCCCAGGCAGGTGCAGGGGGGGGGGGGGACCCAGGCAGGCGCAGCGGGGAGGGCCCAGGCAGGGGCAGCTGAGGTCCGGGGGGGGGGGCTGCAGAGGGGGCAGGCAAGGGCAGGGGGACCCCAGGCTCTTCACCAGAAGGACCTGCTGGGCCCGACAAACAGGACAGCACGGGGATTACTAGGTACACGAACCGGTAGGCCTGCCACGACCACTGCTGCAACAGAAACACTGGCGCCTAAGAAAGTGAATCCCGGGAACAGGGCCTGCCCCCAGGCAAGGGCAAAGGGGGGGGCCCAGGCAGGGGCAGGGGGGGGCCCAGGCAGGTGCAGCGGGGGGGGCCCAGGCAGGTGCAGCGGGGGGGGCCCAGGCAGGTGCAGGGGGGGGGGGACCCAGGCAGGCGCAGCGGGGAGGGCCCAGGCAGGGGCAGCTGAGGTCCGGGGGGGGGGCTGCAGAGGGGGCAGGCAAGGGCAGGGGGACCCCAGGCTCTTCACCAGAAGGACCTGCTGGGCCCGACAAACAGGACAGCACGGGGATTACTAGGTACACGAACCGGTAGGCCTGCCACGACCACTGCTGCAACAGAAACACTGGCGCCTAAGAAAGTGAATCCCGGGAACAGGGCCTGCCCCCAGGCAAGGGCAAAGGGGGGGGCCCAGGCAGGGGCAGGGGGGGGCCCAGGCAGGTGCAGCGGGGGGGGGCCCAGGCAGGTGCAGCGGGGGGGGGGGGGGGACCCAGGCAGGCGCAGCGGGGAGGGCCCAGGCAGGGGCAGCTGAGGTCCAGGGGGGGGGGCTGCAGAGGGGGCAGGCAAGGGCAGGGGGACCCCAGGCTCTTCACCAGAAGGACCTGCTGGGCCCGACAAACAGGACAGCACGGGGATTACTAGGTACACGCGCTTTACTGCACACGAACCGGTAGGCCTGCCACGACCACTGCTTCAACAGAAACACTGGCGTCTAAGAAAGTGAATCCCGGGAACAGGGCCTGCCCCCAGGCAAGGGCAAGGGCAAAGGGGGGGGGGCCCAGGCAAGGGCAGGGGGGGGCCCAGGCAGGCGCAGTGGGGGGGGGCCCAGGCAGGGGCAGGTGGGGTCCAGGGGGGTTCAGGGGGGGCAGGCAAGGGCAGGGGGACCCCAGGCTCTTCACCAGAAGGACCTGCTGGGCCCGACAAACAGGACAGCACGGGGATTACTAGGTACACGAACCGGTAGGCCTGCCACGACCACTGCTGCAACAGAAACACTGGCGCCTAAGAAAGTGAATCCCGGGAACAGGGCCTGCCCCCAGGCAAGGGCAAAGGGGGGGGCCCAGGCAGGGGCAGGGGGGGCCCAGGCAGGTGCAGCGGGGGGGGGCCCAGGCAGGTGCAGCGGGGGGGGGGGGGACCCAGGCAGGCGCAGCGGGGAGGGCCCAGGCAGGGGCAGCTGAGGTCCAGGGGGGGGGGCTGCAGAGGGGGCAGGCAAGGGCAGGGGGACCCCAGGCTCTTCACCAGAAGGACCTGCTGGGCCCGACAAACAGGACAGCACGGGGATTACTAGGTACACGCGCTTTACTGCACACGAACCGGTAGGCCTGCCACGACCACTGCTTCAACAGAAACACTGGCGTCTAAGAAAGTGAATCCCGGGAACAGGGCCTGCCCCCAGGCAAGGGCAAGGGCAAAGGGGGGGGGCCCAGGCAAGGGCAGGGGGGGGCCCAGGCAGGCGCAGTGGGGGGGGGGCCCAGGCAGGGGCAGGTGGGGTCCAGGGGGGTTCAGGGGGGGCAGGCAAGGGCAGGGGGACCCCAGGCTCTTCACCAACAGAGTTTGGAAGGAAACTCGAGTTTCACTGCCAGCAGGATTCAAGGAGCCTTTCAGTCCGATTCTGCGTCACCCTGCCCCTTTCACTTCTGATTTTTCGTAAGCATACACAGAAGTAGCACACCTCTGCCACATTAAAGACACTGCTGTAAACGCACAATAAACACACGTTACAGTCCATTCGTTTACAGTGCTACTTGTCTAATGTGTCCCTCTTCTTATTGGTAAGAATCCTCCTAGATTTTGATACATTATTACACACTATGACTCTGTGCAGGGTTCCTGAAGCCAAACGGGGCGGGGGGCATGGGTGGGCAAAGAACTCCCATTCTTCTAGCAACTGATTTCAAATGCATCTGTAACCTCTGGCCCATTCCGACTTGAAATCTGCTGCAAAAAGGAAAGGAGCAGAAAACGGGCCTTCTCTGCCTACGCCCCAAGACTATGGAACCTCCTCCCCGTCAGCATCAGACTCGCCCCCACGCTCCTACAATTCAGAAAAGAACTCAAGACCCACCTCTTCTAGCAATCTCTGCCTCAAACATGTAGGCCACCACATCGCCCCTCGTGCCACCCGACTCGCTAGATACCACCTGTCCGGTGGTTCCAAACCCTGGTGGTGGATGGCTCTGCAGGGTAGGCAACTTCTTGCTGCGCAATGCTGGCACCACAGCAAATGATACTCCGCAGGCAGGAGTCGCGGTGGTAAAAGACTGCCGAGCGAGAAGCCGCTCGACCCTTTATTGACCCAATGGCACATCTCCCACTTGTCATATTACGCGTGACTTTTGCACAAGCCCAGGAGGGGGGTTAAAGCACAGCCTCCCATGCCAAGGGGTAAATGGGCAAATAAAGACAATATGCAACATTCAATACATTTTGGATCATGTGCATGGAAAATGGTGCACCCGTTCTGGTGCCGGATCAAAGGATGGCACGCAATCCACCAGGACAAACAAGCATCAGGAGTACAATGACAAAAAGTGACACATTACCGTGACCACTTTAAGCATGCAGGGGGCATGCAGGATAACTGCTTCACCCAACACACTGTTCATCGGCCCTTGGAGGCTTTAGGACATTTACGTTCAGTTTTGTTTCGCTTTATTCGTTCATTGACATTGTGTTGGGGCAGGAAAAGCCGCACCCAGGTCCACATCTGCAGTGTGGAGCGCTGGAAGTCAGTGCCCCTTGTCCCGGGGCTGGCAGACCGGGCAAGTGTGTTGATGGTCTCTTCCCGGTCCCACAAACACTTTCCTCAGGGAAAGCCGCAGTCAGGTGTAACCTTGCCTGGTAGGGGCTGAGAAGACTGGTGGCTTTGGTCAGGGCGGCTGCCAAGCTCTCCTGCGCCCTCTCACTGGGCAGATGTTCCTACCAACCACAGCAGTGGCGGTGTCGGACGTGCAGCGGCTGTGGCGGCTGCAGAGGGCTTGGAGGCAGCAGGCCATGGCTCCCTCAGTCAGTAACGTGGCAGGTTAGGAAGGGCGGCAGGTTGTTGTCTTCCCTTGTCTGCTGCGCTTCTGCCCTCCACCCCCCAGGGCGGGTTCCTGCCAATCACGTGGCGGATGCCGCTCTTCTTCCTTTCTACCGTAAAGCTGAAGCGACCATTGTGGGTTTGGGGAGGCGCGGGGAGGTGGTATGGGGTTTGTGGGACACCTGCAAGCAGGATGACCGGGCCACACCATGCAGGTCTCCCAAATACAGGAAACTCGACATGTGGAGCCCATCAACGCCGGGTTGTCACCTGGAGGTTGGCTGATGGCGCTCCTCATGGGCGCCATGCCAGGGAGACCAGCGGATCCATGTGCTGGGGGAGACTGGCAGATCATTGTGTGCTGGGGCTGCAGTGGGGCCACGTGCCTCTTTGTGGTCAACGTCTTGGCCTTTAGTGCCCTGCGCACCACAGCTTCATCAACGCTGTTGGCCCGCTTCGCCAAGCCGCGCCAAATGATACTCAGGAGGCAAGAGTCATGGTGGTATAAGGCTGCAGTGGGAAGCCGCTCAGCCCTTTATTGACCCGATAACATGTCTCCCATGTGTCATATTACATTTTGCACGAGCCCAGGAGGGGCTTAAGTCACAACACTCCCCTCTCCTGCCCACCACAGCATACCCCTCCTGTGCTCCTCTGTATTCTCACCCCCGCCTTTTATCTGTTCCGTTACCTCTGAAAAGCACTGCGCTACGCATCTGTACTGTTTAATACCTCTGTAAAGTGCTCAGTTCTGTATCTGTACTGTTGTATACTCTAAAGTGCTCCGTTGCTGCTCGAAGCCAGGTCCACGCTCCAATACCATAATAATGAGTTAGGGATAGGACAGGCTGGGGTTAGATCTCTGTTATGGTAGGGCAATCTCACCCTCATAAGTGTTTGTTTTATTACACGGTGACCTGGCTGGACACAGGCATTACCAGCTTCTATGTAAGGTTTTACAACATTCAGCATCAATGGGCAGAATACCGCTCTGTGACCAGGGAGCAGCGGCCTAGCCACAGGGGCTGAAGGAGAGAAAGAAAAAGAGTCAAGACCGAGGAACACCATTGCTGGATACTTCTGAGCAACTACTGGGGCTCAGAAGTAGACCCGACAATATAGTAGAAGCTGTTATTGGTTACGGGCATTCATTCTCTCCCAATGCTGGCACGAGAGATTGGTCGGTCAATCACCTGTAGAATACTCCCCAGTACTATGTCGAGAAGGGTTGCAGTTTAGGCGACTGGAATCTGATTGTGACCCAAATCTGCTGTTATTGTTCGTGACACCCAACTGCAAGCAGAGCTCAACTACATGCTCACCTTCTCTGAACTCCCCGCTACATAAGCAACGCCAAAAACCATGCAAACCCTCCTAGTCAGACCCGCTCGTTAATTGGGCAATGGTTGAAAATCCTTCACCAAATCCACAAAATCATCCACCGAATCACCCGTGCCTCTTGCCCCAGGGATCATTTCCAACAATATTTTAGGAATCCAAGATCAATCCGCACCGAAAAATAAACAATAGAACCCACCTGGATTCATCAGAGTCAGCAAACATCCTCCAGTTTGGGAGGGCTCCCCCTTACTTCAAAACTCTGGGAAAAGTGGGTATACTCTTTCCTCCAAAACCATCCAAAGAACAATTCTTCATCCCGTCCAATCAGGGTTCAGACACAAGCATGGTCCGAGGCCAGGCTCTCCGGGGCATTTTCAGAGGCGCAAGCAGAGTCCAGGAATCCTGTCTGCGCCCTTTGATGCAGCCAACCATGACCTTCCTCTGACCCATTGCGGAAGGAGGGAGGCAAAGCACTCACTCTTGATCTTACTAGTCAGTAAGCAATCCCTCTTCAAAACCTAGAAGCAGAGGATACCCTGCTTTACAGCATGAAGCATCGAGCTGGCTTCAACGACTAAAAACAAGAACGGAGGAATTGGGATCCACCATGGAAAAGGCTGCATTAAACTTAGTGGTAATAATACATTTCTCAGTTGTTGAGGAGACATACATACACCAATAAGGTAGTGCATGTGAAAATCCTTGGTGTCACTTTTGATACATTTATTTTAATCTGCAAATTAATTGGATTATATGCTTTTTTCTAATTCCTGCTAAGTACAGGGCACAAACAATCTGATGGCAACAAAGGGACTGCCTGGTCTATTGTAATGACGTCGCTGCAGCGTAAATAATGCATTAGTGAAGATGATACAAAAAGTCAAATATACTGTAAGTACGTCCAAATTTTAAACAATATTACAGGGGCAGGGGTCGGCATTACCAGGCTCGGTAATGCCCCGGAACCTTGCGAAACCGCAACTTTCATCAACAAAAAAAAGAAAAAACCCACCATAGATCGAGAGGAAGGGACCATACGTAGTCCCTTCTCCCTTTCCATGGCAGCCTTGCTGACGCACATGCTGCGCCGGGAACACAACTGCTCCCAGCGAAGCATGCATGAAAATGGGGAGGGAGTAGGGTGTGATTTTTAGGTTAAAAGCGATGTGGGGGGGGGGGGGGGGGGGAATAGGACGCAGACAAGCAGGGCAATGGATTTACCAGGAAAAATCCAGCGATGGAAGATGGAGGCCACTCGCTCAGAGCGTGGGCATTTCTGTGTGGTAAAGCACCCGTTCCTGGTCTCCTCCGTCACCGGGTACTTCTAGTCAATGATATCCAAACTAGGTTTCAAAACCACACAAAGCTCCCATTGACTCCCAGTGAGAACATTAAACGCCTGAATTTAATATCGAAGAGCCTGAATAAGGATGCCCCACAATAGCTTAATAAAATTAGTCCTCCTAGGACCTCTTTAAGCATTGTGGCCTCTAAATTCACTGCAGGACGTCCCGTAAATGTGTGTCGGGTTCCCCCAAAGCATGGGTTAATCTACCTCTAGCTTGAAAAACAACAAAAGTGCAATCCACTCTTTCAGCATAGCGACTAGAGAACTAATGTTGCGTTGGCACTAAATGAATGCTATCCCTCACCACACTAAACTAACCCCCTTCACTCCACTCCTTCCCCAAACCCCCATTCTCCTCCACTGACCACTCTGCCCGGGTCACCTAGGTGAAGTTCGGTCCTAGAACTTCAGCAGTGGTCACCGTTGGGTTTAGGTCACCAAGCCTTCGGTAAAGGTCCGCAGGTCAGCCCCATCATTCCTGGATGACTGCCTCACGGCGCTAATGGGTCTGGCTTCATGCTTGTATGTTAATTTGTAAAGCGCACCTCACCCATAGGTATCTGAGCGCACTGCAGTACATTGCAGAGAAGATTCAGTTGCATGAAAGATATAGTTACACAAAGTTAAATATAACAATTGTCATACAATACGTGATAAGTGAGACAGGATGCAGAACATGAAATCAAGCAATGCTGGCACTAGTGCAATACAATGTGAAGCTAGAACTAGAGTTGACTCATGGGCAATAGAGGGCTTAAGGAAGTTAAATGTCATTCGAAACTAGCCAGTTTCTGGTATTTTTCCTGAAGCTTTGGAATGTCTGCTCAACTCGTAGGTGAATGGAGAAAGAGTTCCAGAAGTTGGCGGCTTGCATGCGAAAGCTGATGCCGCCCGCCTTTTTTTAGATTAAATCCAGGAGCTACAATGCAGCACGAATTGATTGTCCTGGTAGAGCGCATTGAGGATTTTTTCTCTTAGGTAATGCCGGTCAGCATTGTTCAGACATTTACGAGTGATGGACACTATTTTGAGCTGGATTCTGTCCTTAATGGCTAGCCAGTTGTGATATCGTCTGGCCTCTGAGATATGTTGTCTCTTTGGTATGCTTAAAGCTGTTCTTAGAGCGTGATTTTGCACCGTTTGGAGTTGTATGTTGGCACCTGCATAGAGAGCGTTACAATAATCCAGTTAGTATAGGATTAGGGCTCTCACTAGGGTAATGCAGCTATTGGTAGGTAGAGAGGGTTTGCATGCATTTATCAGCTTACATGTGTAAGCTGTTGCATTAACTTGTTTGCTCAAGTTCAAGGCAGAGTCCAAATAGAAAGGTTTCTTTGGCAACTTTGAGGTTGATGCCATCAATCATGAATATGTATTGGCAGCCAAGTTTGTTCAGGTTAGGCAGGGCTCCTAAAATCAAGATCTCGGTCTTGTTGTCTTTTAAGCAGAGGCCGTGAGTCGCCAGCCAAGCCTGGATGATAGAATATACTTGGAATATATTTTGTTGACAAGAGTCTTGCACCCCTAATGCCTGATTTTCAGGGAAAGCCTGGTGCTTTCCCATGTGCCCCTGGAAGGGTGGGGGTAGAGTGAAGTGGTTGTTTCAATAGCAGACCACAGTCACTAAGCGGGATGTCAACAATATCATTCCACAATTTCAAAGTCAGGACCTAGGGGCTAGTGCCCGCATTTATTGGTGCTCAGTTCTTATCCAGGGGTGCTGGTCATTGTGTAGTACTTCACTCAGCAGACACAGCAATGCTTGGATCACTTTGCACCCCCGAGTGCCTGCCTGCTTCATTGCTTACACAGCGGCTTCCACCACTTAACCCACCCCCACAGACCACCCAGGACTAGCCAACAATCCTGGCTTAGCTGTGGCCCTCTTCAGGGAACCTCTGCTTCCATGGCTGCCCAATGCCCCCGCTTAACTCAATGAACGATGGATAGCTACTGTCAACTTGGACTAGAAGAAAGACGCAATTACTCTTGGTGGAAATTGATCGTATTAGTCTAGTTGCTGCTACAGCACGGGGGCAAATTACTCATGGTGAGAGCTTTGTAGAGAACCTACAATATTAGGAAAAAGTATACAAGTGTGTCCCTTTCGAACTTTACAGGTTAAAGAGGAAGGATGATTCCTAGATAAATCTGTTTGGTGGACATTACTCGAGTTGTACTACTTTCGTACTCGAAATCAATCTCATCATGGTGGACCCAGTAAAAGCCTTGCTTGGGGCTAACCGACATGGAACTTGAAGACATGGATTTCCCCCATGTTTATCAAGCAGGAAATTGTTTTCTCACATGGCCCAAGTTTGCTATGAAAACAGAACCAAATTCTTCAAAGCACTCTTATGCCAGTCCCCTTACCTCCATACTCTTGGGAGGCCCCACGGGACGGGACCCAAGCTCGCTGCAAAGGAGCATTTGAAGAACTGTCTGGCACGTACCAGCACAAGTGCACCCTAGCCAAGGTGACATCCCACCCCACTCAAATGGGGCTTACTGGACCAGAGTCCAAACTCCTTTGGGGACTTGTGCCACACCGTACCCATTGTATCCATGGGTCACTGGCGCGGGAGCAAGTCGTCTTCTTACCACTCAAGCACTTTGCCTGCACCCATGGTTTTCAAAAGAACCCAGGCACAGGACAGAGCCTGCTCCCTACCGCACAAAGGCTTCTGCTGCACAAGTCACTGTACAAGTGAACTCGGGTATGCGACGGAGCTTACTGTGCAAGTGCCTCACCTGAATCCCATGCTGGCACCCCATTACCCCTCATTATACCCTCCCCCCAGCATCAAAAGCTCGCTCTACTACTGTTCAAAGGAACCAAGGCACGGGAGGGATTCTTTGCCTTACCACACAGGCTTTCCTGGAACCCCTGTGGTTGTTAATAAGATTACCAGCCCACAAGGGAAGGTTAACCTTTCCGGTGACACACCACCTCCCCCCCCCCACTCCCCCCGCAGCCCCCTCTCTGAGTCTGCTCCATTCCTATGGACTGGAAGAGGGCATAGCTCTTCGATACACAGTGAAGAGGTATGCTGCGCTTACATGGGAGGGTTGCTATCGAAGCATGGCATGCAATCTCTGGTCTCCTCAAAGGCTCGAAGCAGGCACACAAATATACATAGCTTGTATCGTTGCACGATCAGCCTTGCCCAAGGGACCCGTACTGCATCGAGGGAGTGCGTCTACATATGCTCGTGGCACGTATGGAGAACCTCTCAAAAGGCATGTGTTGGCCTCTCAGGGCCTGGCCCCAGCCGCAGAGGAGACCAGGACTAGAATACCAACTGCGGGGTGGCCGCAGCCTTTGCGCCCCCATAGGCAATGTCTCCAGCACCAACCCAGAGCATGCTTCCACAGTCCTTTGAGCCCCAGGAACAGCGGAGTGCTCAAATCTCCGAGTTTTTTATAGGATCGCCCTTTTGGCCTCTGGTGCACACACATCTTTTCAGTGCGGGCCAGAGTACGCAGGCACTACCACAACGGTCTGTTGGTGCTACTGGTGTGGGACAGAGAACTCTACATGGACAGGTGGGCGAGTTCAGGATGCAGAGATTTAAGCAAGTTATGACCAGTCCGGACATGAGAGACATTAAGACTATCATGCTAGAGATCGGCCCTTGGTCTGGGCCATCGCACCAACAACCAGTGTGCCGACAGAGGTAGTTGGCAGGAGTATCCATATCCCGAAACTCTACTGTGCCTCATCGCCCCCTCAAACCCTGAGCAGCCTGCAGACATCGAGGAAGGGATCGAGGACTCCCATCCTCCATCAGACCTTTTAACGAAATTATGTTAGAAAGGATTGAGTTCCTCGAGTTCCCTCTCCCTGACACAATCCGAGGAGATGAGCGCATCAGTGCAAGTCCTAACTAGAATCCCAGACATCACTGATAATCCTCAGCAGCTGGACATCCTAGTCAAGGCGAAAAGATATAGGAAAAAAGACAGCGTGGTCTATATGAAGGGGAGGTTGGGCGCCCGCTATGGACAGATCCCGGCAGAGACTCTGCATCTGCCCGCTCAGCAGTAGTCCCAGAGGCAAGAGCACAAGACAGAAACAGGATTTCAGCATCATGGTTGGCAGGGGTAAAAATCCCAAGGTGCAAGCCAGCCACAAAAGTCTCTTGCTGCCCAAATTCCACACATACACACAGCACAGCAGTTCTTATTCGCCAAGAGTCAATTACCAAAAGCCAGTGGCAAAAGAAAAACAAACAATTCCTGTAACAGCGCCTCGATGCCTGCGGGCTGTGTGAGCGCTTTATAAAATGTTAAATAAATAAAAGTGAACATGTTGAGCCCCAATTCATGGATTCTTCCCGATGCCCTCAGCCAAAAAAAGAAGAAAAAAAAAAAAGTGCTGGCTGGAATAGGTCAAAACAATCCACTTTAACATGCCAACTCATATGCAAAACTCGTGGCTTACATTAACATTTAGCGCAAGACGGTGGACTTTGTAGGTACCAAAAAACACATTTGGGAGGAGGGGGTGGGGGGGCAATGATGGGTCTCGTACCTGGCAGTATACCCAAATTGTTTTCACACAAACAACGACCGGTCAATTATTCTAGTTCGTGGTTTTTGAGTTACCTTATATGTAACTTACTGCTGCTTGCCCTCCAACCATACTATCTAATCCCTTGTCTGGTGCCTGGCCCTAGACAGCACTGGTTTGCCGCTTATCTAGGGTTATGGGATTTTCCTAAAAGTCGACAAAGAACTGCTTTGTCGGGTTTCTGCCAATTAAAAAAAAAAAATACAACTATACGTAGATCATACAACATTGAACCATGATGTGTGCTAAAAAAAAAAAAGCCTTGCAGGTGAAATATTTTATTTTATTCTGTTTCCCCCGGGTTGGCATTAAAAAACACCTTTAAAAAAAAAAATGTAGAGTTTAGGAACCATAATTCAATATTTCCACATACAAAACTTTACACATTAGAAATTCCGAAGTGTTTTTCTCTGTAGTAAATGGTATTACTCCACTCGTTGATCTCAGGGCCTTGAAAGTGGTCCCTTATTTACAGGCGGTCTAATAGGCCAACCGGTTTCAGTGGTTCGGTTGTTATACCACTATCTTCAGGGCCACGGCCCTCCTGCGGGTGAAAAATGCGATGAAATCTCCACCGAGCAAATGTGGAGTCAGGTAATCTACCATTCCCTCTCCACAGATTTGCCCCTTGCAAATTAGAGCAAATTTAGGGGAGAGGTCCAGGTCCTCGAGGATCCACAAGGGAAACCAACAAAAAATACTTGGAATTCAAAAAGCAATTTTTCTGGCAATTAACGCTTCTGTACCATCCCTGTGAGGCCAACTTGTGTTGGCCTACATGCACAACACCTCGCCAATGTTTTACCTAAACAAGCGAGGGGGTTCGAGACCCCCATGTCCGTGTCTCCTGGCCATGGAAATGTGGCCTAGTACCTAGAACAGACACTCCAATTTAACCGGGGAAGACAACCTCAAGGTGGAAGCCTTGAGGCGGCGGTCACACGCCCTGCATGGCATGGAGATCCAGCGCCAAGCACGGATGACGATTTTTAATGCTTGAGAACGCAGATTCTCAATTTGTTTTCAACACAGGAGAACAAAAATGCCCTCCGTTTCCTAGAAAGAGAAAGGCCTGGATTTGCCTTTTTTCTTGGGAAGGACAGGCGCTGTATGTTCTTCCGCCCCTCCCACTACTGCTCAAAGTAGCTACACAAAATGAAACAGTCGCATAATTATCACCTCATTCTCCCCCATAAAACCCAACTGGCCAAAGAGGATCTGATATTCGGACCAAAAGGATCAGAGATGCCAACTGCTCTGGTTACTGCTAAACGGCCCAGACCTTCTACAACAGAAGGAGGGAATGTTTCTGCCCGCCAAGCTACCATCACTTTTGCTCAGTAGCTTGGTCACCAAGGACCTAGTATATGGTCACCTGGTGCGGTCAGGAAAAATATGGAAATTATTAGAGCAGACAGAAAAACAGGTGTCAAGACTGCAGCAAACGGGTTTGCCTTTTCTACAGGTGTTTAGAGAACAAATACTCTACCTGGCCGAGCCCCATGCCTCTAGATTCCCACAACACTAACTTGGCAGCAATGAGGGCCTACCTAAATAACAACTGTCCTACTCCTTCAAATCAATGAGGAAATCTCTCTACCAGTGGTCTTCCAGTCTCCAGCTTCAGAGGGAGAGGGAGGGTGGGGGGGGGGGCGGAGAATTGAATCCATGGGCCTGGAAAGGCCCCTAACATTCCAATTCTATTTCGAAAGGATAAAAGATTTCAGGGGTAGAGCCCCAATGTTTGTCTAGCCTGATGGCTGGTCTCCACTATTCAGAAGGCATACAAATTAAAAAGGACCCCCCACCCCCCCGCCCCCCCAACTCCCGCCGAAGGTTTGCATGCTTACATTTTGAGAGGAAAGTCAGCTTTTAATAGCACCCAAGTGATATATGCAAAGCAGCCACTTGTATGCTATTCTCTGTATACTGTGGTTTTATTGAAGTAAATTACTCTGTGGTAATTGTGGGGAAGTAAACGTATGTATGTTTAACGGTTAGGGGCAATGGGGAGGACCCCATATTAAATACAGTTAAATAATGTTTTAACCATTCTGACAATCTCCAAAGAGAATGGTGCAAAGAGGACAGGATACAAGGGTACACAAAAGTTACTCACCCTAGTGACAACAGTACTCAGACCACACTCCTTTCATATACCCACCCCATCCCTTTCCCTGCTAAGAAATCTCCAAGTCCAACTTGATAAATGAACCGGCAGTCGGTAGGGGTACACGGGGGTGCTGCGTGAGGGTGTGGACGCGCCCACGTGGGCGCGTGCCAGAAAGTGCTGCTTTGCAACACGTTGCAGCCCGATCCGTGGGATGCTCCAAGAGTATGGAGGAATATGGACTGACAGTACTCTTGTCACTACAGGGAGTAACATTTCAGGATGCAAAAACAGGCAAAGTCTAAAGTGTGACCTTACCATCAGAGACTTCCTGTTGTCAATTTAGGTGAATTATATGGCAGTAGCTACACCTTACAGGCAGTTATCCAAATAGCTGCTAATGTATTCCAACATAGCTTTTCTCTAATTAGTTAAGCAAACAATGTGCGCAAGGGAATGATTGCAAACGTCGGATAGCCAGGAGAGCGTGCGTGCATTTTAGCTTCTGGTGTGATTCGGCTTGTGAAGAGCTCTTCACGTCAGCTTCCATGTTTGCAGACTGGTGCATTGCTTGCAGTTTTCTCACATCATATCTTCAGTACTGACAGAGTTTCCAGAGCCACAGAATGCACTAGAACGCAAGAAGGTCCATACTGCGTCTGTGGAGAGAGCTGCAACGCCTCCACAACCCCAATTCCTGGTGTAATAAGTGACTGTTAGAGCTCTCTTTACTCAGAGCCTGGAGAACTTGAGATCTCTGAAGTACAAAGCGTTAACCTTCGGCATCAAATCGGGCTCTATAAAAAAAAGGGATCCAGTTTGCTGTACCAATCTCATGATCAAATTAAGAACGTTCTTGTATGCAATAAATGCTCGAGTATCAATTAAAAAATATTAAAAAACAAGAAAGCGGTTTTGTCTCGGGAGGATAGCTCAGGGGCAACGTGCTCACCTTGGAAGAAAGACGATGCGAAGCAACACAGGTTCGATCCCCGGGTCCGCGCTTAGAAACCTCTGGGTATTAAGCGCGTTATAAATAACCAATTACAAGTTACAAACGGCCAGCCCTCCAAAAAAAAAAAAAGAGGTAACCATGTATCCTTGATTGGAGAAGTATTGTCATTTACATTTTTAAACAGGTCCTGTGCCCAGCACTTAAAAATATTCTGCCCAAATGATTTGAACTCAATATGATTTGGGCCCTAGAATGACCCTGTGACCGCATGGAGCATCACAGCTATCAAGCTACAGTTCCCGCCGTGACTAAAATGTTTTACAAAACATGTTCTGCCCAATACAGATCTTGTGTGTGCATGAATTCCAAAGTTTCCCCAATCAATATTACCCATTCAAAATTCAGGTAAAGTAGAAAGCAAAAATGTGTTGCATATTGTGACGAATCTGGACCAATCCTCCTGTTTCCCCAGAGGGGAGCCACCACTCCTTTGAGGATAGGGAGGTACGCCCGCCAAGTAAGACCCCCCCCCCCCTCTTTCTGGGTCTTGGCCAGGGGGACCTCACTAGGAGTGACTTCCGTCTCGGTGACAAGGACTCCCATTCCACGATAGAACTCTCAGTCCAGAACAAATTACCTGCCTACATGAGAATCGGAAAGACTGTTGGTAGTCCTTTTTGAATTCTCTTGATAGTGACATTTCTCCCGTCTCTTTGGCTTCATGTAATGCTGAATCTCACCCGAACGCCACAAAGAGCGGTGACACACCCCTTTTGTTCGTAAAGATGTACATAAAAGAACAAGGAACTTGGAATGGAGGAGCGAATCCTACCCAGAGGCGAGTCTATGACGGGAGGACTGAATGCCTGAGCTAGCGGTAGCGTGGTGAGGGAATCGCTAGACTTATGCCAGAATACTGGTGTTCAGACCAGTTGAGACAGGCACAGCAAAGAGACCATCTCGCTGGTGGCACGACTACGCGGAAGCCATGGTGGGCCTGGGGCCCGTTCACCGACGCCAAGACCAGACTGCAGCAGAAAGACCAGATCCCTGATCTCCGTATGAGATGTGTACCAGCTGCCGAGCAGTGGAAGGGAAGTGAACACCAAAAAGGGGCAAACACTGGTAGCATAGGATGGGAAAGCCACACGGGTTATGGGATCCGAAAAAACTAGAGCGGGCAGACGCCCTACTGAAACCACACCAAAGCAAGGGCCCGAAATCTTCATATTCGAGGTTGGAGGAGCCAAAAAGGTTACGGGACCTCGGAAAACCCAAACAGGCAGATACCCCACCAAGACTCTGCTGGAGTAGGCCTTTCAGAAGGCCATAGGACTTTGGGGGGTCCTGGAAAAACAAAACCGTGAACAGAACTGGGAGGGGAGTGAACCTGAAGGGTTACAGCGCTTAAACAAAACAAGGACATGGTCAAGTACCAAGTAAGAAATGGTGGAATCGTATAAAACATTGCCCCCCTGGGAGATACAGAATATATGCAAAGACCTCAAACTTGGCATACAGAACCTGCCCTGCAGAGAGGCCGAGGACTGTATTGTGAAAAGCAGATGAACTCCTTTTGGGAATCAAAGTGTTGGGCCAGGCAATAGTCAAGGACAGAATCTATTGCTCTGGCCTCCTTTTTGTTATATGTTTCCTAAGTGGTAGGGCCAGTTAGCTAATAGAATTTGGACTAAGGGCTATTTCTTTTGGACTTTGACGAACACCCTTTCTTTCAGTTTGGTTTGGCATGGAACTTCCATCGTAGCGGTAGGGTCAGAAAGGCGTATTTCTCGTTTAAATAAACACGACTGAACATGTCACTCCTTAGTCCGAGTCCTTCTGGTTCTCCACAATATGCTCGAGCATCAAGATCACAACTATCATCAATAGATTGTACTTCTATGCTCAGCAGCAACCCATCATGTACAGCTTTACTATGCAATTTCAGAATTGTGTCAACAATATAAGGAGACCTGAAGTCATGTATATCATTTAGCATTTCCAGGAAGCTCACTCCACATCTTAGCAGAAGGCACTCGTCAATACCCCCCCTCCTAATCCCCCTGCCCCCGCCAATGGAAAATGAGTGGCTGGCTGGACAGCCCCAGACAGTGGGATTCAGGCCTCACCCATCGGGCGAGGAGCACTCATTACTTGTTTGAATGGTTGGCTGGACCTGGTGCTGTTACACAAAGATTATGATACGAATCAAGGTAATACTGCGATGCAGCTCTCGCCTTTAGTATCAGGTCTGCTTTTGTGTGGCGACTGATATTTTACATAATAGATGCTTTATCCAATTCACTTTTTTGCACTTTGGGCGGAATATGTGTATATTGATTACATATCCTACCTTTGAACCTTATCGTGTATTTTAAGAGGCGTGTTATCATGGGCCTTTTTTCTGGTTCCTGCACGGTGAACCAGATCGGGTTACAAGGAACTTCACTACAAGATGGCAGCCCTTTACATCTTCCTACACAGATCAGTCATGTGATCTGTATGTTGAATCACGTGATTAGTTTTAAAGTGAGGCTTATACATAGCACCCTTGTTTTAGTGGTTTGTAATATTTGCCGACAAAGCCCTGGAAGGGTTGGAATGCATTATGTTGTGGCAGGAGTGAAGACTGGGCTCTGGCATTGTTGAACTTTTTATGATATGGAACTTTGATTGAAATACATTTCTGCACTTAGCCGGAATAGAGTACACAAGCTTCCCTTCTCACTGCGAGTATTCCGTTAATTCATAAAAATGTTTATGTAAATTGAGTTTATATAGCGCTTTACTCCAAAGCGCTTTAGAAAATAACATTACATAAGGAAGAAGCATATTTACAAACTTGAAACAAACTAGTGGTACAGTATATGAAACAATTTACTCAAAAGAAGGTGGGGGAGTTCCCAGCTGAACTCAACACCCTTAGGTGGTTACAGCTTCCTGTATGAGGTCATCGGGATGAGGGGGGGGGAGCAGAAAGATGGGTAGTTGGGGGAGGAGCGGATAGAGAGGGGTAGGGAGTTCCAGTGGAGGGGGGCAAGGGTTGGAAGGAGCGGGAACGTGAGGAGGCACAAGGGGCTGGGGGGCTTGTAAGAGTTGTTGAATAATGACTGGTTTGGCTTGTCTCGCTCAGGGCACCCGCTGTGAAAGTAGGCTGTGTAACCGTGTAAGCTGTTGTGGGTGTATGGAATTATGAAGATATAAGAAAATTAATAAACCAGCCCGCCAAATTCCCATATCGGTGGTGTTCGCAACTGCGCAGCTTGTATTTGCGGTACTCTGTCTACCAAAGAACCCAGTCTTATCAGGTCGTTAAAAAGTACCAGTGTCAAACATTTTCGCCCTACTTTTGACTGCAGTGTTTTTACACCATGCACACTCCGTGGAGGGACGGTAGTTTGTCTTCACCGATATATAATGCTTTTTCCAGCAGGTTAGTCTGTCTTACAGATGGTGGAGTCTTAGTGGAGGGCAGCAGTGTTACCATACACAACAATCAAGGCATGGTGGTGCGGGGCGGGGGGGGGGGGGTCACGTATACCAACCATTTCTCCAGTTCAGCACATTAGTGTTGAGCTCAGCGTTGTTATGGCCCAGGGATACTACCGTGCCTTGACCCCAAGAACCATGCAACTGTTCAGTTCAGAAAATCCAAAATCTCAATTTGAAAAAAAACAAAAATCAATTGACCTTTTGCTCTCCACCCTGCCCCGCGTAGCAAAGTTAACTTTTGGATGTTTTTGATATCCATCAACGAGAGGTCAAATGGGAAGCATGTAAAAGGGTATATCATTTTAGGCTGTAGTGTCATTTTGATGGGCCCAAGGTTTCCCTATAATGAGATTGTGAGCCTGTGCCCTTCTGATCAGGTGGCATCTGCTGCCATCTCACGCAGCTTCCGCTGTAGAGTAATTCCTGTAGAACAGGTGGCCTATGGCCCTTGCGATTTCAATTCCTATACATCTAAATCCCTCCATGATCCAGCAGAACTGGTGATCTCCATAGAGCAATGTATGGCAGTATAGTGTCATTGGGAAGATCTTAGTTTTGGATTTGCTAATTCTGTAATATAGCCTTATAGACCGAAGGAGGGGGGGATAAAGATATGCCACCAGATTATTGCTGAAAGGCATACGTAGGGCACGCACCATTATCCGCAAGCAATAAGGACCCCTCCAGCGGTCTAAAACGCTATTAGCATGTGGTGGTCGAGGCAATACATGTGTTGGAGTTTTTGTGGTGAAGTCAGAAAATGCTGCTTTAAGAGTGAGTAAACAGATCATGTTAGTTAATATAAACTTATAGACTGAGGAAGAGGTAATTAACGCAGGATTATGGCCTGCCACCAAGTTATGGCCCAAGGCAAAGGCGAGGGCTATAAATTGGAGGAAGGGTCATTATCCCAAGCAAGAAGGGCCCCTCCCAAGGTCCATAAGGCTATCAGCATGGTGCTTTGAGTGCGTAAAAGTAACCTGACATTTATTAAATTAAATGTGATTATATTTTGCGGTATTCATAATTGCATCTTAGGTGAAGTGGAACAGGTTTATCATAGGCATTCATTAGGTGTCATGCAGAAGTAAGAGCTTCCCTGGAGGAGAGTGGAAGCATGCTCTATCTTTCCCCTTCGTGTGTAAATTGCATGTTGCAGCATGAGAGAAAGTGTATTTTTGAAACAAAATCTTGCCTGGAATATGGACTCTTTAGTCCCCGATCTGCTACATAATGGCAGTCCATACTATTAGTTATTGACTGCACTCTAAACATCGTGATTGGCTGACGGGGGGGGGGGGTCAATAACGATTTCAATCTGCCAATTGGGAAGAACGCCAAAGTCTTGCACTACTTGATACGCTCATGATCTTTAGAAGAACCAGATGCTCGAACATCAGCAGACTGCACGTCTCAGGTGATGCTATCTCTACCCGCATCCCTGTGCCCTGCGGACCAGCATAGGTGAACGAACCAATGGAATAGAGGGCTGCCCTTTACAGATACCTGGGCACTTGCATGAGAGGAGAATACCTTGAATACCCTTAGATCATCACCAAACCCCAATCTCTACAGCATTGCCAGCTAGCGCGATCAACAGCTGTGTCCGCATCTAGGCGCTTTCAGGGCCAAATAGAGAAATTAAAGACCACAAGCCCAGTTCCTCCTCCTTGTCCTGGATATTCATTTTCATGAAACTAAAGTGAGATGACCCAACACAGAAAGATCTTAGCTTGTATCTTGATATCAACATTAGAAAGTGAAATTGGGTCTCAACTTTCACATCTCGTCCGATACGTGCCAAGCTTTGGAATTAGGGTCATAAGCAGGCACCTAAAGGTGCGATTTGTGCCTCTCCTGATGCCCTCAGTAAACCGTTTCCACAATACTGGCATGAAGAAGCCTATACATAACTTATTAACTTGAGCAGTAAGCCTATCTGGCCTGGGGCTTTCCTGGCTCTGCATTGACCCAACTGCTCCACTTAGGGCTTCTGGTGAAAACTAAAAGGGTCTACCACTTAAGACTTCCACTGGCGAGAGGGTAATTAGGGGGGGCATCTCACAGGAAGGCAGCAACCCGCCTCAGATGGAGCTGATGTAAGGATTAAACGAAAGCATTTCCGATTCCTGCGTTTCCCATTAATATTGCGACCCCCTAATACAACTGAGTGGACACCTATATTTTAGTATTCTTGTTTAGAATATTGTGGGGGGCAATGGTTTTCCACACAGATTTGGGGCACACTCAACTCCTGCAACTTGACAAAGAAGTATGGCTTATGTCAGGGGCAGCTCTGCCGCCCAAGGCTATGGCGGATGTCTGTCTGCCCAGGGGCCAGACCGACAGACCCAGCAGACTCCAGGGCCCAGGCAGCGTTGCACATGGTCCACAAAACCAACAGCCCAGCCCGCGCCGCATGTGAGGGGGGTATCCCAGGCAAGGCTGCCCAGGACTATGCCCACCTTGCAGCCAGCGAGACAGCCCTTTGTGCAAGTCGCCCCGGGCTGCATATGCTAGGCGTAGGCCAGGAATTTTAGAGCAGACAAGCCCGCTCCACACAGGAGGAGGAAGAGGTGAAGAATAAGTTCTGAGCTGGCCTCGTCGGCCAACCCGGGTGAAGAAGAGAAAGCCGAAGTCCCAGGCTGCTGCGTTGAGCGGCCCGGGTGAAATAAAGCTCCAGGCTGCCCAGCGTAGCAGTCGGGTGAAGACATCGGTCCACCCCTGCATCTCACGGCGCACTGCAGAGGGGGTGGGCCAGATGCATGAAAGGGCCACGGGGCAGTGCTCCAAGGTGGCGTCCTCTGTTGCCCAGTGGAGTAACTGCTGAAAATGTTTGGGGGGGAGTGGGGACATGACATCTAAAGGAAAGGGTCCACTGCCAAATGAAAGGGAAAATAATGGTGTGCCAAAAAAGTTGGGGGGACAAACACTCTCGTCCCCCCCAAATTACACCCATGCTGTTGCCATGGGGATGCGGTCTGATCATAAGATAAACGCAGGTGGGGTGGTGATCACAGCGGCGTCCTCAGGGACTCTGCCGGAATTAAAGTTGGTAGCACGGGCCGTGCAGTGAATATAGATGCCCCGCCCAAAGCAAACCCTGAACATTTTGAGAGGGCCGTGGGTGCAGCTGTGATATCGGGAGGACCCACTAATGCAGCGGGCCGCCCAGGACACTTAAAGAGCGTTGCGATAGTGGGTAGCCCGGTGTGCTGGACGGAGCCACCCAGAAGAATGAACAGCCATCGTTGCCACCAGATGACAGATAGCCTAAACACCAGCAACGCCCTCCAGCCCGGCACAGCCAGCTCGTCCACCAGCCAGTGTGCCAGCACAAAGAAAAGACCCACAAGGTACTGTACGATATATGCCCTCGTTATTTAAGTTTGGCAGCCCGGATGTCAGGGTGCCTATAGCAATGTACCGGCACCCTTTCCGGACCGCCAAACTACGAGTCTGCCAGGAGGGGCGCGGTATTCCCAGCAGGCCTGACGGGAGTTCAGGACCCTACCAGCAGGCTTTTCACTCAAGCACCGGCACGGTTACCAGTGGTGCCAGTGCTTCAGGTTTGGATCCACGGGAATGGGAAATTACCGTACCGCCGCCGCTTATGATATCTCGGTAGCACCAGGATGTCAGTCAGCGGTAACTGTTAGGGGGGGTTACCACCAACCTCGTAATGAGGCTCACAGTGTCTTATGTGGTGTGTAAATATATACATGTGTAGCTTTTGGGATAAGTATTAGGAAGTATGTTAAGTGATCTGCACGAAATTGTTCAACTAAATATTTTGCACCCACTGATTGTCTAGGTGCAATGATCGCAGTATAAAGCTTTTACCTGGTTGCAACAACGCCCCGACGCCCGAGGGTTTAGGCGCTTCACAAATGGAATAAAATAAATAAGTAGGGCTAGGACGTTAGAAGTCTACATATAGCCGTTAATTTTAAAAAGGGGGGGTAGAAGGGAGGCACCCTTACGCGAGTTCATGGGGAGGATGTATCGACCTGCCTGAGGCCACCTAACAGGATAGGGCCACCCACAGGGGCCATCCTCTGACCTTGCACTCCATGTGGCTGGTACCAGAGTTGGGTAAGGGGTCTGTTGTGTCAGGCTCAACCAAAGGGTCCCACCGACCCCTAAAAGGAAGGGTGAGAGGACGTGACAGGTCCCCATCTAGGTGGAGCTCACGCCAGTGGAACCCTAAGGAATAGTAAAAGGGTGAAAAGATATGTGTGTTTCACAAGTAAAGAGGGGGTCTCCGTTGGGATCCCTATAAAATTCACCCCGGGATCTGGGATCTAAGAACTCGAGGTACAGCCCATCTCTTATCAGCAATTGTATTTAGCAGGTGCAGCGCCCTTCTTTACCCAGCGGTCTGGGGGTGGAGTGGGGCGGTCTCCATGGGAACTGTCCCTGCTCCAGGGAAGGGAAGAGTACACCCTTGCACGGACCAGGGCCGGGAAACAGGACTAACACATCACTTTTAAAACAACTAAAGACATCACGCGGAACTTTGGCTTCCGATCACAGAATCCATCACGCAGGCTTTTCTGAAGAGTGCACAACCCAAACGGGGTGCCAGGGGCTGTGTGAAGTACACAGCTTACAGGGTGAGATTACGCCTACATCTTACACTGGATGTTTACGGGGGTCTGATTTTTACAATAGTGGGTTTACAAATGTAAACCCCACATCCTCAGGCTATTTTGTGATAAGAACTGTGTTTACTGCTCTCCTCTGCAGAACCGTCTCCTGGACGCGGTGTATATAAACGTCACATACATCTCTTAAAAAAAATTAAAAAAATTATTTATTACGCGCAACCCTGGGGCTGGAGGGCGCGACAGGACATAAACATAAAAACATATTCAGCTGTACATCTTAAATACATTTGTGGTTCTTTGGGAAAAGTCTCCATTTCAATTAAGACAAAGGGCGTTTTACGAGCACATAATTCCGTGCGACTCTTTCCACCAGACTGCTGGCCAGGAAACTTCAGCCGGAGAGCGGCTATTGTGGCGGGAAAGAGGAAGTGTGTGCCGACAGAATAGCTCAGCTGTCTTTTCAGCCACTTCCTTGTACTCCGATACTTGGCAGGATTGTTTTGTGGGTGAAAGGGATTTTTCTTCCTGAATATTTTGTCCGTGTTGGTGTTTGAAAAGAACAAGGCTGGGGGAATATGTCTAGAAAGCTTAACAGTCGAAGTTTGAATATATTGCAGAAAGAAATCCATGGAACGAGTGCAAATATATCATCAACAAATACGTACAAGAGACGCGATTTGTCCCCAAGACCTCAATACTAGGTAGACTCACTCTTCTGCCGTCAAAAAGACCATGCGCCTGCCCGGCCAGGAGTCAAGCCAGTAGACTCACTCTTCTGCGGTCAATAACGACCATGCGCCTGCCCGGCCAGGAGTCAAGCCGGTAGACTCACTCTTCTGCGGTCAATAACGACCATGCACCTGCACACCAGGAGTCAAGCCAGTAGACTCACTCTTCTGCCATCAAAAAGACCATGCGCCTGCCCGGCCAGGAGCCAAGCTGGTAGACTCACTCTTCTGCCGCCAAAAAGACCATGCGCCTGCCCGGCCAGGAGTCAAGCTGGTAGACTCACTCTTCTGCCGTCAAAAAGACCATGCGCCTGCCCGGCCAGGAGTCAATCCGGTAGACTCATTCTTCTGCGGTCAATAACGAGCATGTGCCTGCCTTGCCAGGAGTCAAGCCAGTAGACTCATTCTTCTGCGGTCAATAACGAGCATGTGCCTGCCTTGCCAGGAGTCAAGCCAGTAGACTCATTCTTCTGCGGTCAATAACGAGCATGCGCCTGCCTTGCCAGGAGTCAAGCCGGTAGACTCACTCTTCTGTGGTCAATAACGAGCATGCGCCTGCCTTGCCAGGAGTCAAGCCGGTAGACTCACTCTTCTGCAGTCAATAACGACCCTGCGCCTGCCTTGCCAGGAGTCAAGCCTTGGATGTGCAAGTGTCTGGTCGTTCACAGAGCTATCCCAGTGGCTTTCATAGAAGCCCTTAGCGAATATTTGCTTTTCTGAATACAGAGCCTCTCACGTGCAGGATGGAACGTTTCCAACTCAAGAATTCGCAAAGCACCAGCTACCTTGCACATCAGTGATACCGTGAGGAACACAAGGCACACGTGTAAACATTAGATCCATGATGCCTAGCTTGACATGGAAAAAAAAAAGTTGCTTTAGTCACTAATCAAAGATTCTGCATATTACAGGTCTTAAATCACTAAAAGTACATTGGGATTAACTAGATTTTTCAGTTTGGCATTATCTTGCATTCTGGGACTTGTAGTTTACCATTCAGGATGTGAAAATTAAAGCCACAATGATATTCTTTTGGCTTAACATGTTGCTATAAGGATTTACATGCTGCCATGCGGTTTTATTATGCAATTTGTGCAAGCATAAACTCTATAAGACATTATTACTGTAGACTTTGAAAGCCAACAATTTGAGCTAAGCTTTGTGATCCTGGTCACCCCTCCAACCCCCCCCCCCCTCTACACCTGTACCCTGACCCCACTCTCCTGCCCCACCATGTGTCAGAACATCCCACTCCCTCCTTTTTTGGATGCAGCCAGAGTACCACTAGCTTTTTTTCCCCCCCCACTTCCACCACTGGTTAGGACACCCAAGCACAGCGATATGGCATTTCCTTTCTCTTTTTTTAAACATTTATTTAGGCTTACTATGTGGTGAGGTGGGGGGGGGGGGCTTTTTTATAGCTCCCTTGTACCTTCCCTCGCCAACTCCTACAATGCTGATGCATTACAACATCCAAGTGGGTTCAAAAATTGAGGCACGAGTGCCAAGCTCAACATAAAATGATAGATGGAACATCTTTCAACTATGGTGGGGGTATGCCCCCTCAAGAGTTCTGAGCCCTATGGAAGAGAACTCTAGTTTTGTCCTCGTCTTTCCGATATCCTAGAGAAAACCTAGGTAGAATACATCCCAACAGTTCATAGCCACCCATCTATAGGTTTCTGTATAAAGCAAAGTCAGTCAAGGGCAGTGTAGGATACGACAGGACAAAATATATCCAAAATGTTCCAGGATTTCAGGAGGACCGATTTTTTTTTTTTTTTTTTTTTTTTTTTTTTTTTCGCAATTCACGCAGAAGGTTAGTCCTAGTCCAGGAGGCCTGAACTGCAACGCTTCACTAAATGCTGGAGGACACCCCCTCCTCTGAAGTGAAAACTTACTCTACGGATTGAAGCAGCTCATCCAAGATCTACGTTGCCTGCGAGACACTTGAGGGGGTTGTCACGCAAAGAATCGAAACTAAAATAACGTAACCCAAGCGGCGGGGCTGAAAGAGGGAGAAATTGTTTGCCCCCCCACCAAATATGCTGGCCACTTCACTATAGTGCAGGGGAAGGGAGCATGCAGGAAGCCCAGTGTTCAGGAAACAAATATAAATAAAGCTGGCTTGTTCAAATCGTACTTAAATATAAAGATTTATGTTTAGCGGAGAGAAGAAGAGGGCCTCCTTGGGAGCCAGTCTGGCAACACTCTGGTCTCCTCAATGGCAGGTTCTCCGACCAGAATCACGGGCTGCTTAATCACGGTTACCCCCTGTGCAGCTTGATTATCCAGGGACACAATTGAAATCAGTGGCCGGAGGTCAAGACAAATTCTGAGATAACCTTCCCGTTGACACTAAAGAAAAACATTGTTCCCGGGGCAACTTCGCTTCTGAAGGAGTCAAAGGACTTCCCAAGGGTACTTCCTAACCCAATTACATCTTTTCTTTCACCCTGGGAGAAAATGTGCATGGCAACTGCGAGGTATATTCTGAAAAATGTTGCTCTAAAAAGCACCAAACTCAAAAAAGTTGACCTGAAAAACGTACTGAACAAAAGACGATTTAAAGTAGGTATGAGTGGGGGGAGCGTGTAATCAAATCACCCTCTAAACAACAAAAGGAACTTCTAAAGGGGTTATTGCCATCAATGTTTTTCAAACGAGGTCTTCACACAGAAGCAGAGAATCAATAATTCATCTGGACCTTCAACTGCCTTTTCCATAAATACGCGAACTAAAGGATCAATGGCTTGTAACACCAACCACCATCCATGGGTCTGCAATGGTTGGCTCTCCAGATGTTTTGGACTACGACTCCCTTCAGGCCTAGGCAGCATTCTCAATGAGAAGGGATCATGGGAGTCATAGTCCAAAACATGTGGAGATCCACAGGCTGCAGACCCTTAACCGTACACGTGTTAGAAGATGTCAAACCTCTGCCAAGCTCACCACTGATGCTCCACGGAGCTACAACCTGGGAAACCATTTTGCACTTAGTGCCCTGTAAGTCTTAGAATGTTCTTTGGCTCGTTCCTGAGTGAAGCCTATACAGGAGGGATGGCCACTGAAGACGTCTCCTGGATACCGATAGATGAAGCCACGCCCAAGAGCTCGAAGCATATGCTTATCATCAACAGAATGGGCAATTCAGGGTCTAAAATTCAGAAAACCTAGACAGCAGAAAAGTGGAGCCGTTTCATAACTGGATTTGCGAAAAGCTAGTGGCTGAGCTGATGTACAAGGAAATCATGAGAAAAAAAACTGGGCCGACCTACTGCTTCTCGATTCTTCCTGCCAGTGACTGTGGGGGCATGAGCCTGCAAGCCGCTTGAAAATCTGTGCACCCCTCCACTTGCAGAAGTGCACATATGTGCACAGCAATGATTCGCAAGCTGTGAAAAGGCATCCACGATCCAACTCGGTGCTGCGATCGACTGGTGTCATTCCTAAAAACTGGGATATGAGAGGAGACTACAGAGATACAACAGACTGTGCACCAGAGATGCAACAGACTGTGCACCAGACTGTGCTCCAGACCTACAGAGATACAACAGCCTGTGCTCCAGACCTACAGAGATACAACAGCCTGTGCTCCAGACCTACAGAGATACAACAGACTGTGCTCCAGACCTACAGAGATACAACAGACTGTGCTCCAGAACTACAACAGACTGTGCTCCAGAACTACTGTCAATTTGGATCTTCGAGCTTAAAGAGAGGGACGGAGCTGACATGGTCCAGCTCTCAAAAGAGACAACTACATACACTGTTTACATGCTTCCATCACCGACTTCAATGACACAGGCTGGCATGTGCTGCACCAGGGCACGGGAGTGGTTTATCCACTATGCAGAGGCTGCTTTCAAAGTAGTCAAAAGACGGTGACACAATGCTGGGAGCTACTAGGGGGCGTCCCCCCACCCCCAAAGATATACAGCAGTTAACATTGACAGATGTCTAAATAAAATGCACACATTAGGATATACACATTTGCTAAAACAACAGCTAACAACATCTGGACAAAGGGTGCAATTTAAAATTGCACCACGAACAGCCTCCCAACCCTTATAATCACGGACAGCCCCAGCACCGTGATCCATTGATAATCCATTGTGTACATTGTTTAATTCCCACGCCCAGCGGCCTCCCAGTTTTCACTCAAGTCGGAGCTAAAGGAGATAGTTCCCCACGATCACACCTTTTGTCCACCCCCATGGGAATAAGCAGGGATTCGGGATTCAGCCTCGAGATGCCACAAATCCGCGACTTAACCGCAAGCCTCGTCAGCTCCAAGCAGCCGGTCCCATGGCAACCGGGGCGGCTACATTATTAGAGTTCGCGTCCAGTTCAAAGAACCCGTGTCAACAATGGAGCGCTGGAAACTGACAAGGTAGCAGAGTTCACGCTTCATTATAAGGCATTCATATAATGACATGCAAAATGTGTGTTTTACATAAGAAAATACAGGTGTTGAGAACAGGCGCAAAAATACAGGATTGCGAGCATTTTCTGCAAATGCACTTTTTGGTAGCAAAGTTCTGGCTTCATTATAAGGCATTTTTATAATGATATGCAAAATGTGTGTTTTACAAAAGAAAATACAGGTGTTGAGAACAGGCGCAAAAATACTGGATTGCGAGCATTTTCTGCAAACATATATTAAATATACCTATTCCTGTAGGACTACTTAATTTAATTAATGACACCTTTTTTCCTGCACGGTGAAAATTAACCTATGGTCAGCGTTTTCTGCAAAAGATGCACATTTCCAGTGCAGCTGATTGAAGCAGAAGTCATGCATTCACGTTCCACCCAGGTGCCGGAACGCAGACCCCCCCGCACCCCTGCAGCTTCAGTCCCCACTCACAGATATCGTCCTCTGACACCAGGTCGTCCTCCATCCTTGCCTCCTCCGCCGCTTCCTCCTCCTCATCCCGCGCCGGTCCGGGTGCGCTTCCTCCCGCAGCACCCGAGCCCTATAATGCCGGCAGCTGCTCGCTCGGCCGGAGGAGCACCCGCGCGGCAGCAGCAGCAGCAGCACGCGAGCGACTGACTCGGCTCTCCTCTCCTCGCGCAGGATGGGGAGCGCGCGCGCGTGGGCGTGGGCGAGGCTCACGGCGGCCATCTTAACGTCAGGCAAAGCGCCGCTGCTTGCCAAACGGGCTCTGGATTAGCCCTTTGATGCATGCGTGTGTACAGTAGGTGGCTTGCTGTAGGGTCCTGAGCGTTGACATCGAAGAGGGACTGTCCCAGCGGACGCATGCCTGACATGATGCTGTGGATATCTGGGGTCTGCAAGGTGGCAATCCATATTTTAAGGACTACAACTCTCACAATCCCTCGTCGTTGACTGTGCTGGGTAGGAATGATAGGAGTTGTAGTCCAAAACACTTGGGGAGGCAAAGGTTGCAGACCCCTGGTGTATATGATGTTTGCACAACGCAGGTGCAGTGGGCGTATTAAATTGTGATCAAACGTATCAGTGTAACAAGGACTAGTTCTACAATTCCATGGATCACATCACCTTTTTTTTTTTAAATTAAGCAATTAAAGAACTGCCTCACTACTATGTTATGTTATAGGATATTTATACAGCGCAATGGACCACTCCTGGTGCTCTGGCGGATCTGAGAAACCAAGCGGGTAGGGTAAGTTAGTAGGACTGAGCGGGAGCAGGACAGCTGTGATGTGCTGTTGGCAGCTTCAGTTCGGTGTACATCCATACATGCCAACCCTCCCGCTAAAATAAATCTTTGCTCAATGCATTCCAATGGCAAAATCTTTGTCTCCCGATTTTTTGGACGTAATCTCCCGCACAGGTGGGTTGAAATGTTGGCATGTATGGTGCATCGCTGAACGTAGGTGTGTTTTTCGGTTAGTAACTTTCATGTGCTGTTGTGCAAGGCTATGTGTGGTTTGTTTTGTTGAGGTCTAATGAAGTGGTGCGGTTTCATGGCCCCTGGGCAGGTGAAAACACCTGATTTTTAATTTGGGGGGTGAAAGACCATTGATTCCTATGGGCGTGGAGAGAGCTCGCCCAGTTTCTGAGTACAGAGACATCAGCAGCAGGTAAACCTTTCATTCAACAAGCCGGTAGTTAAAGCGTTGCCTACCACCGGCTCCTTGGATGAAAGGACTGCCTAGTCTGTGTGAGCTGGGGCACACTGGTGTCACACTTTTTGCGCGCCCAGGCACTTCTTTTGTATAAAAGGTGGGGCTGGGTGCATCAAAGGTAATAATGCAGTGCGCGCCAGCTCTACTTCTATTACCAGCACCCCGCAACCTTCGGGCGTGACCTAAGTACCCTTATGTGGGCCCCACCCCCTAAGAAGACGCCACCCCTCGATTTATAATCCCACTTAAAGCACAGGGTATGCTTGTGATGAATTCAGAGTTTGAGAGGTGTACGCAGATTTTTATATTAGTAGGGACGCATGCTGATATCCACAATTCCATCTAGATGGGACGCATGCTGATATCCACAATTCTATCTAGAACTGACGCAAGCTAATATTCACAAATCTGATTGGATGTGATGCAAGCTAAAATTTATAATTCTGTCTGGATGGAACGCAAGCTAATATTCACAATTCTGTCTAGATATGACGCAAGATAATATTCACAATTCTACCCCATCCATAACTGCCCAAAATGTAAAATGTGGCTAACTAACCCAATTGGCTTGATACATTGTATGGTAAATTTACACATTGAGGCTAGAATCAGAAAGTCTACCTTATACAAGTGGGTTAAATGCTGACTATGACTGATAAGCAATAAGTAGGCAGAGTGCCTGGGGAGTAGGATATAGGGTAGTGAGATGGGTGGGGTAGTTAATGGAGTCCAGTAATTGCTGATTAACACATCCAGGCTAGATGCGAGATAAGGTTACTAAACAAAACTGTGCGCTGGACGCATCAGACAACCAGCTAATAGAGAATAGGATAGGATTAGATGATGTTGGTCACTTTAGTGGGGAACAGTAATGGCTGCACCTCCTGCCCAAACTTCCCATACCTTCTCAGTAGCTGCTAGTTGACGGCTGCAGGTCTCACAGGCTAACACAGCCCAACGCGGTCTGGAGCTGCTTCTGCAGGAGCTGACCTTTACCTCGGGGGCCCTTAGCTACAGGGGCTGCCCTGGTTGCATGAAGTAAAAAGGACAATAGGCCCAATCAGAGGTCCAGGGAAGGAGTGTGAGGTGGGAGGGTGTTCTGGAGCAGGAAGCGCAGTAGGAAGCGCTGGAAGACCAATCGTATGGTGGGCATTAAGGGAGGAGGGAGGCAGGGGAGGGAAGCAGGTAGAAACGTAACTGTTAGTTTTCCCATTATTACATTGATCTTTTTACATCTTACAAAATGGTACCAGTGCCAAAGGACAACATGTTACTCACCAACCAGATTTCCTAATATGACTTTGCTTTATTTTAACTTCTTATACGTTGTTGTGTTCTCTGAGTTGTGGTGTTGCCCTTTTAAGAGTTTAGGGCATGACGTAGTTGTTAATAAAAGGAGCTGAGCGGGCACGTTCATTAAGACCAGACAAGCCAACATTCTGGATCCCTTAAGAGGGAGATTTCACCACTGAAATCGTGTGAATATATTTTTCCCATAGGATTGCATTGGGGTTATAATTAGTTTAGCCAGAGGGAGACAGTAAAAAATAGCACCATTGTTCATTGAAAAATCGGGAGTCTCCCACCTAACTCGGAAGGGTTGGCATGTGGTCTGACCGCGGCCGACTCCAAGAAGGGCAAACTGGTTTTGTTGTGCAGTTAGCTGCGTGATCATGGCCTATTGATGCCCCTAGCCCATGTGCCCACAGAGCCAGGGACTGGCTGCTGGGTGATCCCTGCTCCCCATCTAACCAAGCGATCTCAGATGTAGCAGGGTGTCCCTGCATTGGTGGCCGCGAAACCGTGGCGTGAGCTGTCACCCCAGCAGCTGTGTTCCTGGCCCAGGTGCAGCCGAGCCAAACACAACATTGGCGACGAGGTGCAGCGGACCCATGGTCGCAGAGCAGTGATTATTGTGAGCTCCATGCTCAGTGTCGTGTTTTCAGCACAGAACAGATTTGAGTGCTTATTATAATTGAAAGCGCACTGCGGTCCGTGCTTCATTCAGCACCGGCAGAGGCGCTGTGCCCTGATTACTCCTGGGCTGCGGCAGTGTTTTGCATCTATCCTGTGTTTGGAGTTCTGGAATACATCGAGGAGGCCGGGTGTCTGCCCGCACACGTCTCTACGCAAGGACAGCACAGGCCTGCTGCTGCTACATGCAACACCGGTGCACTCCAGGTCGGTGCCATTTCAAGGAGCTCATTGGGGATCAGAGCCATATCAGTGAGCCCTGTGCGGATGTCTATCAGTTACAGAGAAAAAGTGTCCGGTGCTTCTCTCTTCCACCCTGCGCTCCTCGAGTGGTGCATTTCCCATTTTGAAGGAAATAAAAATACAACAAAGTTTATTTGGAATGGCACTGTTTGTGTGGAGTTACAAAAAGAGCCAAGTGCTTTTACCTTCACTATGCGCTCCATCAAAAGAATAACAGTGTTTTTCCTTGGCTGGGACTTCAGAGAGTGCATTTCCTGGGCAGGTCCCTGCTGTGTGTGCGCCCCAGCCCAGAGGTTCGGCAGAGGTGCACCGTGCGTGTGGCTGGGTGCATATGAGGTACTCTTGCTTGTGACTTAAGCGCTCCATGTTGTGTTTCTGTGTGTCATGTGAGTGCTTATGTGTACATGATAGTTGATACCCACCAGCCAGGTGTTTCTGAAGGTTCCTGATTCAAAGGCCTGAGGTATGGGGTAATGGAAGAAGATGTAGCTGTCATGCGTGCATCCTGGGTAATTGGCATTTACATGCATGATGATTCCCTGGGCATCATAGATCATCTGTACATTGATGGAATGCCAATGTTTCCTGTTTTTGAAATACATGCTCTGTATCTCAGGGGGTTGCGGCGCTACATGGGTGCAGTCGATGGCTCCCAGTACAGATGTATGGTATGCAAATGCATTGAATTCCTGGCACACTCTCCTCCTTGCCTGCAGTATGTGTGGCATGTTAATGTGCCGGACCTGGCAGGGGCCCTTTGATGGTGTAGGCTGTGATAGAACCCCCACAATGCCTGTGGTGTGCTGGAATGATCCTGTGACCAGGAAGCGTAGGGCTGATAGCACTTTGATCAGAGGTGGTGCAGCCTGTGAGCACCCGGTGCGTGATACCAAGTCTTCTCCCACTCCCTGACTAGGTCTAGGATGAAATGCGTAGGGCAGCGGTATCTACCATGCCCCTCCTCTGGATTCTTGCATAGAATATTCTGGGCCTCCTCCGCATCCTCCTCACTCCATGTAATAGGATCAAGGTCAGCAATGCAGTATCCAGCATTGTGGTAATCTATGTTCGTTGGGGTTGCATTGCGCTTTTATACGTGAGTTTTCATTGCGCTTTGTGACGTGTAACGTGTGGCGGTAAAATCGTGACATGTGTGCGTTCTCCTTTGGGTTCCAGGCCATTGCGCGATAGCTTTTGTGAATAGGGTTTCCTTAGCGCCTGATGGGATGTTTGTTGGTTGCACGGCAGCTCCCTCCCGACGCCCGGGTTCTTCCTCATTTTCCTCCTTGAATGTGGATTTTGCATCTTCCGCCCCCTATTTAGTTCTTTTCGCTGCTCTTCCCCGGGTCGCGCAAAGCAATCCTGCACAAGGGCCAGTGCAAAGTCCGATCTGTGAATCGGTAATTGGGTTTTTGCATGGCGCAAAGTGTACTTTTACGGTGCAGTCCCTTTGCACCACGCAAACGACGTTACAAATGAGACCCAGTGGCTCATTAAATGATGTGCCATCCACCAGTATGATCTCTCTCTATTTTTTTATTTATTTAGTTGATTTAATCAAATTAATGATTTTTACAAACAAATCGAAATCAAAACGAAGTGAAGAACAAAGAGTAGAGCTGAAGGCTGAAAGCTGAGAAGGAAAGGGAAACTGAAGTGAAACCGAAAAAAAAAAAAAAATGAATGTTGAGTAGAACTTAAGTTTTCAGAGAGATAGAATAAACTTCAGAGTCTGTGTAGTAGCGATAGTCCAGGTATTTCTTTCTCCGCTCATCAGGCGTGTCCACCACATTTCTTCTTCCCTGGTATATGATGCAGAAAGGTGTGGTAGCAGATATTTCTCACCTACGGCTCTGGTTCCTGGGCAATTTAAAAGGAGATGGCGTATGGTTTCTACGTGTGTCTCGTTTTTGCAAAAACGACACGTGTTCGAGTTACTTTGTCCTCTGAGTTTTAAGATCTCATTTGTCGGCAGTAGGTTCAGACGCGCTCTCAAGAACAAGTTTCTGGCAGCTTTATTTGGGAACTTGCTCAAGTAGTTCGGAACAATGTTTAGTTTGCTCTGATAGGGAGGCAAATGGCTGACTGATTTTGCTTTAGATGCATTGTTCAAGGTTTCAATCCAGTCAAGCTCACTGATTTTCCTTCTTATTTTTAGCGAATTGCCGATGAGATCCTGCTCCGAAGAGTTAATTTCCACAAGCTTCTTTTTACGAGCCATTTCCCAAGATTTTAGCACAGAGGGGGAAGATGTCAATAGTTCCGTGCGTACGATAGCTAGCACATGAGGACAGTCCAAAAGCAACAACTTCCTATACAGTATCATCGATTCAATCTCCATGGTCCCTTCCAACGATAATAGGCCAAGCTCTCTTCTGATCAAGGGGGCCGATGTTGACTTGGGGAGACCTAGAACAGTGCGCCAAAATAAACCCTCTAACTTCAGCCACAAGTTTGTAGGTGTGTGAGGGAGGGCTTCTGCAGCATAGGTGAGGGATGGCACCACCTTCATCTTGTAAAATTTAATCAAGGGTAACAGGGAAAAACCACCGAACTTGTTGTCCAATGCCCGGCCTTGTGCCGCTTGGTTTTTTACTTTGGTCATTAAGCAACTTTGGAGGGTTGCGTTTATACTCGAGCAGTCCAGTGCTACTCCCAAGTATGTGATATTTGCGACTTTTTCCAGTGCTACCCCATCCAGGTACCAGGCAAGTTTTTCCTTTGGTCGTTTGTGTTTTTCCATTATCAGGATCTTGGTTTTGGCTGTGTTTATAGTTAGATCATTCGTTTGAATATATGTCGCCAGATGGTCAAGTTGACGCTGGAGACCAATAGGAGTCAAATCCATTAAGATTAGGTCATCAGCATAGAGTAGTCTCGATGTTTTCGACTTGCCCATAGTTGGTGGAAAGGAGCGGATCGTTTGCTCCGAGGCTTTGAAATCGCCGAGATAGGCAATGAAGAGTGACGGAGCAAGGGGGCAACCCTGTTTCACTCCGCGGTCAACTGGGATTTCAGATGATAACAAACCAGCCTGAGTTAGTCTCACTCGCACCCTTGTTTCTTGATGTAATGCTTGAATCGGTTGGAGGAGTTCAGCCGGGCATTTCCAAAGACTCAGTTTTCTCCACAGGCGCTCACGGTTTACTTGATCGAAAGCTTGCGCCAGGTCTATGAACGCTAAAAACACTCGTGGGCCTCCTCCCAACACCTTACTTTTGAGTGCGCTGAGAAACATGATGTTAGTGGTTGTACCGCTGTTTTTTGTAAATCCCGTTTGAAACGGGTCAGCGCATTCGGCCTCCCTGGCCCAATCCTGAAATTTTTGTAGTAATAGAGAACCAAACACCTTACCGACCGTGTCCAGAAGTGCGATAGGGCGGTAGTTTTTTGGATCTTCTTTCCAGCCCTTTTTGAATATCGGGACTATGATAGATGTTGTCCATGAAGACGGAATTTGCCTTGCCTGTTTGCAGCGTTTGAAGATTTCACTTATCAACACAGCCCACTGACTTGGGTATTTCTTTAGGTCGAGGTTTGTTATTCCGTCCGGGCCAGGTGCTCGCGATGGTTTCAGTCTATGCAGGACTTTGAGAATCTCAGATTCACTGCTCAAATCTATCCATGGTGCTAGTTTTGTAGTAAGTTCGAAGAGGCTTGACGGTGCAGGCGCTTTGAACAGATTTGAATAGAATGTTATCCAAGTTATTTCCCCAATAGGGTTTGATGGTAGAATCTCGTGAGGCGACAAAGAAGATCTTAAGAGTGCCCAGAACTCTCGGGGTGGTGGCCGCAGACAAGCTTCAACATTGCTTCGGCATCTTGTTGGTAAAAATTGCTACGGTGGTGCCTGAGCCATGATTTGTAAGATTTCTTTTCTTGATTCAAGGTTGCCTGATTTTCAGGTGAGGGAAAAACACCGAATTTTCTTCTGGCTCGCCTTACTGATCTCCGTCTTAGGACCAGTTCTTTGCTGTATTGATGTCTAGCACAATCGTTATTTTGTCTGAGGCCAGCAAGTTTAGCTCTGAAAGGAACCAGAAGTGGTTGATAGTCTGGTAATTGCGGGTCACTCAGTAGGTTGTGCTCATTTTCAATTGCCAAATATTGAGCCTGTATCTTTAAGATCGAGGTTTCTGAGAGTCTTAGGCGATTTTGCTGGTTATTTAACTCCACTTGTGCTGGCGTAACTGAGTTCACAAGCCTTGTAGTCTTCCATTTCAGTACAAGCAGGTTATGGTCGCTAGCCGAGGACCTACGTACCTCGAACGAAGTGGTCAACGCTGCCAAGAGCCTGCTTATGAAGATGTGGTCGAGGTCCGCTGAGGAGTTACCTCTTTCCCAGGTGGGCGGCCTCTCACCTCTGGGGAATAAATCCTCAGCACAGAGCAGATCAAGAGATGACATCAACGACAACCAAGCCACGCCACGTTTGCTTTTTAAGGTCGAAAAAAGAGGAAGGTCACCGGCTGAATCATGTGGTAACCAGGTGGCATTTAGATCTCCGCAGATGATTAGCAGGGCCTCAGGACACCCTACTTGTGCTTCATCGATTGAGTCCTCAATCAGTGCTATGAGGAGTGAATCAGTCATAACCGCGGGATTCCAATAGACATTGAAGATGATTAAAGATTGTGTTTTGGGCTTTCCCTTTTTCACCTCGGCATCAATCCAAATAACTTCCGTGGCCAATAAGTGTCTCTCTCTATATAAATTGTCTGCACCTAGTGGCCTTCTACACCCGTTTTCTGCTGATTTTACCCTCCTTTACTTTTTCGGCACTCAGTCACTTGGCATTTGGCCACCAAAGGGGAAATGATAGTCTGATTTTGATGCCCGACGGGCGGGTACTAATAGCTAATGGAACTAGCCCTCCTTAACAGCACATTAAGTTGCAGGCTATTAACTTCCGTTATTGCCCTCACTCGCAGACTCGACTGTTATCAGAGTGAGACTATTTGTATAATGTGCACTTTTAGGTCATCAAAATGTCGGCAGTTAACACAAAGAAGACATGGTGAAGTGCAGTGATCTGCCCAGGAACACACGAAGCGGTCAAGCGGGTAAGCCGGGATCTTTCACAGTTCAACAGTTTGACGTTTGGCAGTAGATTCCGGCAGTAAACTCCATCTGCTCCAGTCCCAGCTTCATAATTGTACATCGACTTGCAAAGCTTAGATCCACTGTCTAAACGGGCCCTTTCTTCAATCAAGCTGGCTCAAAATTACATCAACAACAAAAAAGACAAAATGGAAGACATTTCCATAGACACCTATTGAGTAAAACAAGCATCGTTCAATTTGAAAGGAGACATGAGCACACGCGAGAATGGCTGCCGTGCGGGTAAGTAGGTGAATTGAAAGATGGCAAATGCATCTTTATTTTTCTCCAAAGTAGAATGTCGAATGCAAGGGCACAGCACAGACAGGACCAGGATGCATGGCGCAATCAAACGCCAAGCAAAGGGGCAGGGCAGGAACAGAACTGGTGATCTTAAAATGCATGCCGGTGAGGTGCGTTTTCTAACGCCCTCGTAACCTTCGCGTGCAGGATGCAATAATTACTTTAAAATGAGCCATTGTATTTTGTTTGTCCCTGCGATGCACTGTGCTTTGCATGCCCAGCTCGCCCGTGGCAAACAATGCCCCTTGCCCCCAGCATTAGGTGTTCTTGTTTCCTGGATTACAGGGCCTGCATGCATGCCCTTCTAGCAGAACCAGTATGGCCTCTCTGCCTGCACTGCTTCTCCCCGCATCCAGCTTCCTCTTGCGCCATCTTCCAGGAAGCAGAACACAGCTTTAAGCCTGACTCACTCACTTGCACAAATGGTGGCACTTTGGCGAGTCATGTCTTCAGAGTGAAGTTTTCTTGGAAACTCTTTATGGATGCCCTGGCACGACCCTGTATTTTTCTATTGATGATGTTTTGGGTGTGCCACCTTCATTCACGCAGACACACGTGTATTCTTGTCTGGCTTTATAGTAGTGGCCCTGCAGTTATTTATGGTATCATGTTCAGGGAGTTGCTGCATAGACCGGGAAAGAGAGCATCTGAGGCGTGACTGCCTCAGGCTCATAGTCACGTGTTCCATTGTAAGTCACGTGTTACAGAGTCAAAACAGCAGCGTGTCTCTGTGGCAATGTCGTTTATATTGCAATGCTGAAAAAATCATGAATATTTTTAAATGAGTGATTTTAGTACCTTAGCCGACATGCAGAATTTTCTCTCAAACAAAATGGCAGGCCCCCATCTGGCAATGGGGGTCTTTACGAGTACGGCAGTGCGCTAAAAAATGATTAATCCGTTACCGGCGCATTACTGCACTGACATACTACAGGTTTAGCGGTGCAGTCTAGGAGATTGCTCCAGCAAAAAGCAGAAGGGCAATCTGTCACCTTACCTCTTCACCCAAAAAATCAGCAGAATTAAAGCCAGTGATAATTCGGCCAAAATCCCCATGGCGTCCTGTGGACTCAACAAAATGGGGATTTATACCGCCTTCACTTGAAATCTGGCAGTAAATCCACCAGACCGAGGGGTGGTAACGGTAATTCTGTTTGGTAGTAGTTCGGCAGAATTGCTGCCAAACTCTTAATGACCCCCAGTGTGAGCTACAGGCCACGGTTACAGTTACAGGAGCACCAGGTGGGGTAGTGGTGGGAGGCTGTTGGGTTGACCGACCTTGTGGAACATTAAAGATGCCTCTCTCAGGAATCTGGGAAAATATGGCACAACTACAAAAAGAAGGATACCGCTTTCCCCTTAGTCAACTGTTAAAGGTGGAAGGACAGTCCTTCTCCCGAGGCAGGAGCGGCCTATATGTTATGCCCCCTTCAGTTTAGTCAGCAGGATCAGACTGAGGAGCTGTAGACGATGAGGAAGGGGATGAGAAGGGAGGAGAGGTTAGAGAAGGGGAGTGTTTACTCTCATTTTCTTAACACAGACGGGTAGAATAGAATAATGTACCTGGACTCCTAGGGAGGTCTCCAAAAAGTTGGGTTGTCTGAGTTCCGTTATATCACTGGGACGGGTAAAACGAAGAAGGAGGGATAAAAGCAAAACAAAAGGAACAGCCCCTTATTAGGAACCCAGACTCTGCTGGAGCATGATATATCACCAAGTAAAAAGAAAACAAAAGAAGAAAGAGGCTAATTGCCTAGGGTGCAGTCAAAATTACCTAGCTGGATCTCTCCATCCATGACAATGTGGGAGACATGTTTCTGCAGTTTGCTGCTCTCCCGATGAATGCTGAACCAACCGAAGAGCCATATGCCTGATGTGCTGCGAGAAGGGCGCAATTTGGACATGTTGGAGTGGGCACTCTATGGGAGAATCTAGTGGCCATTTTGGAATGGGACACAGAAGCCATCTTGGAATGGGATGCCACTCTGTGCAACCAGTTGGGAGCCACTGTAGCGGCGTCACAATGCCATCACATATCTACGGGTGCAGCAGGGTTGCTAGCTACGAACTGGTAGAAGCTGGGCATGTTTCTTGTTTGTCCGGCCAGGGATCGGCTACCTACAGTATGTCACCCTACAAAATGCCCCCAGCACGAAACACCCAGAGGAACCCACCAGGTTTACCAATGTTACACCTATGGAACGACTTAAGTAACGTAGGAGCATGCAAGTCTTGAGTATTGTCCCATGACCTCTCTTCGGGCCTGTAACCCTTCCAGTCCAGCAAATACTCTACCAGTACTCTAACCTCTACTCTCCTGCAATGGGAATCCAGGATCTTACTGATTTCACAGTCCTCCTCAGGCCCCTCCGCTGGACTGTGAAATCAGTAAGATCATCCTTGGAGGTCAAAAAGCAATGCGAACCGGGTAGTTTAAGGAAACCTCCTGTCTTTTCAATAGAGACGCATGCAAAACCGTGTGTATCTTATAGGACTTGGGAAGTATCAGGCACACTGCAACTGTATTGATTATCTTGCCATAACAAAGGGGCTGATATAGCAAGGTTTCAGCTACCGGGTGCAGGAAGGTTTTCTGATGTTATGTGTAGATAACCAAACCCGGTCACCTGGAACATAACTTGGCGCAGATTGTCTTTTTCTGTCCTTTTGTCTTTTAGCTTTTTTTTGGGCCACCTGCAAGTGATTGTGAACTTTCCTTATACTGTCCTTTAGGTTCTGGACCAGGACTTGTGTAGTAGAACTTCAAACGAGAGTGATGTTTCCAATGGTATGGAGATGGGTGTTCTCCATATGATACGTGAAAGGATGTGTCGCCCAATGATGTCTGAGGGGTGTCGTTGTAGGCAAATTCTGCCAAGGGAGTAAGAACACCCAATCACCTGAATATTTGATGATGTAGCATCATAAGTATTGCCTTAATGTGTGGTTTGTTCCATCCGTCTGCCTGTCACTTTGAGGGGGATAAGGCAAAGAGAACTGTAACTTGATAACCAAAATAGGACTGTCAGATCACCAGAACTTAGAGATGAATTGTGACCCTCTCTCCGAAATGATGCTTACAGGGATTCCATGATGTTTGAAAATGTGTTAGACGAATGCCTTCACCAGTTAGAGTGCCACAGGAATGCTATCCATGGCACAAAATGTCCCATCTTGGTGAACAAGTCCACTACAGTCCAAATGAAGGTGTTGTCTTCAACCTTGGGTAGATTCGTAATGAAATCCATTGAATATGTATACCAAGGCTGCTTAGGTACGAAAGGGGGTGTAATAATCCTGTGGGTTTGCCTCTAGGGATTTTGGATCGAGCATTGCCCCTGCATTCTTTGATATAGTATTTTACATCGTTTCTAAGGGAAGGCCACCATAGGTATCCCTCAAGTTTTGTCTGAGCCCTGCGAGTACCAAAATGTTCTGATCCTGGAAGATCGTGGGCCTCATTAGGACCCTAACGGTAGCCGTGCCAGTGATTTATTTTTACCGATCCCATGGAATGGGCAATTACCGGGTCATGCCGGCCTTGGCGGACTGGGTAATTGGCCATTCCATGGACCCGTTAAAAATTAATCCCCATTCCCATTTGAGCCCCATAGGGCTCAGTGGGAATGGGGATGATGCTAACAACAGGCCCTTTAATAACAGGCCCGTTGTTAGCATGCTTGTCCCCTCGCGGGGCCCCCAAAGGACATCTGGTAAAACCAGACGTTCAGAGCGGGTCCCGCTAGGGGACCTCGTAATAGGGCGGTACGGGGTTAACAGCACCAGCACCTTTACCAGCGCTGTTAACCATTTACCACCCTCCTCGTAATGATGCCCCATGACTCCACTGTAAGGCACAACCATACCCTTCTTTGCTTGGCAACAATAACTAGTTTCCTTTGAACAACAATCCTTGATACATCCCATGAGAAGGATGAAGTTGGAGGAATTCATCGAGTGCAGGAATTTTGTAGAACCCGTTCCCAGGGTGGCCCGGTATGCCAGTAGCCATGCGCACTTTCTCAGATGAGAGGAATGGTACATCATCTCCTTCCTTGAGTTCCCCCGAGGATAGTCAGGACAGGGCATCCACCTTGGTGTTGGATGAACCAGTTTTATAGGTGATCACAAAATCGAAACAGGAAAAGAAATGGATCAATCCGTGTTTGCGTTGATTCATAGCTCTTGTGGTTTTTAGGAATTCCAAGTTATGGTGGTCTGTTACAACAGTGATGGTGTGACGTGCCAATTCAAGTAAATGGCACCAAGCCAGAAAAGCATCCTTGAGTTCCTTCTCAAATATGCTGTATTTATGTTTCGATGGATTAAGGGTCCTGGAATGGTACGCCACTGGATGGAGGAGAGCCGAACTATGATCTTTCTGTAACAGGATAGCACCAAGAGCGTAATTATAGGCATCAGCTTCCAGAACGTAAGGTGCACCGGGATCCGGTAGACTGGACCCAAAATGAATTTCTCTTTAATGAGTTGAAATACATCTTGTGCATCCGTGGACCATAGGTACTTTTGTCCTTTTCTCAATAGTTGGGTGAGGGGAACCAATAACCGAGAATAGTCGGGCATGAACCTCTGATAGAAGCTAGAAAACCCAACACACCTTTGGATCTATCTGGCGTTCTTTGGGATCGGCCAGTCCGTTACGACTTTAATTTTCTTTGGGTCAATTTCTACATCTTGGGGTGATAGGATGTATCCTAAGTAGTAAATCCAGATTTGATGAAAGCAGCATTTTGATGGTTTGGCATACAGTTGATGTTCCTGGAGTAGTTTTAGCGCACCTCTCTTACTTGTTCCACATATTCTGAAAAGGAGGTGGGAAAAATGAAGATGTCATCAATGAAGAAGATGACGCAGACATTAAATATATTCTTCGTAGTGACTGAATTGCATACAAAATGCTGTTTTCCACTCATCCCCAGCAATATCCTTACCAAGTTATATGCACCCTTTAAGTCCAACTTAGTATAGATGCTACTATTCCTTACTTGTTTCATCAGTACTTGGATAAATGGAAGAAGATATACATTTTTTACAGTGATATCATTCAGTTTTCGGTAGGGGTGTACCGAATAGTGAAATTACTATTCGGCCGAATACCGAATAGTTAGCAAAATTATTCGGCCGAAGCCGAATAGTGAGCCAAATAGTTGGTTTTCTGGCCATTTCTTCAGGCAGTATCTTCTGGTCGTCTTCCTCCAGTCTCGGCCTCGTTGCAGGGTATTTTTCCTTGTGCTGCTTTCCCACTGTTCTACTTTCTAGGATTGGCTATTGTCTCTCACACTGAGAGAAGATTGCTAATCATAGAAAGAGGACTTTAAAAATTATTATTAATTTTTTTTTTACTTCAGCTACGAGTAACTATTCCAGGAACCTTCGGCCGAAGTCGAATAGCTGGCTTTCAGCCAAAATTCGGCCAAATGCTTACTCGAAGCCGAAGTTTGGTACACCCCTAGTTGTCGGTAGTCCATACATGATCTTCATTCACAGTCCTCCTTCTTTGATATGAACAATATTGGTGCTCCGGCAAGCGAGGTAGGGTGTCAGATGAATCCTTTGGTTGGATTCTCGTCAATGTAGGTCTTGGTGATGATATTCTCCTTCTCGGATAAGGCATACATCCTGCCACAAGGTGTATCTGCTCTTGTGACCAATTCTATCTGGCAGTCATAAGGACGATGCAGGGGAAGCTGGTGGGCCTCTACGGAATCAAAGACAGATGCATAGTTCTGATATGTCAATGGTATGCCTCCAACTAAAATGGTACCAATCGCAGTCCCCTTATGTGATGGATTACTTGACTCAGGCTGTTTCTTCTGGAGTACGTTTTTCACTTCCTGATGGGTTGTAACTGAGGTGTCATTTTTAACAATTTATGTGTGTACTTTCCAGTATATCTGCAGATTGTGACAAAATAGCTATGGAATATCCAGTATGATTTGAAAGTGAGGGCCTGCTATTGCATCAAACAAAATATCTTTTTAATGTGAAGGGTTACATGTCAAATGAAGAACAGGTATTTGTTGGGATACACGTCCAGAGATCAAACGGGATCAATCAACAGAGACTATTGTATTTGGTACCTCCTTTAAGAATAGAGGCATGGAGAGTCATTTAGCAAAGGCAATATCAATGAAATTACCCATTGCTCCACTGTTGATTCGCACCCTTACCTCAGGCCATTGTTGATGATGTCGAAGGTTGACTGTGATACACACAAATGTGCATGGCTTGATCACCGGGCAATACACTACAGGGAAGAGGGCTCGTCAATCCATCCCTGTGATAAACGCACATTGTCATTTTTCTTCATCAAGGGTCCGATCTTGCAGCAAAACCGTATGGAATGCCGTGCATCCCCACAATAGAAGCACAGATTCATCTTCCTTCTCCTTTATTTCTCTTCCAAGGTAAGAGGTTCACTAGTGCTGCCCAATTGCAGAGGGTTCAGGTTCGGTAACCCGGGGAGAAAGGTCAGCTTCTGTCTGAAGAGGATATCTACGATACTCACAATTCCTTCTTTCTCCTTTTCATTCTCCCATCTTTTAATCTAACTTGACCACCAGGAAGATCCACTTTGGCAAGGTTTCCGGTGGTGAAACCACTTGGTTGATGGCATCCTTTAATTCCTCCCTAAGGCCTCTTTGAAAGAGGATTAGTAGAACTTCTTCTGCCAATAATGTGTGTCCAGCGAGACTGAGGAAGAAGGCGATACAGGCAAGTAGGTCTTTATTTCCCTGACTTATTTCGACTAAATCATTCCTGATGGTTTGAGTGGTGTACTGCCTATTGAACAAAGCTTTGAACGCAGCATAACAATTGTCATAATTCAAGGGTATATGTTCATTGCTGTCTATGTATGGAGTATCCCATAATAGCACAGCCTCGTCCACATTTAACTAAATGAAGGCCACCTTTGCTTGGTCGGTGGCATCAAGAGCTGGTCAGTTTAAATAATGAATGCAGCATTGCGTACAGAAAGCTCAAAAATCCCCGGGATCTCCATTGTATTTGGTGGGCATGGCAGGCGACGGAATATTGGGTCCTAGCCTTGGTGCAGGTAGTGTAGCTGGGTCAATACTTAGCGGTATCTCCTGGCGTACTGCGGCTGGACTGGAAGTACCTGCTCCACCAATGGTACTAAGTGAAGACATTGTTTAAGAAAATCGAATTCTAAAAAGACCGATTTTAGCAGTCTTCAGGCGGTTTATCTGAATCGAACTGTCACACGCTGCAATTCACACAACAGGCATGGCCGGGCTGGAAGAGGGGAGACACGGGTGCCAGAGGTAAGTGTTTTGTAAATATTTTTTGTGAGTATTGTGTGTCTGTGTGTGTGAGTAATGTTTGGGAACGGTGGCAGGGAGAGGGTAAATGTAAGTGTGTGCATGTTTTTCTGGCTGGTAGCGCGCGTGTTGTGGGGGTAAGATGGGAGAAAGGCTTTTAGCGGGGAAGGAGGGCAAAGGGGGAATTGGGGGGGTGAAACACCCCAATTTTCAAAACACCCAATTTGCAAAACACCCAATTTACAAAAAACCTAGCCAGTGTGGGAGGGGTGGTATGTATAGGGGATCGGATTCGGGGGTGGGGCTAGGGTTGGGGGTCATGTAATTGCATATTTCTGCATATTGAGGGCTGCATTAAAAGAACCAAAGAAAGTGGTCTTTTTTTCGTTCGGCCTTCAATATGCAGAACTATCAAATAGAACCTCACTAATAAAACCCCAATGAGTGTCATTGTACGGGGCCCTTCCCTGATAGTTGCCCCTCCTTCCCTTGTAGCGCTCTCATGGTTTGATGTAGTGCAGCGTTGCCTTGACAGGAAGCGGTAAGCTCTGTCTGAAGCTTTTTCATGACTCCATCCATCTCTTTTATCATATCTTCCATCACGGGAGAGACAAGGTAAATGGTCTTGTAATCTGTCAGACCTTGTGCAACTGGAAGATGCGTCCCTCAGGAATCCGGGAAGATATGCCACAACTACGAAACAGGTTTCAAAATTTAGCTGGGAGCTACTTAGCTCCTGCCTGTAAACAAGAAGAGCCTGGTAAGCTTGACACCAACAGCTACCAGGAACTACATTTGGCTCGCAGGACCAACTGATGCTGAACAAACACGCTTATGTGAATTTAACTCTGTGCATGTGGGACAATCGATATAGAAACATTATGACACATATATACAAAATGTAAGCCTAAATTATCATAAATAATGGTCAAAATGACACGTTTGCATGTTATGTGGAGGTTAGATTTACTGAACGGTATGTACTAGCTCCTTGTTCCCCAGCGGTAGCTCCTACTCACTGGTTTATGCTGGATCCCCCAGAGCTGCTTGTTGCTATGGCTTATCCAATCTTAATTTCAATTTCTGACAAAACGAAGAGGACCGCCTTTCCCGTATTCAACTGGTAAGGGTGGAAGGACAATCCCCCTCCCAGGCAGGAGGGCTTATATGATGCGCCCCCTTCACTTTAGTCAGTAGGATCAGGCCGAGGAGCTGCAGAGGAGGAGAAAGACGGGAGCAGAGGTTAGGGAGGGGGAGTGTTTACTCTCACTTTCTTACTGAGAACACAGACGGGTGGAATAGAATAGTGCACCCGGGCTCCTAGGGCTGTCTCCAAGAAGTTCGGCCGTCTAAGTCGTCTAAGTCCCGTTACATCACAGGGATGGGTAAAACGAAGGAGGAGGGATAAAAGCAAGACAAAAAGGAAGGATCCCTTATCAGGAACTTGCACGCTGCCTGGAGCCTGCTATATCACCAAGTAAATAGAAAACAAAAGAAGAAAGAGGATAATTACCTAGAGTGCAATCGAAATGACCTGGCTGGCTCTCTCTGTCTGGGAGGAAGTTTGCAAGATAAGTTCCTGAAGTTCGCTGCTCTCCTTATGAGTGCTGAACCAATCGAGCGGGATGTCATTCCAACATGATGCAACAAGCATGCATGCCGAAATTGTGGAGTGGGCACTCTATGGAAGAACCTGGTGGCCATCTCGGAATGGGACGTGGCGGCCATCTTGGAATGGGACACCGATCCATGCAACCAGTTGGAAGCTGCTGGAGTGGCTTCCCACTGCCATCATATATCTATGGGGCCAACAGGGTTGCCATCTGCGGACTGGCAGAAGCTAGGCATGTCTCTCGTTTGTCTGGCCAGCGATCGAATTCATAACAAGCAGCAAGTGAAGTAGATATTCCCCGGGAAGGGGAGGAGATTGGGGATGCAAGAAGGGGCCGGAGAAAAGAGAGGATTCTTCCCTAGAGCGGGTGGGCCAATGGGAAAGGGGTTAGCAGTAGGTGGGTGAATTCATGGGTCGGTCCCGTAAGTTACAGAGGAGACAGGAACCAGACCTCAGTGTACAGGTAAGCTTTATTGACCACTGCTATTCCAAGGGCATCAGTAAGTACACCAGGTAAGTGTATAGGAAGTACAAAGAGACAGACAACACACCACTTTGCAGGTCTCCACAGCAAATGTGACCAATCACATAAACACTAAACTAAAACCATGCAGCACCCCGCTGCCGGCGATCCATTTTGCATACAGCCCGTCCTAAAAGAACCATGCAGCACCCCGCTAAATGAGATACATACGACAACAGACTTTGTTTAATCCTAGCAGCCTCCACTGCAACCATGATCAACCACAACCAGTACTACAAACAACCCAACTGCATTAGCCAAGGCCTGCTTCCAGTAAAAAAAACAACATCAATAAACCCCATGCAGACCACCCTGCACCCACATGTCCAAATCCCAACCCATGCGAACCACCCCACACCCACAACTCCAAACACTAACCCCTGAGTACCTGACTAAGGCTCCTAACAGTATGCAAGTGGAACCATTTTCAGGAATGAAGGGCTCAAATATGTGCATTGTATTTAGTTAAATTTAAGTCTTGCATTCTTGGAGACCACCCTCCTGTGCTACCGCCAGGATTTCTTGGCAGATCTGTACTTTTCGTCGCTGGGGCCACTGTCAAGGTCATTAGTGCTTGATAGAGAGCTGTGACCCTAATGTCTGGAGAAGTATCACTGTCTCTCTATGACGAAAAGTGCCACAGTGGTCCTCTGCACCCTACCAGCAGTGTCTCATTGTTCGTGAAATGTTGTCAGAATACACCAAATGTGAGGACCACAGCCCCGGAGCTCAGAGAGTTCTGGGTATTTGCTGAACTTGCCATTTGTGTAAATATAGTCAAAAGTACGACAGCCTTCACCCTCTCATCAGACCAGTGCCGGGCTCTATGCATTTTAACAAATTACTTAATTGCCCCGATTATAGCTTCTGGAGCAAAAAGAACTCCCAATCTTAATATAGTACAAACAATTGCTCAATTTCTCTTCTTAAAGTCATATACCCCTTCAAGCATGACTGGGAGTAGGCGGTCTTGCTTTACCAAGGAGCACATTTCAAGATTTAAAATTCTGTGGTTCGCTATTCAAAGCAAACCCCTCCAAAATAGTACACCTCAAGATCCAGCACCCCATTGTCGCAGTATACATTAGGTTATTAGGAATTCTGTTCTGCATGGCCTCCCCGATTCTGCCTAGGTTATATGTGGGTAGATCACCCCCTTTTATACATTTAGGTTAAGGTATCTGAACACTTCCTGTCTCCACTCCAGAGAGAGAGAACAGGTAGAGCTTCAATCCACCCAAAGGTGAAAAACAGGATCTGCAACACGGTACCCTGAGGCCTGAGCCTAAACCACAATGATTGTACGCCTCCAGCATTCATTGAATAGGAAAAATGGGAGTGGAAGGATAGGGTTCTATTACAACAAGACAGCTTTTGATTTTTTTCAGACTACCAATGACTCTCTGGTGATGGTCGATACCCCCATTCACACTCAGCCCTCGTCACCATTAAGAGTTAAAGCTAGACCCCAGAAAGGCAAATTAACCAAGATAATGCAAAGAGCTGAAAAAGGTCAAAAGAATCGCCACGGTTTAACTGCCCGTATAAAGGTTGGTGCCAAATACCCCCAAAGTACCAGCACACCCAAAAGCAAATGTCGGAATTAAAGAACTTGGGATCCCCAGTGAAAGAGGGTAGTCAGTGGATTGCTGGATATTTAAACCTAACAAAATGCGAGTTACCCCTCAATCAACGCAGTCAATATCTTGTTCTCTATCTGTAACTACAGCCCTCTCCCCTGATGTGATATCCAGTACGAGTGACCTGAGATCTTCGACTTTATTACGGGGGGTGAGTCTCACGGACCTAACCTCTAAAAGGTCTACCCCAAGTGCCAGTTGCTAGAGTGGACTGAATATTTATCAAGGCCCCTTGGCACTAATGAAGTCTGCTCAAGACTTGTCACAATTAACAGAGTCAAATATGCACAACCTAACACGTTTTGTGTGGGGTAATAGATCTGTAGGTGAATCGAGCACATTACAATCACATACCTCGGAGAAAATTATTCAAAATGATTTGTTCTCCTTTGGTAAACCTCTTGCCAATATACCGAGGTTCGATATGCAAGATACCAGTGGTTCAACCTTAAGCTCCAAACGAAACTGAGCTGACCTGGATTGAACTGCTTTTTCTAAGATTCATTTGGGAGTACTTCATCAATCTGGCTAGCACCGAATGCATTCTCTGTTGGTGTATTATATGCCAAGCAGGTCTCGCAGGAGTCAGCTCGTACTGGTGTTCATCAAAAAGACTTGGCTTCCTCTCTAGTAAGCAAAGTTCCAGAACAAACTATGATTCCTAACGGGGGATTCCCTGACTCAATTAGCGCCCATAACAAAAGTAAGCCCACAAATCCATCGGTTTTCAGTGTATTGAGGGGTTGAAAAAGGAGTGATTTTGGGGGGCATGCATTAATGATTTAGGTTCTCAAGTCAATCAGGGGGGTTGGTTGGATCCTCTGAATACCCACTCCCTAGTCCCTAAATGTGCTGTAACACATGGCTTTCAATTATTGTTGGAAAGTGTCCTTCCAGAGAACTGTAAAATTAATCTTTGCCGTACCAACATACGGCAACATTTGTGTTCAATTCCATCACCACCCGCTGTTACCAGTGGGGACATAGAACATGTAGATTTTATTGAACACGAAAGATCTGATCGTGCAATTTTGTTTATAAAAAGTCAACAATCTTACTGGACTTATTAGTGAGTGAAATAGAATCAATCAGATCTTTGGGCTTTGATCTTTCGCATTATAACATTCGTAGATCAATGAGGAAAACAATTACCAATCACCTACAAAGGCCATAGTCTCACTTCGCATTGATGAAAATATCAAAATCAATCTTTTGCTACACAATGTGCCCCTGTATTTGAGTGCTGTCAGGATTGGTCCTGGCTGTTGAAACCGTTGAGTGTTGAAAGTTCTCAGACCCCCAAACAGTATTTCGAACATCTACCCTGAAAACTGTCTATTGTTAACACTAATATCATGGAACACACAGGGCCATTATTCACTAAAATCGAATCCATCTGTGGGCTAATTGTTGAAGAATCATTATTTAACAGCCTTGCAAGAAACCTGGTTGATGACTTGTCCAGCATTTGATGGCTAAATGCCACTTTTTCAATCGGCCAAAAAGGATGTAGTTGGCGGCCCTCGGGTGGATTAATTACGTTAGTACGCTCCTCTCTGTATATAAGTAATTGATAATTGACTGTAATTGATATAACTGTAATTGATATAACATTAGGTGCTTTGGCTACACATATAAGACTTAATTTAAATAATCAAATAGAGGTGTTGTTGTTAAATATATATTGGCATCCGGGTATTGGTCCTTTGAATACATTTCTTGAACTAATCCTGAAATGCATTGACAAAAGGGCAATTGAGGTGCCTGGGAGGTGAAATTGAAATCTTGGGTGATTTCAATGCTGACTGCCTGCCTGCTCAGCCAGATTTGTCTCTTCCCTCTCTTCGTTTAGGAAAGACTAGACATGGTCAGATATGAAGGGCGGCTCTGGGTGGTCTTGAGCTACTCATGTTAAATGGATGTGTGGAGGGGGATATCCCGGCTAAATGCACATGGTCAAATGGTCCATCTGAGTCAACTATCGAATACATCTTTGTCAGCGCCGGATTGTGTGAAATATACACTTACCAGCACATTGTCTCGAATTACTATAGTGACACTCCTGCAAACACAGACAATCTCCCATAGGTATGTCTGTATTATGGCAGATGACCAGGTGAATCAGAAGGAACTCATGAATGCTTAACTGGCTCTTCCAACCTAAAAGCACGAGTTGATTAGGTTCACACAATTCCGAATGCAAGCAAATGCACTCTGTATGCAGAACGCAAACAATGTAAAAAGTGTCATTAGAGAGGATCCGTATTTAATACGCATTTAAACACAGTGTTAAGAGTTGCATGAGCATTTAATGGCCTTATCAGGGAGAGGAAACAGATGGTGCAGCCCTTTTCTGGGCAAGCTCCTGGAGAAACTCGCCATCTACCAGCTAAATCTCCACACTGAATCTGTGGGTTGTCTTCATGATCATCAGTCTGGCTTCAGAGCTGCCAGAGGCACGGAAACTGCTCTCCTGAACATCTGTGAAGACCTGCTCTCCAACCTCGACTCTAACACCCCCTGTGTCCTCATCCTGCTTGATCTCTCTTCTGCCTTTGAATTCAATCCAAATGTGGCAGATCACAAAAAGACCTGTAAAACAAAATATTAAGATTATTAATAAGGATGTTAATCTTTCACAGACCCCAAAAATGTTGAACATTAAAAAGACAAAGCAAGCCTTTAGGAACTGGGCTAATAGCAATTGCTTTTTAAGTCATCAGAGAGATGCGGGAAAAATGTTTTCAGTACTGGAAAATAAAGATGTAAGTGGTTTTTGGTGTTTTTTTAACAATCCTGCCTGTTCACAGCCTGAACGCAGTTTCTTCACTCCTGGAAGATCAACGGGTGACCGATTCTACCAAGGTTTTTGGGGGTCCCCCACAAACTGTGTCGACTGACATACCACTGCCCGATTCTGGACCAGATACCTGGGTACTGACTGTATGAAATGAACAGATTGTCAAAGCCATAGGCAAGATTAGCTCCTCTAGAGCCAGTGGCCCAAACAATCTGTCTAATGCGTTATTCAAGGGTGGGCCACAAACATGGGGCTCTATATTGTTGGTTTTATTTAGTGAGATCATGTCTACATGTGTATTTCAAAAATCATGGTCTTGCTCATGCATTTCCAAAAAGGGTTTCCGGACCGATCCCCTAAATTTTCCCCCAATAGCAATAGCTGATGCTGAAAGCAAGTTATTTGCTTCACTTATTTTAGATCACTTTGGACATTGGCAAAACAAATCGATTAACATAATTCCTGTAGGGCAGACTGGATTTCACAAGTACCATGCTACTTCTCTTAATGGATTCCTGCCGAAATTAGTCTCTTAACAAGTGGACTGCAAAAAATATGATTCAATATTTGTGGCATCCTTGTGACCTATCTGTCACTTTTGATGCTGTAGATCGCGGTCTCCTGTGGAGTAAACTTGTCAAATACGAAATTCCGCAGGGTTTGATTAGACTTATTATTGGGCTATATTCCAGAACTGAAATAAAAGTATATTAGACCAGGAGGGCAATCTGTATAGGAGAATACCAACATCCCGAGGGGTGTGGTAGGGGTGTGTATTTGCATCTACTTTGTTTGTTTTTTGTTTGTTTTTATTATTTATAATGCGCGAGTGTACCCGGGGGTATCAGGGCGCAGCATTTACAAGAAATTTCAAAGCTTTCAAAGCTAATTTGAATCTGAAGGATATCTGTGAATATCCGGATATAGCTGCCTTGGCTACTCCTAAGTTTGATCAATTGAAACTACTCTCGTTTAGCATATGCTGATGATTTTCTTAATCTTTGACCAGACCCCAATAGGACTAGAACATCTTTTGTTAGCCTTCTCTAAGTTTGCTGATGTCCATAATTTAAAAATCAATCCCAACAAAAGAAAAATAATGCATTTTACTGGGAAACACAGCTCTGTTGAGTATGCATCACAAATTGACAATGTAAAGCTAGAAAAGGTGAAAGGTATTGTTCAGCTGGGATTCCCGATATTTACCAAACAGAATGTAATGTTTGTTTGGGACTGACTGTTTTCACTGGCGAAAGCATTGGGGAATCCGCTGGGGCAAGTGGATGTAAATATGGGGAGCATTCAGTTCTATCCGTTCTTAAGTTTATGATGGGAAAATGATTCCAAAGTTATTGTACGGATATGAAATACTCCCATTTTGGGCTCTACTTCCTGCCTTAGATGGTCGGTTGTGGAGAAGGACTTTTCAAGTGGCACAAGGCACACTCTTAGCATCCCTAGGATATGAACCCGGTATTATTTCATTAAGAGGTCACCCCTAGTGGAGGTTCCTCTTGCTGTACTATACGTTCTTGTGTCCACCATGCACCCCATCACTATATGAAGAAATTAATAGGTATTGTTAAGTGGTAAGGATGTTTTCCTAGAGGAGATTTGCGGCTTCTTGCAAACAGATACTAGGAGAACTAGATCTCACAGTTAATGAGCTTAAAGAAAATCTATTAAGAGTTAAAAAAAAATCTTTATAGGGATGACTGTGCAAATACAAAGGCGTCTATGCACTCATATGTGTTACTGACCCATTAAAGGACCAATTTTAAATCTGTAGGAATGGCTGCCCCCTACCTTGTTGTGTATCCGAATAAAGCTGTGAGACGATTGTTCTTAAGATTTCGTATTAATCAAATTCAGACTAAGGTGATTTTGATACGTTATCATATGATAACGACTGATCAGGGTGTATGTAGGTTTTGTGAGTTGCTGAACACGATTGAAACCATGGAGCACTTGATAACTGTTTGCCCGCTAATTCGGGGTCAAAGCGAAATACATTTTAGACAGTATTTACCCATTTTAACTACTATGATGTGTGACTCGTTTATGCAATTTTGCCTGGCAGGAGGAACCACCTCAGTGGTGCTCGCAGTCACACGTTTTATCAAATCACTAAATTTTGAATATTTGTAAATGTTATATGCTTGAATGGATTGTTCTTTTTTAATTAATTGTAATGAATTGTAGATTATGAATTCTGTGTTTTTGTACTTTTGACTTGTTAAAGGATTTAATGAATTGTAAGGAATTGTAGTTTATGAATTGTATATTTTAATTCATTGCTGTTTTGTTAAAGGTTTTTTTTAAAACCATACAACAATGAAAAAATAAAATTACAACTTTATACTTGTTAGGGACATGAATGGACAAATCCTCTATATAGAATGGTAAGATTTTCCTCCACCAATATGTCCCTGCACATTTCCGATGCAGTACACGGAAAAGTGTTTCAATGGCCACTGCAAAATAATATAGGTGTTAAGGGGCAGGCTTGCAGGGTCTTTCTTAAGCTCCGTCGCTTCCAAGACTATCTGGCATATGGCAGGATCTGGAATCCTGAGAGCTATTTTGCTCCTGCTTATATTCTACAAGAACTTCGCTAGTCTTACGCAAACCGCTACCAGGAGCTACTTTTCACTCCACGGGCTAATTGGGGAAATACAAATACACCTGTGTCGTATTAACTCTTTGGGTTTGTGAATGTGCAGAAATTAGCATTAGGGTTAATCTAGAAGACATTTAATCCTTCAGGGATTTTATATAGTGCCACTATCACTTTTCCTAGCGCTTGGTAATCGATGATACATTATTATCCGCATTGTGGTTCTCGGTTTATCACGTGGAGGCTCCAGGGCTATGAAGGCTGAACTTCAAGAGGAACAATGCTTCTCCGCTCAGCATCAAATTGATTTGCAAATTCGGTTTGTGGCATATTCCTCAAAGGCAAAAATAAAGGGTCAATGATACTTTTTAGAGCTGTCAATTATGCTGTTTAATGCTCAAGCATAATACTTATAGATTCTTTTCAGATATTTCAAATTTGCTCTTAGTGGTCATAACAAAAAAATTCAGTTCAATAACGTTGAACCAAAGTCTGTCGCTTCTGCATTGCACATTTTCTCTTAGATATTTGAATATACTTTTCAGTTCCTCATTATTAAACCCTCGTGTTCAATTCCTCTTATATTCAAACAGATTATTCAATTCCTCAATGTTCATCAACCTATGCTTTCAATTTCTAAAGGGGTCATTTTCCCCAAAATATTAAATTCCTCTCGACATGTGTTTCACCAGATTATTTATGTGGCTCGTCAGGAGGGGAACATGGATGGTCGAATGTCTTGATTATATTCTAAGCATCTCAAGGATTAATCAAGTGTGAAACTGCACCAACTAATCCCTCATTATCAATCTCATACCATATTGTTGATGCGAGTGCGGTTCTAGTTTTGTGCATGTCCATGCTGGTTTCCACAATGCCCACAGAACATTGTGATCACAGTCTCGACCATGCCGTACTCCCAGAAAACGATGATGCCCATATTCTCAATTTTATTTATTTATTTATTTGGATTTGTGTAGGGCATTACAGCCCAAAGGCATCGAGGCGCTGTGTAGAACTTAAGAAGGCTTGATTAAGGGTTACAAAGATGCCGCCCAATGAGAGTAACTTGTTACAATGCAGGAAAAAATGGTTGCAAGGTTGGGTAGATACAGTACAGTGGTTGTGTAGGAACATAGCAACAGAGTACAGGAGAGTAATCAGATAAAGAGGCTGGTTTTGATGGCCTTGCGAAAGGCAGAGTGAGACTCAACTAGCCATGTCAGTGTCCCCTCATGTAAATGCCAGGAATTCTTCAGCCCGTTACCCACACCCTCAACACGCCTACACAGCGCTGCAACTAAAATGGTTCCCGTATGTTGGGAAGCATTTTGGTCAGTGGGAGGTGTGAAAGTTTAGTTAGGATAGCCAGACAAGTCCGGAGCATACAGAATATTGGATAGCCTGGCGGAAGGGGCCTAAATTAGACCAAATCAACCAGGAGAGCTGGTAGCATTCCCATTGCATGAGCTGGCCGCTTGCAATGCTGCAGAAGGCATAAAGGTTGACCAAAGTGGGCGAGCCAGAGTGATGCTCACTATAAGGTCCGCCCCTCGCATCATGTACCCGTGTGTGTGCTGGGGTCGAGTGCATACATCATACGGTGACCAGACGTCCCAGTTTTGCTGGGACTGTGCCGGTATTTTCACCTTGGTCCTAGTGTCCCTAGAATTTATTTAGTTTTAAAACCCCGTCCCTGGATTTGAGGAATGGGTGGCTACCGTTACGGTTTTTGTCGGGAACCGATATACACATCCCGAAATCGGGCCGGGCGCCCTACTTTTTACACCCCATTTCCTCCCCCTTCCTCCTTGGCCTCTTTCCTCCAATGAGAGTGCTGTTCCTGCAACACCCCCATCCTTTGCGATGGAACAGGCCCCCCACATAGATGTAGGTCTACCGTTGTCGTGGAGTCCTATTTGTGTTTTAACCCATCTTTTGTGTTTATGTCGGCTAAAACCGTAGTCCTACTTCTGTGTCTATCGCCTCTCCTGTTTTTTTATTTTGGACATCTGGTCACCCTAATAATACATCAGTTGTCAGTGTGCGTCCTACACATATGCATGCACGGTTGGTCTTCGAGACCTGTGCAATCACAGTTCATTCCTTGCCTTTTACAAGGTTCCTTTTGTGAATCAGGACATGCTGGAACGCTTTGCTCCTTGCATTGTGGCCTAAACCTATTGGGTCATTATCTATAGTGCAATTGTTCTAAGCCTTTTACTTTCAAACAAGGGGTACAGATTATTGTTTCCCCCCCCCAGGTGATTTGCCACAATCGTTGTTGTGGTGCAGTGCCATCTGTTTGTAAGTGATCACTGTTGTGTAGTAGATATGTATAAAGAACATGTCAAGGAGAGGGCAACTTGGATCACGCTTTCTAGCCCTTTGCTATTGGCGTCCTAACACACCCCTAGTCACATGTTTCCAGTGCACGTTTGATGGCTGTTTTACAAAAACTGTGCATTGTTCACATACCTGGCTACTATGCATGTCTATGCAAATAGGACGGGCATACTCGTCCTCCGCACTTAAGAGGTTAAACAAACACACAGCCCGCGCTGCCGCAATCTGGTTCACAACATGCGCCTTTCTACGGCGTCGGGGGAGATTCTGAATTTACTGTTTTAATATAAGCCTGCAGTCTTCCCGCCAATACCAATCAATGGGTACTTAGGTCCTTTAAAACACCCCATGAAAACGTGCGTTTTTATAGCTGACAAGCTCTGCTTCCAGGATCATTCCTAATTGTTTTTAGTAATCTCGGCAGACCACCCCCACGAGATCCATAACTCTTCCTACTGCATCTGAAAGGTTTCCAGTCATAAGATCCGGAATTCACTCCACCTACATTTATTATAATGGAGAAAGTGGTACCACCCCACCCACTAATGTCAGGGCTGCCACAGATTTTGGTAGGGCCTGGGGCCCAAAATATGGCGAGGCCCCCCCCTCACTATTTTTAGCACAGGCACAGCCACTGCGGTGGCGCAGTGCCACCAAGAGGAGATGGAGGAGCTCCCCATTGATTGTATGGGTGGTGAAACCCGAATTTGGTTTGTTCTTATGACTGCAAATTGAAAAAAAAAACAAAGCCATGTTCAAGCCAATAACTCAAGGGATAGATCAATAGTTCAATGGAAAAGCCAATCAATGAACACAAGCAACACAACAATAACCAGTTCCTAGAAAGAATTGGAATCAACACCTTGTGACTCCATGGTAGGGCAGAAAAAACCTACAGATTGCCAGCTTGCATTAAACTGGCTGGAGGTTCCACCAAGGTAAAATTAAGGAACAGTCCCTCGAATAGAGGTTCATTCGAGAGCTGTGAGAAGGCCGATGCCAGCTGTCAAGCATATCACTGACACGTACCTCTCTATACGCAGTGCATTGCACCCTTGCCGTGTCTAGTAAGCACCCAGCATGCTGAGCTCTATGCAAGTCTATGCCAACAGGACGAGCATACACGCCCTTAGCACTTAAGGGGTTAAAAGAACAGACCCTGCTTCTCCACACTGGTGTCTATTTCCGAGGGATCCCCCCCTGAACTAGTGCACGCCAGTTATCATCTGCACCCTCTAATGCTTGCCTTAGACAAGGTATACATCCTATCGTGACCCACATATTCCCAATGGTAACTAAAGAAATCCTTAAATCCGGTTATAAAACCGTGATTTAATGATTAGAAAATAGTGAGCATGGACACTGGGCTTCTTCAGCGTAGGTAAGGATTGGTCGCCCGTTGCTATTGGTAGATTCCGGTCAGTGGCATCCTTATTCCGGCCGGAGTTGCTCATGGAAAGGGTTGGAATCCTCGGACATATCATGGCGGATCACAGGCAGGGGTCAAGTCCTAAAAAAAAGTGGGGGACTCATTAACTGTGATGTCACGAGAAATTAGCATATCAAGGTGTCCTTTGAAAAAAGTGGGGGAATTGCTATAAAAAGTGGGGCACTCCATCCACCCGCGTGTACCCTCGACTTGAGCCCTGAATAGTTCTAAATAAAAACAATCAACCAAAACAAAGCAAGAGTCAAAGACAAAAAGCCTTTGATTAAGGTGTGTGTGTGTGTGTTTGTGATCACAACCAGTGCTTTAAGTGGGCCGGGGCTGGGCGCGGCAGTCTCCTAAAAGTGGGGTTGAGCCAGGGCCCTACCGAGGCCCCCCAGTCCCACCACAACATTGGCGGGACACATTATCCCACTGCGGACGCAGCCACGATGGGAGATGCGCCTGCCATTAAGTCAGGCAAGCTTCAGTGTAACTTCCTCTAGTGACCCCCTCGCGCAAGGGGTCACCAGAGGAAGTTACTGTCCTTTTATTTCCCCTCCCCAGGTCGCCAAGGCATCTTTAACCCTTGACGAACCTGGAGACTCCTTGACATATTACGAGGTTTATAAAAGAGGGCTTCAAAAAAGTACACAATTCAAGCCATCTTTTATAAAGCGTTGCCGACGGACAAAGACGCCTTGGACTTTTTCCGTCCTCAAAGCTTTATAAAAGATGGCTTGAATTGTGTACTTTTCAAGCCATCTTTTATAAACATAGAAATGTTTTAAAAAGATGGCTTGAAAAGTACGCAAACCATAACGTATGCACACAAATATATAAATGTTATATATTTGTGTGCCCACCTTACTATGGTTTGTGTACTTTTCCAGCCATCCTGAAGTACACAAAGCATAGTAAGGGACGCTAACAAATATGTAAATGTAAGCATTTATATATTAATGTGCGTACCATACTATGGTTTGTGTACTTTTGTAACGCCACGGCCATCACACAAGCCATGCCCCCAAATGAGGGCCCCCCTCGATTTTATACCCCAGTTAAAGCCCCGCTCACAACTCAGGGATAACGTCAGGGAGAAAAGGCATTTCAAATAACACTGCGTGGTAATAAATCTCTGCGGGGCCCTGCCTCCATACAGCGGTTTATGGACGAAGCCTGATTAATGACAGCCGAGGGGACTAAGGCAGATGCACTAGTGTGAAGGAGAGGTGCAAATGGAAGTAACAATTCTGTGTATGCCTTGGAAATGCATGCAAGGATCGAAATTAAGATTAGATGAGAAGGTGCTAAAAGCAGCTCCTGGGAATCCGGCATTAACTAGTGAGCAGGAGCTAGCCCTGGGGAACCAGGTGTTAAAAGCAGTTCCTGGGTATTCAACATTAATTAGTGAGCAGGAGCTAGCCCCGGGCAGTCGGGTGCTAAAAGCAGCTCCTGGGCATCCGGCAATAACTAGTGAGCAGGAGCTAGCCCTGGGGAACCAGGCACCAAAAGCAGCTCCTGGGAATCCGGCATTAACTAGTGAGCAAGAGCTAGCCCTGGGGAACCAGGTGCTAAAAGCAGCTCCTCGGTATCCGACATTAACTAGTGAGTGGGAGCTAGCCCTGGGGAACCAGACGCTAAAAGCAGCTCCTGGGTATCCGGCATTAACGAGTGAGCAGGAGCTAGCCCTGGGAAACCAGGCACTAAAAGCAGCTCCTGGGTATCCAGCAAAAACCAGTGAGCGGGAGCTAGCCCTGGAGAAGCAGGAGCTAAAGGCAGCTCCTGGGTATCCGGCATTAACTAGTGAGCAGGAGCTAGTCCTGGGGAACCAGGCGCTAAAGGCAGCTCCTGGGAATCCGGCATTAACGAGTGAGCTGGAGCTAGTCCATGGGAACCAGGCGCTAAAGGCAATTCCTGGGAATCCGGCATTAACGAGTGAGCAGGAGCTATCCCTGGGGAACCCGGCGCTAATGGTAGCTCCTGAAAATCTGGCATTAACGAGTGAGCAGGAGTTAGCCCTGGGGTACCAAGAGCTGATACAATGTGACATAAGATGCAAACCTAACATTTTGCTTATTTATTATAACCGCTTATGTTTCTGATGTCATTGCTTATTTATGGATTGTCCCAAATGCACAGAGTTAAATTCACATAGATGTGTTGGCTTGGCATCAGTTGGCCTGGGGAGCCCAAAGTAGCTCCTGGTAGATGTTGGTGCCAAGCTAACCAGGCTCTTCTAGGCCACAAGCAGGAGCTCAATAGCTCCCAGCTCCCCTCAATTCCAAACCCTGTGCATGCATAACATAACGCGTAAAGCTCGCTATGCACAGGTCGCCCGAAAGCCCCATTATGCTAAACGGTCCCTGTGATTGTCTAACAACCTCTCCGATCATGCTCCGATGTGCTTGCATAAAGACACCTGCCTGAATTTGACACAACCTGGATGGATATTCCAGTCGGTCGGTTGCAAATGGTCTCGAACGGATCCTTTCACCGCTCATAGCGTCTTGACATTGGGCCATGACAACAAAACAAGGCAAAGTGTACTTAATAAACAATGCAAACTGAAGCACCCGTGCACACCTACACGTTATGCAATGTGAACATGCTTTTATACTGTTCCAAATCACCACTGTAGTGGTTTCAGAGCACCCATGTTTTTTTTTGTAATGAATCTGTTAATTACATTTTCAATATAATACAATCAACAATAATGACATGACATGATAGGTTGTTTATAATGCACTTGATACCCAGCGGTTTCAGCGCGGACCCATGGATAGTACTTGTGTTGCTCCGTGTCTTCTTGCTTCCAAGGCGAGCGCGTTGCCTCTGAGCTATCTTCCCGAGTTTGGAATAATAGAATTCCAAACAAGTGAACAGTAAAACATCAAGAACAGAACATATTATCAACTGTTACCGATTTCCTATATACACCAGGAGCAGTGGAACAGAAACAGAGAAGACAAAAGAAGGAAAAGAGAAAACCAAGGGGGACCTTAAGTGTAAATATACCAAGAACATGACAGCCCATGCTTTGCTGTGCTTGCCCTCACTTTACTGCATTTCACATAAGGAGCACCTGCCTGGCCCAGCTTCATTTAAAGAGGCGGCAAGCAAGAGAAAAATGCATTAAAACACCTGCAAAACTGCAAAGCTGTTCACAAAGTACACAGAGATCCAATGTTATGCCTTTCATAAAATGCGTGTCAGAGATGCACGAAAAATGAGTGCTCCGTGTTTATAAGAAAATGCAAATGTTACATATTAAAAAATAGCATCTTTTGTGATGAGGCATAAAAAGAGTTCCTGCATATTTTCTGCCATGTGTGTAGGATACGTGATTGTCAAATAGAACTGTAGAAGCTCAAAGCGAGGGCTCAGCATCGCTGTAAATAGTTTCTGCTGCCGTGAGCTTTTTGCCTGGAAGCTGGGTTTACCGCTATTCATGCCAGTGGACTGTTTATGAATGCTTTCTGCTTGCAGATGGGTACTGGCTAGGGTGACCAGATTTCCAAGACGAAAAACCGGGACGACCAACAACATAAAAGAGGGACTGCCACATCGCAGCCCACCAATTACCGCCCTCCCCAACACGCCTGCACAACCACCACCCAACCATATTTCCAGCACTTCTCCTTTCCATAAACTGTAAATGATCTCATTTGTGTAGTGTTTGTTGCCTGTGAATCCTGGCAGGGTACTTCAACACAAGCGTTAGCTCCCATTGATATTACATGGCTTGCTGTACAACAATTTCCAAGCCAGTCTCTGTGGCACATTCAGTAAGTGTTGTGACTTATACCTGAAAGGTTGGGGGTTCGAGCCAAACTTCCAAATTCTGTATGCAATGTAAAAAATAATTACGATCTTAATTACCGAATCCACCCAACCATGCAAACCCCTGACGGGTTTCTAACCGGGACCCCGGGACAGAAGGTGATTTCTCCGGACCTAGTACTGGCATATCTCCTGAAATGCTATCAGAATCCAGGTGGCGATTCTAGTTTATTAGGCCAATTCCATTTTTAAAACCGATAAGCTTCAAATGGATGCAGTAGAGGCACATGCTTGACTGCCCTAGCCTGAGCTGCTTCTTGCAGCGGCCAAGGAACCCCTTGCAGTATTCTACCCCTGCTCTACCCTGCTCTACACAGCCTCCGCTGACACATGCTCTTTCTTTGAAGGCGAAGGTCCCTCTTGGAAATTCCATTGGACTACTTCCACCTGGTCCAGTTCTACATGGCCTGAACCACTTTCTGGAAAGTTTTAGTGGTGATTTTTGTCCATTCCAGTGCACCCCACCAGCCTTCCTCTCCCCAACCATACATCTTCAGGTGACTCCATGAGAGCGCCCCTCTTTCCTTCATTCGTCACTACCCATCTGTCCCTCGCTCATCTACACCCCTCTTCCCATCAGTCCCTCCTACTCTCATTTCTCACTGCCACTCATTGCATCGTTCGTCTCGGGAGGATAGCTCTGGGGCAACGCACTCGCCTTGGAAGCAAGACAACGCAGAGCAACACAGGTTCGATCCCCGGCTCTGCGTTTAAAAACCTCTGGGTATTAAGAACGTTATAAATAACCAATGACCATAACATAACTTCACTCCTTATGGACTCTCTTTGCAATGCATACTCTAAAGCCAAGACTACTTGGTTTGGCAATGCTTGTTTATTTATTTATGTTGTATTGCAGTTTGGTTTATTACAAACCTTTTAACATTTAATTCATCACAATCTTTCCCACATAATAAAAAGAGAAGAAACCCTTTAACTTCCAATGTAGAGAATTCAGACCACGAAAACGTTTTTCAAATTTCCTATCAAACACAATTTCCAAAAATGTTTACATTTGCTAAAAGCAATGATGTCACTTCCCCGCCTGTTAAAAGAAGCCACCAGTCATCAGCCGTTAAAGTGCTTAAATTGTCCAAGAGGGTCTTAAAGTGCTTAGTTCTTAAAATCGCAATATTTGCTACACATGTTCAACCGGTCCCTCTTTATTACAATAACTACATTGTACATCTCTCGGCCTGGTGTGTAGTCTGGCAGAGAGTACTTCTTTGGTTGGGAGTAAATTCACCCGAATCCTCATAAACTGAGTTATAAATTGAGTTTTTACATAGCACTTCTTAAGATGGTAGCAGTTTTATGCACTTCCAATTTTGCCCCTTAATTCGACTGCGGCACAGATAGAGGGTGCGATTGGCCCAGATCACACACAATGTGGGAATCTAGCTTTCCCCTTTCCAGAGTCGTAGCCGGGTAGTTGGGCCCACCACAGTGACATTAACATCTGTAAATGCCAACACAGCGCAGCTGAGTTGGCATTTAAAGATTTTGGGTGGGCCTTGCCCACTCAGGCCCTACCCTGTTTACACCTCTGCGCCATTTCCAAAATTATACAACGGCTTCTAAAGCAGTAGGAGACACATATTAATTCTATTAACCAAGCCGCCCATCCATGCATTTATTGTGCATTGGGTAGAAATGATTGGCATAACTTTGATTTGTTTAACCTGGGGACAAGTTGGAGCTCCATTCGAAGGCCCACCAGTAGTAGTTTGCCTGTGTGTCTGCATGAATGCGGATGCATTTGATTTCATTTGACTAATTTGTAACGCGTAGACCGGATGAACTTAATCATATTTGTGCACAGATGCTTATAATTTGGTAATCAGAGATAGCAGCGAAACAGGAACAGAGAAAAATCGACATCCCTAACTATTCAGATCATTTAAATAGATGAGCCTTTAACACTTTTCTGAAAAGGCTCAGTGATTTGATCGCCCAAATGTCTTGGGGTAATCTGTTCCAGACTCTAGGTCCGTAGACCGAAAAACTCTGGTCGCCCCAAGGCACTCAAGAGGATAATGGAATGCTTAGCAGCAATGAATGGCGTACCTGTGATGTCTGTGTGGCATGTTGGCGTGGCTCCTGGGTGAGTGTTCCGCTAGGGTGTGGATGGACCAGTAAGTTGCTCTTACATTGCACCTCATGTGACCTTACATGCCAAGGTATAAATTAGTTTTCAAAAATTGATTAGCAGAGTTTGCTAATTAAAAGATTTTTGATCAGCAAACAAATCTATTTGATTAGCAATGTTGTACTAATATTTTTAATGTCACCAGAAGTTGTTTGTACCCAAGACATAAAATGAGCAACATTTATGTGCATGACTGTAGTAAGACATTAGAGAGATGAGTCTGCAAAATGTAAAGGTTTGCTGCATGAATGGACACTGGTTTGCAATTATTTGAAATAGAAATAATGTTTCTTGCCTAGCACTCTCACACAGGTCTGGCACTTTTAAGAGTAGAGGAGACGATTACTGCTGCACTCGCTTTCTCCCCATTAGCCCCTTTGAACTTGCAGTGAACATAAAAAGAGGGTTGAGAGAGCCATAGATAGCTTTGCTACACAAATGTCAATTTAATTAGCAAACCTACAGAATTGCATAGCAAATTGCTATACGACACTGCTTATTTTATGTCTGGCATGCCAAACAGAATTGTAAGAATAAATTACATGAAGACTTACTTTGGGTCCAGCCTCTTCTGTCAGTGTGCTGTATCAGGTCAACTCACCATCCAACAATAAATCTCCCAACCCACAAAAACGTGTAGACTATCATTTATTTGACTTTTCTGTGAACTAACCAGGGCTCTTTGGTAAACTTGACAACATATCAGAGATTATTGAACCATGTTGGCAAAACAAGCCTGGTTCACGTTTAGAGGAGAAATGACCAAAACAGTGAATGCATATCCTCAAAAGTGAATGCCTTAAAATACATGGTTCAAATATTAGAAATCCATCAACGTTATTCTACAAACTGGAATGTGAAATGCAAGGAAGGACACATGCTGTGAAGTAAGATTTCAGAAGTTAACACATTTAATGAAACAAAACATGTGTTAATAGCCTGGCAGGAGGGCCCGACCCAGTTTACAGGCTGGCAGGCTATGAATGAGAGGCAGCATGGAGAATGTACAAGCAGCTCCAGGACAGTGGCATGTGCTACCCCTGGAATCTGATTGGGCGCTCCAGCTGCCACCCCAGTATCCTAAACTATGACAATTATGAGGCGTGTACTTCATGCCACGGCTGCATATGTCAGTGATATTATAGGTTATTTATGACACTCTTAATACCCAGAGGTTTCTAAGCACTGGTGCTCCGTGCTGGTTTGCTTCCAAGGCGAGAACGTTGCCCCTGAGCTATCCTCTCGAGACTTGGGGAGCCCACGCAAAAGAGTCTGGACACACCAGTGTCAGATTTGGCATCCTGGGCAGATGTCATGGTGCCAGCTACCAAAAGCAAATGAAAAGTAAATGCTCATTACACGCTGCCTGCGAGTGCCTGATAATAGCACGAGGCCCCGGGCAAATGGCCACGCCTGCCCAGCCCTCGTGAAATCCCAGCCTAATGGTGAAGTGCACGCATCATTGGTGCCAACTTGGGGTAGGGAGGGAGGACGGTGCGTGCGTGCCAGCTTAGACGTCTGATCTTTTTCCCGCCAGCTCTGTCATAGGCGGATCAATTCGGGTAGAAGATAGTGTGTGACCTGGTCTGCCCTGGCTTCTTATGCCACCTATAAGGGGCTATTATCGGGGTAGAGGAGGGAAGGAGGACAGGGGGAGATAATCGATAACAATTTGTATCGAAAGTTTTTGTGCCAAACTGTCCTGTAAATCATTTAGTGGAAAGAATACAAAATGCAGTAATTACTATGCAAACTTACTTAGTATTAAATGTCAATAATTAGGGATTTTCATCAGAGTAGGGTTATTTTTTAAAGTTTGTATTGCCTTTTTTATGGATGTTTTCAAATTCGATTTTTTTTAATACCTTTTAATTTGTTTTTCAATTCCAGTGCTGCAAAAAGGATTTCAAGAGTTCCCCCAACTGAAATTAGGAGGATAAGCTCTAAGTCTATTTATAATTCATTTTCTAATGTTTGGCTGCTTTTCAATGAGCTTTAAAGTTACGACCAGGATTCTTTTCCCACTATTTTATTCTGATTGACTTTTATTGATAGGGCTGCAAAATTGTTAAATCATACATTTTTTCCGAGTACTTTTTACCACTTTTTTTTTACAGCAAAACTGATACATAGAACCTGGAAAACACATATCCTTTTTTATAGTCTGTAAGTGCAAGATGGTATCAGGGCTTGGCCCTCATTTCAGTCTGTTTATAATTATAATTATGATGGGTTATTTATAACGCCCTTAATACCCAGAGGTTTCTAAGCGGGGATTGAACCTGTGTTGCTACGCATTGTCTTGTTTCCAAGGCAAGCGTGTTGCCCCTGAACTATCCTCTCCGAGTCTTGATTGGCGCAGGATGATAAAGACCCAATTAAAAACAATGATTATTTTCCCCATAGCACTGCGGCATCTTACCAGCTCGGAATAGAAATAGGGCATTTCAGGGGTATCAGGAATCCCAGCAATAGATTGACAAGAAGTATGCTTTAACAAGTACTGGCAATATCATAGGGTTGTGCTTCTGTGCAGGCATGGGAAAAGCACTTGCCAGGCACTGCCGTAGTGGTATTAACCGGCCATCGATGGTATCAGGTGCAAAATGGTGCGAGTACCTGGGCGTATAATAGCTGTGCCCGGTAAATGGTAATACTTATACACAAGCCAACACTGTTGGCTTTACCTATGCTTGTTTTTTAACAGGACTTCAGTGAAGGACACATATAGTGCTTATACATAGAGTGGCTGAAGGCAGACCTGGTTAAAACATTTTTAATACACCAGTAGGACGTTCACAACTCCAATTAAATCATTAACTCTCAGAAGACTGCTTTGAAAAAACACTGGCAGGCACTTTGAGTGCCCATTTTGACGGCAAGGCTTGATTAAAGCGAGTTCAAAGAGTTCCCATGAGGAGGTGTTTTGGGAGGGTAGGAACTGGGTAGGAATGACCATAGGGATTATCGACGCTCAATGGGTGGGCACATAGCCAAACAACACCAACAAGCTTTGTGCCCCTCCTCATATACCATGTCTCTCCCTAACTGTACTGTAATACAGTCGTTTTGACGTATAGGTTGCGCTAAAGCGCCACCTAATAGCCCAAACTAAAAATACTTAAACTCTTCTGTAAATTGCCTGCTGTAATGAACCCAATTTCAGTGAGAAAGTTGGAACTGTGTTGTTCTACTACTAATTGATATTCTCTACCATCTCTGACTAAGAGTATGCCTGTTTATATTTGGAAGGTCTGCTTGTACACAGAAGGCTTGGGGCATTGGTAGTCACATCTTCATGGGGATTAGCTTCCGAGGTGGGGCAAAGCTCCAGAAGAATTGGGGCGTGCTAGGTGGCCCCATGGATGATATTGAGTAAGGGGGAAGGTCGCATTTACCCAGACAGGATATAAGTCCTTCTAGTGGTCAGTGGTATGCACTGGCTGCGGAGCGGGTAAGAGTGAGCGTCATCGGTGGATTTGGAGGAAAAGTCACCAAAATACATTTTGTTTCGTCGCATACGTTTTTATTAACATTAATATTGACAATATGCAGAACTGCCGCCCGCCCCAGACTCACCCCCCTTCTCCCTCCCGCAGTCCCATCCAAAACAAAACCCGATTTGAACTTTCCTCATTCCTTGTTAGAGCATGCTCCAGGCACTCTTCCCAAGCTAGGGCCCTTGCCCCTTCTCGGGTCTCGTTCATGGACTCCTCCCAACCTTCGGGCCGGTCTCTCTTTCCATGTTTCCCTCCCACACCAAGCCCAACAGATCCATTTTTCTCGGGCACCATGCTCCTCTTGAATCTTTTTGTAGGAACTTCATCACTAAATCCCAGTCCTCCATAAAGCCCTGATGATTTCTCTGTATGGAGTAGGTTACACATTCCATAGATACAAACCGCCAGATTTTGCTCACCCACTCATGTTCCGTGGTAGGCGTAACAGGGGCCCCCGCAGCCCCCGCGGTGCGGGGGGCCCCGCCAGCACATGTCCTGGGAGGGGGCCCCACTTGTAGAAAAAAAAGAAAAATATATTTTTTCACAATTTTTTTTTTCTTTTTGAATTCACACTGCATTCATAAAGAAATTATTTCTGTAACAGAAATCATTTCTTTATGAAGGCAGAGTGACTACAAAAAGAAAATTTCTTTTTGAAGTCTGAGGGCTGCGCCCTCCACATGGCATGGAAGACCCTAGGCGGGGGGCTTCCATGTCATGGGGTGGGGAAGCCTTATGACTTCAAAAAGAAATAGTTTATTTTTGAAGTCACTCTGCCTTCACAAAGAAATTATTTCCGTTATGGTTCGGTGCTTAACAGAAATAATTTCTTTATGAAGTCAAAGTGACTTCAAAAAGAAACGATGGGCCTCATTACGTGTTTGGCAGTAACCGTGCCGGTGCTACCAGCAGGTTGCTGCCGGACCCGTAATGATTTACCGACGCCCGACTTCCTGGTAACACTGGGGTATTACAACCCCGGCGGTCTGGGAAGTCAAGTGCCGGCAAATGGTAAGTCCCATTTCCATAAAGTCCTATCGGACTCTATGGGAATGGGGACGACAGAAGCACCGGCACCGTTAATAACGGTGCTGGTGCGTCAGTGAGAACTATGCGGGTGGTTTTGAAGTGTTAGGGCTCCCCTCAACCCCATGGACGTGTGCGTGTGTGAGTGTATGTTGAAAGGGTTCACACTTAAATGTACGGGTGGCTGCCTGGGTGTGCCTGTATGGTGATAGAGTGTACACTTAAATGTATGGATGGCTGGGTGTGCTTGTGTGTATATGGTGAATGGCGTGTGTGCTTGTGTTCAGGGGCACAACAAAACCTACATTTCGGGGGCTAACCATTCAAATGTTGGGAGAGGCGCTAACTTCATGGGCGGTGGGGAGGGGAAAACTTATTCATCTGGGGCATCTAATTTCTTTACACATTTAAATGAGACTATTCTAGTGCAGCTTCAATGTTACAAGCAGTTAACTCTCTTCTTTAACGTTGAAAGCACCCACTTATGGACTGCTTTGAGAATGAGTGGTCTCCTGTTCCTTCTCTTCCCTTCCAATCACTCCCCTGGCATGCAAGTATTAAACCCACATCACAATTTCAATCGCCGAAAAAAATGTGGCATTTGACTGCAGGTACTAACAGTGAATTGCTTTATGTTAGTAATTGCTGGGTTCCTGTTATCAGTGAAACCCAGGTGCCGTTTAACATCTGTGTCCTGTTCTGTCTGGCAACTGCTCTGAAGGTCAGCCAGGTCGAGTCAACATAGCCCAACATTTTAGGGGGGTGGGAGGGGGTGGTGCTGAATACCAGTCAACTCAATGGTGTTGTACCAATACTTGTGATTAATGCCTGGTTTACTTATTGGTAATCTTCATTACTCCTATCCCTATTCTTCCTCGTGCCAGTGTGTATGTGACAGTACTTGCGTATAAGGTTATTCTGTGCCAAGGAGCCGATTTTGGAGGTTGGGGTGGGAGGAAGAGGGAATGTGTGGGGGGGGGGAGGCAGGATTGTACAACAAATCATAATGGCTGTCGATATGTCCAGGCTAAGCACTTATGATGTGTGGTATTAGTGGCTAGTGAGGCATTTTGGTGCAGCCAGTCTAGTCATTCCTCAGTTTGGTATGACTTTTTTTTAAAACTGGGCATTTCTGATAAAGCAGTCCTGCTAAGTGAATTACCTGGCTAGACTGCCATTTGGGTGCTGCCAGTTTAGCCGTTTCTTACTGCGGCACTGTATATCTTTCTGGGCATCTGTGATCAAATGATATGAAATAAGTCATTTATAACGCACCCGCACACAAGTATTTCTAGGCACGACAAGACAAGGGAGGGAAGATAGAGGGAGGACAAGACAAACAATCTTACTAGGCCTTGTGTCATCAGATCGTACAAGTGCGAGAACGAAAAGTGCAAGGGGAAAGGGAGGGGGGAAGTGCAAGGGAGAGGGGAGGGAAAAACAGGGCAGCAATGCTCTGAGTAAGTGCAGCCATGGCAGCATGGCTCTGGGTAGTGCAAGGAGAACAAAGGACTATAGGGTTACAGTTACAGCTCCTAAGTGCATGGTAGGCCCAGAGGCAGTGCAAGGGTGACTGATCAAGAAAGAGTCTGGACTCAGTGAGACTCTGAGGGTAGCCAAGCAACGAGTCAGTACAGCAGACAGGTAGGTCAGGTAGGCCAGCAGGGGAGGGAGAAAGAGAAAGCAGAGGAGAAGAGGAAAGTTTTGAGCTGCTTCCAGAACTCAGGTGGTCCGGCTCAAGGTTGAGGGCAGGGAGGCTATTCCAGAGGGAGGCACCTGCAGAGGAGACAGATCCACCCCCCACTCTCTGCCTGGAGAAGTGTCTAACCCTTATAGAGTTGAAGGTAGCTGAGCGAAGGGCACGAGGAGGAAGATATTTTGGAAGGGAGCGTTGGATGTAGTGTGGGCCTTGGGCCCACAAAGCCTTGTCGACAATGCAAAGGGTCTTGAACTTGATACTTGCAGCAACTGGGAGCCAGTGGAGAGATTTCAGGGCTGGAGAGATACGATCCCTGGGCTTGGGGCCAAGGATCAGTCTCGCAGTCCTGTTCTGGATTAGTTGCAGGGGCTGGACAGTAGAGGAAGGCAGATTGAGAAAGAGGCTGTTGCAGTAGTCCAGTCTAGAGAGAACAAGGGCTCTGGAGACAGTGAGCTTCTAGGGGAAAGTGAGAAAGGGAAGAGTCCCTTTGAGGAGGAGCAGGTGGTAGTGGGACTTCTTGGTGATGTCCGAGATGTGAGGAGAGAAAGAGAGAGTGGCGTCAAAGATGACACCAGGGTTGTTTGCCACACAGGAAGGTGAAGGAAGAGGGCCCAAGGCGGGCAGCTAGAGTGAGAGAGTGAAAGCAGGGTCAGGAGCCCAAATGAGAAGGATCTCATCTTACTGACATTAATGCAGAGATCATTGGAGGCACACCAATCCTGAATCGCGGATAGACAGTCGTTAATGAGCGAGAGGGGAGAGGAGTCTGAGGGGAGCCTGAAGGAAAGCAGAGTGTCATCCGCATAACACTGAAAATTAGAGGAGAATGTAGAGATCAGATGGGCCAAAGGGGCCACGTAGAGTTTGAAAATCCAGAGTGAGAGGATGGAGCGGAGAGAAAGGGACCAAGTTGGACCTGGGAGGGGCAGTCCAAGAGGAAGGAGGTCAGCCACTCAAGGGCCTGATACGTGATGCCCAGGTTCTCATGGAGTCGATTGATCAGGAGTGATCAGGATGACATGGTTGACCATGTCGAAAGCAGAGGAAAGAGGAAGGAGGATGAGGACAGAAGGAATGCTGGAATCAAGGTTAGAGAGCAAATCTTCACAGGTGTTCAGGAGAGCAGTTTCCGTGCCTCTGGCAGCTCTGCAGCCAGACTGATGGTCATGGAGACAACCAACAGATTCCGTGTAGAGAGTAAGCTGGGAGATGAGCAGCTTTTCCAACAGTTTGCCCAGGAAACGGGTGATGGAGATTGGGCGATAATTTGCCCGGCAGGCAGGATGGGCAGACGGCTTCTTGAGGAGTGGGTGCATAAGGGAGTACTTAATGGGAGAAGGGAATGTTCCAGTGGCGAAAGAGTCATTACAGAAATCGGTCAAGGCTGGAGCGAGGGTGTCAATATGGTTCTTGACGGCTCTGGTGGAGCAGGAGAGCACCTGTTTGGATGACACTTTCATAGATCAGACTTATCTGGAAACCTTGTCAGGTGTTATCAGAGAGAAAGAGGAGAAAGGAGGAAGAGACGTAGAGATGGCCAAAGGGGGGTCGAGAGAGGAAGAGGGAGAGGAAGAGGAGATGGAGGACAGGAATTTCTGAGTTTTAGCAGAGAAGTGAGATGACAGAGCCATACAGAGGGCATGGGAGGGAACAGGAGAGGTAAAGACCGCAACAGGATTGACCAGTTCCTTTCAGATTTTAAAGAGTTTGGCCATGTTGTTAGAGGCCACAGAGACACAGGCTTGAATGTGTGTTCTCTTCTTGATGGGTGTTATTGCTTTGACTGGCATTTTGGTGCAACCAGTCCAGATATGTCTAAATGTGGCCTGGCATGCTTTACTATATTGTGATTACGTGTCTACACTGGTCTACATTGTGCAGCCAGTTGGACATGTTTTCAATGTGGCATGGCATTTTTAATAGCAAAGCATTAATGTTCCTGTGCACTGTTGGTGACTTGCTTGTATTGGATTGGTGTTACCCTACAAAACAAGTGCAAACACTGTGGCTTTTTAGCCAATTTTTCTCAGAAAGTGTGCTGTATATTATATTAAAACACATATTTATATCTTTCTCCTAGTGCAGTATGCGGCATATCCCTTCAGCAGCACGTTTGTATGTATTGCGCAAGTCTGTTAATCTAGGCCGCACAGAGTGTGGCGTGACCCTTGATTTGTTGCTGAGTTGTGGGGCCCCCCTCAGCATGGCTCGCAGGGGGGCCCCCACATTTTGTGTTACACCACTGGTGGAGGCAGTACATTATGTTTAAGTATTTTAGAATGGTACCCTTGCAGCAGCATCAGACGGTTCCATTCCCATTCAGCGTAGAGGTGATTTGTACACCCATGGCAAGTTCCCATGAGTGCAGCCTGGTGACAGGGCAAGAATGTCGAATCGGCATTCGGAACGCTGACAGATTGAGCTGCTCTCAAAAGGGACTGCAGTTCCTAAGTTAATTCAGAGCAACACGAAATATGAAAAAGGCGGGAAAAAGCTGCCCGCAGAAGACCCACGTGGCATATTGCACTGAAAAGACTTTTACGGACCCAGGGAAAGGGTGGCAATGCGTAGTACACATCAGATTTAAAGAAAGAAAGTTTCCATTTGAATATACAGTTCACATAGCTCCGACACGAGCAGCTTTCACTTCATACCACTACATGTTTCCAAGACTGATGGCTGTTTGAGGTTCTATCAGCTTGCTCAAGAAATGCAGGTATGCGTGCTCTTGCGTGAGGATCTTATTTTATTTAAATTGTTTTTATTGAGATCTTGCAAAACATACACAAACTTTGTAGTTCTAGATTACGTTACAACATCAAGGTAAAGATCATCAAGATTGGATTTTCAACATTTTCTCGTAAAACCAGAAGGGATAGAGTGAAAAGGAGAAGGAGAAAGACCCAGAACGAGGAAAGTAGTTACGGCTAAGAAACCCCCCTCCCCGCTTCCAGTGAATAGCCCCCCACGCCCCGTGTCCAGGTCTGTGGGACTAGGGTCCCAGGGTTGCCAGCGCAACAGCATTAGGGACAACTTAATTGCGGATGTCATCTTGGTGGTAATAAAGAGTGCTGGCGATCCAGTGGCCTTAGCGGCCGCGTACTAAATCGACGCGGGAAGGCGTGCTGACAAGCTGGCCTCCCTGTAGTATTCCAAGAAAGGTAGCCATTGAGCGTTTCTACCACCAGCGCCGTGAGACTTTTCGTATCATGTATTGCTTTGCGCAACCAGTCGGCTTGCGTAGGAGGATAACTAGATTTCCATTTTATGGTGATACATACTCGTGCAGCTAAAAGCAGGTTTCTAGGCATCTGCGGGAGGATCTGATATTGCTCATCTGTGTGTTCCACCCCAAACAGGACCAGGAGAGGGGTGAGCTCCCTATGTATACCCTCTATCTGATGGAACCAGCCCAGGACCTCTTTCCAGTATGTCTGTATGTGGGGGCAGCTCCACCACTGATGCCAATACGAGCACAATTGCGAGCAGCCCCTCCAGCAATACGGGGAGGCATTGGGAGACATTTTGGCCAAGCGTTAGGGGGTTAGATGCCACTATACAAGGAGCCTGCAATTGTGCATTTTGTATTGCATTGCTATGGAGGATTTCCAGACTGCCCTATGGATTGCGCGCCAACCCTCTAGGTTGTCCACCCAATCAAACGCTGCGTCCCATTTAGCTTTGGTGTGTGGTCGGGGTAAGTGGCCTCTTTCCAAAAGGGCTCTATACATTTTTGCTATGAGACCTTTCGTGCCATTATGCATGTTTAAATTGGATTCGAAAGCAGTGAGGGGGGCGTTGTAGCTGTCCGTTCCATTTGGCATCTGTCAGGACTCCCTTGAGCTGAAGATACGGGAGGGGATTAATAGCTAGTCCTTGCTGGGCTCTTGTGTGAGGATTTTAAATAAATATTCTGCTAACCGCAGGACCAAATAGTACATCCGGCCATTACGTCAGTGAGAAACAAAGAACACGTGAGTCCATCATGCGCATCACAGTAACATAACACTGTCCTTCTTGAATCCCGAAGAGCACATCTCTTTACTGAAACATGCTTTCCTTTTATTCCCATTTGGCAAAGCATTAATCGTGCACGAACCTGTGATTTGCTTCCTTTCACTGCTTCAAAAATATTGTGGTGTGCCTCCGTGATCAGACAGAACATAGAGATTGAGTCTGTTTTTTATATTCCCCATCATGTGAGCAAACCTGTGGGGTGTGCGGCTTTTTGGAGACGAGGTCGGGATGTGGGAAGGTGAGCTGACACGAGCGGTGTGCTCCCCGGTTGTACCCAGGTCCCCAGAAGCTAGGGTTTCACCATGAAGTGGAAGTGAGCTACTGGGACGGGCGGAGCGACTTCGAATATGGCGCCCTCTGCATGCCCGGCACAGTCCTCAGAGATGTGGAACTGGGAGGGTAGTGTGGCTGGAAGGAGCTACTGCCTAACTTGGTTTCAGGGGCATGTGAGGAGGGGAGGCTCTTGTGTCCAATCTACCCACCCCCCACCCCCACCCGCTTTTCCCTTGAGTCAGGTTGGGTTGCCTGACCCTAAAATGGCCACCTGGATTGGCCTGAAATGAACCATTGTTTCGGGACTTAGAGGACGGCAGGTTGTCACCGCTGGGATTGGCCAGGCTTTTGGAAGAGGGACAGCCAGAGGGGGTGCCACCTGGCCATTTACTATATGCCCTATATGCCAGAGCCTTCAATACTGGCCACTGATATCTGCTGACTCCAGGCTTTTTCATTCTCCCTGCTTCGGATTGGTTTGTGGACTGCTGATATGGTGTGTGGCCCTCATCTGTGGTTGTGCCTTGTGGCGGCATCTGGTTTGGGTGGTTGGGGAACAGATTAATATGCCTGGGGCAAGGGTTAAACACCCAGGGACACAGCAGCCCAAATTGGATACATTTACAACGTTGGCTGCTAAGACACAGCCTGAAGAGGAGAGGAGTACTTTGTGAAGGGAGACAAACAGATACCCGTGAGCTTGGAGGGCACGATCGCGGAGGTCCTGAATGCTGTACGGATATCTCAGACGGCCTTGGAAACTAAGATAGGTTTCATATGTGAGGAAGGTAATTTCCTGAAGCAGACGTCCATAACATTGCAGAGAAACAGAAAACAACAGAGGCGAAAACTATTACCATGGAATCGGAGGTGTCGGTGCTGAAAAAACAAATCACTTCTGCATTGCAAACTACAAAAGTCCTGGAGATGAGGGCCGAAGATGCAGAAAGATGCTAGAGAAGAAACAATATACGTGTGGTTGGCCTTCTGGAGGGAGTTGAAGGTGGGTCAGAGGAATTGTTCCTGAATCAGTGGCTAAAATAGCCAATTGAAATTAAAGGTCTCTCCAATTGGTTCGCAGTGGAACGTGCCAATAAGCTACCATTGCAGAAATCACTTCTGGGGGTGAGACCCACACCAATGACATTTGGTATATGCTGTTATATCCTGCTATAAACCCACGATTATTCATTGAGACCTTTGGCATTGGTTCTGTAATTTGCCTCAGGAAGTGTGGAATGGTGTGAGTCGGTGGGGAGCTGGAGCTCAACTATGAAAATGATATCGAGAAATGGGAGGAATGGTGGACGACAATCAGTGAGGACATGTTCAGGAGTCGCGGCGGAGATAACGTTGGGTCACAAACCAAGTTCTGAGAAAATCCTAGTTGCTCAGGATGGTACTTTACAGTTGATGGGGCCTGGTGCTACGGACGTATAATCATATATTTCACCCTGTGTTCCTAGGACGGCTTTTTTTGACAGACTAATATGGGAGGTTATGATCAAGGGTTATAGGGCTTGCAATGGTAGGTTTAGTCATGATATCCCTCCCAGACCTGCATATACTTCTGGGAATTGTAGATTTTGGATTGAATATATACTATTAAGTGCATTCATTTGGAAGTTGATAGTTGACTTTCATATCATCCTGCGCATCGAAAGTGATTCTGATCCCCTTTGTATGTTTTTAATGTTCCTGCAAGCCTTAAATGGCAACCAGGTATGTATTCTGATAATTCTGAGGGGCACAGGGTATGAACGAGGGTACCTTGGCAAGCGCTGGTTGATAATAATGAAATTAGTAGTTCTACAAGTTGTTAGTGTCTTCCTTTGAAGCGTTTGCAGATGCAGACTGCTTTTCACCCAGTGATTTCTCGGAACAGATCACGTGTGTGTTAAAACCGATTCTCACTAAACCGGGTGCCCCTGGGATGAAGAGCAGCCTATGAACAACTGGCTGGTTTTTCCTTGAGTGCTGCCAAATAAAGTCCAAACTTTTGTCAACTGTGAAATCAAAGGAGCATTGGAATCTCCAGGAACTGAGATATGTCAGAAGCGCATATAAGCATTGCTAGCCCAAAAGGCTTTCTGGGGCCTGGGACCACTCTATCGCAACTTTCTCTCTCTAAATACCTACCTTCCAGATCCCTTTGATCTTCTAGCTCCAACTTTCTGCTGGTTAAATGCTTCTCTAAGCAGCGAGCGGGCGGCAGATCTCTCTCTTCGGCTGGTACCTCCCTTTGGAACAGCCTCCCCACCCCTATCAGACTTGAACCGGACCACCTTAAATTCTGGAAACTTCTCCCTCTCTCCTGCTAATTTCCCCACTGCTGCTGAGTCTGGTGGCCTGGTCCCTCATGAGTCTTAATGGTTACCAGGCCCTCTGACCAGTCGACATCAGCACCCACTCCCCATCTGCACTGCTCTCTGGGCTCCTGCATGACTGATGAGTGACTGGCATCCCCTCCTTGGGACCCCTGCATCCTAGAACGTAGCCAGTGGTCTCCTCCCCTGACACCTTATGGGACCTCTGCACTTGGGCTCCCACTAGCACTCACTCTTACCCTGTTCTGCCCCTTTTGTTTGCCCCCTCTCTTCCCTCTCCCCTGCATCTCACGACACTGCACTTGCACGCACCGAATGTCACAAGGCCTAGTAGGACTGCTATTGTTTACTTATCGTTATTGTGTCTACCTTTTCACTCCCCCTGCTCCCTCCCCACTTTTGCCTTGTGTATAGACGCCCTACAAATACCCAATAAATAAAGAAAGAGGGGTGAAGCTCTGGGCTGGACGCAATACCAGTAAAGCCTTTTAGCACAGAAGTAGGATTATGGGGTCCTGTTTTATGGCGAGTGCTCTCTACTATTAAGAGCCCCACCTTGTTCCCAAGACTTGGTGAGGTGCTATAACAGTCCCTGTTTTTAATAAAGTGGACAGGGATGACCCCCAAAATTATAGACCCATCTCTTTAATTGATGTGGCCTCAAAGATATATAGGAACATATTATTGAGGAGATTGGGGGACTGGCTCTCCCAAAATGAAGCGCTTTCTGATTTGCAGGCAAGCTTCGGAGCGGGCATAGGCCCACTGGATCAGATTTTTAGGTTTTCTTTGTTCTGTGACAAATATATGAGACTTAGAAATCATAGCTTTCGATTCCATGCCTAGAGCACAGTTATGGACGCATTGTTTCAATTGGGGGTCCCTTTAAACCTTTTAGCTGCCATCCGCAGTTGACATATGGGGACTTAGGATCAGGTGCGTATACCAAAGGGTGAAGGATTGGCAAAGCCCTTTCCGGTTCAGAGGGGTGTTAGGCAGGGCTGTGCTATTGCTCCTACACTCTTCGGCCTTCATATAAATCAAATTGCGGAAGAAATGGGAAGGCGCGATATGGATACTCCCCTGTTGGGGGGGGGGACATTGGAATTCTTCTTTTCACAGATGACATTGTACTGATTTGTAAAACAAGAGTGGGCATTCAAAAGGTGCTGAATTGATTTGAAATCCTATCATCGAGGATGGGGCTTGAATTTAACCTTTCCAAAACCAAGGTAATGCTTCGGTCTAAGCAGCAGAGGAAATTAATTTCCCCAATCGGTTTAGGAACCACCAAGATTGAGAGGGTTGGCTTTTATGATTACTTGGTATTTGTCTTGATGAAACAGGCCGATGGGACAAACTCATTGACATGTCTCTATTTAATTACATGAGGCAAGGGGCAGCCGTGCAGGTCTTTATGCAGCACTATGGCAGTAACACAGCTCCCCAAGCTTCAGAGGTACTGAGGGCCGGTGTCAACACATCAGCTTTATATGGAGCTGTGATTTGGGGCTATTCTGTCCATAGGAAGATGGAGCAGAAGAAATAGCTGCTATGAAGAATCTCCTTTCTCTTCCAAGGACTTCCTCTGTCTCTCTCCCTAAAATTGGAGTTAGGGGTGGACAGCTTTGTGTATGATGCGAAGTTGCGTCCCCCTGTTGTATCTCTACAATCTATGCACAACGCCCTCCCTTAGCACCTTATAAAGTAGCTCTCCTGGACGTTCTTGCACAAGATGGTGCAAGAACGCTTCCATGGGTTAGCTGTGTAACTGATTTAAGAGCAAAACTTGGCCTCCCCTCAATCTCTGTCATTGCACACCGAGAAACTCTACGACACTGCATATTAAGCAGAAGTACAAGGCCTGGTATTATAAATCAGGGTTCTTGGAGATAGGCCCGGCTGGTACAAGCAAAACACTCCTTTGGTCAAGAAAAGTATTTAACACTTATTGAAGACAAGGAGGCACGGATCCTGTTTTTGAAAATTAGACTTGGGATTCTGCCACTCACAGTTGTCACAAGCTCCTGGGGCAGAGGAGACATGCCAGTGTGCGAAATCTGTGAGAAAGAGGATGAAGATTTAAAACACTTCTTGTTTCTCTGCCCCCTGTATAGGAGTCTGTGGCATAAGTGGCTTGCCCTATCTATAAAAAGTATCGTATAAAGATTATTGCAGTGGCACTAAAACCTTTCTTATGCAACCAAAACAAATCCGAGCTTCAGGCTCAATTGAAATTTTTGAAAAGTGTCTTGCACCTAAGAAAGACATATATTGTTTAATTGGCTTGTCACTTATTGGTTGTTTTTCAATTGATTGTTTTAACCTATTTATGTCAATTACATTTTGTAATGAATCTGACCCGGGTCTGTTGGTTGAGATCGACTTTAGGATTTACTGACATTCTTAGGTTGCCTTTCTGCCAATTTCAGTTGGAGAAATTGTGTAGTAATCTGTATTTTTTTTATTCTGTAATTTGTCTTTGCTTACTATTGTTTCTAGTGTTTCTACTTTTATGTCCATGCGCCGAAATAAAGTTTATTACTATTAAAAAAATAATCAACAAATCTAACTGAAGGGGTCCGGATGGTAATGACCTACCGAAGTAGATGCATCCATCTACGAGCGATAGGGAAGATTGATCTGCTGACAGTGATATCTTGTATACTCGCACTAGATTTTAGCCAGTGTGGACGGGTGGACAGGTGGACGGGAGGTGACTGTGGGGAAGACATTTTTCTTCTATTGTTCACACTGTTTGTTGGGAAGAGGCACGCCCCCTTGCGGAGAATGATTAACTAGGGGCCGCCTAGCAGTACACGTGGCATTGACTAGGTTGGTGACGTATATAATGTCACAGGTTCTGGAGTTGGGGATTATTAGAGTATTGTTTGGAATGGGGAGTTGTTGGGGAAGGGAAACAGTTGGGGTAGCCTGGTTCTTAGCCTTTGCCGACCGATTTGTGTGATCCGTGTGTTATATAGTGGGACAGAGTATCCATGTTTCTCAAGATAACTTTCAATTGGTTGTATTAAGATAATGTCATGAAATGTCAGGTGCCTGGGTATCCAGGCGAAGAGAAAGAAAATAGGTGCATGTATGAATGAAGTGGAATGTATAAATTGGCCTTCATCAGGACAACAACGGGAGGTTCAATAGTTCCCATTTAACAAAGTAGGGTGAGTCACACCACTCAAAAAAGTGTGTCCCGGCGTTTTTAATATCGCCTTTTGATAATCAAACGTATCCTTAAATAGTAGACAAGGATTCTTCGTGTCCGAAATGATTCCTCTGTACTGTCTCCGCCAATCACGTATTTTTGTTATTAGAAACACCATAGAAACACCATAGAATCATGTTCTGGTATATATCATCAGATTTCTCTTCTTATCAGTGAATATTCATATTGGACCTTGTAGGCAATTCTTGTGCGACTGCCAGTGATTGAGGAAGGATTTAGTACGCGACGAGGTGGAATACCGAGATCAAGGTCTTTCCTTTCCTGGAAGAACACTGTGGCGGCATAGCTGCATGGGAAGAAAGAACCTTTTGTGGAGCCTGATTGTAACAACAACAACGTCCAATATGAATTGTTCATTCTTGGTTCAGACGTGTGGGGAACTAGCTAATTCGACAAGAATGCGACAAGTGTGTTTAAAGTTGGAGTCCATCAACTTGGCAACAGTATCGGTAGTGAAATCTGCATTTAGTTGCTACGTTCATTAAGATCGTTTGGTCACATGTACCGTAGTCACAGTGTTCAGCCGCGGGTTTCGACAAATCGCTCTTGGATAGGAGCGATTTATCGGTGGCCAATGAGCAGGTTCTATTTGAAACTGTGCATAGGCATTTTGCCATTAGCAGAGGTAGGAAAGACCTGGGACCCTGATTGCAGCAAAAGGTGCATTTGTTGTGATGAAGTGAAACCAATCTGTCCACTACTTTTCATGTTCGCATTACAGCAACCTTTGTGGCAGGAACTTAAAACCATGTCTAGAAAATTCAGGAAGAACGACTTCATATACTGTAGAATCTTTTGGTAAATCTTCATCTTTTCCCAATGTAGTATTTGAAGTGGTAAAGTTCATATGTAGAACATGGTTTCGTAGAGCGCAACATATTAAGTTTTCTTATTAATGGCATATGTTTTGTTTTGTAACCAACTTCTTTTTAGTCACTGCGAAGCATGGGCCATTTTTTAAAATCTATGTGAATATATATTGTCCTGCTCAATTAATAATTGTTTAAGTGACTGGTCATGTCCTTTTTTTTGGGTTAAACTTTTATGATAAGTGTGAAAATAAAGCATGCCTCATCAAGGGTCTGAGCAGATACGACCACATCACCCCGACACTCATCGACCTGGGCTGGCTCCCACTGCATGCACAAATCACCTTCAAGGCTTGCTGCCACATCTATAAGGCAGTCGCCCCCAAGTCACCCAGCCACCTCGCGGAGAAACTCAGCATCTCCGGTGGAGAGCGCACACCAGAAGCCAGGAAATGTGCAGACTTGAAATCCACTGCTGCAAAAAGGAAAGGACTAGAAAACAAGCCTTCTCTGCCTACGTCCCAAGACTTTGCAATCTCCTCCCCATCAGCATCAAAGTTGGCCCACACTTCTACAATTCAGAAAATAACACAAGACTCACCTATTCAAGGAGTCTCTCAGCCTCAACACCTAGGACATCACATCGCCCCTCGTGCCATGTGACTCGCTAGACGTGCCTACCCCTCTACTCCCCGCAACCCGGTACAGCTGTACCCCTCCTCTGTGCCCGTATGTATCCCACCCACAGCTGAATATATGTTCTGTTGTTGCTTCTGAAAAGCGTTCCATTATTCATCTGTACTGTTGTATACCTCTGTAAAGCGCTCCGTTGCTTCTCGAAGGTAGGTCCGCGCTCAATAAATACCATAATATTAATAATAATAATGATGATGTTATGGTGGGACCCTCCTAGTCTAGGTTGCAAAAGTTCTAAGAAGTTGCTATAAGATTTTGGAATAGGTGATAAAGGATTGCTGTGATTTAGCTTGAGTTGCATATCATTTCAAAGAAAAATAAAGTGGACAGCCTATTACATAGCACGCATTGACAACTGCTTCAGAGCACTGGCAGGTGAAGGGTGAGTAAGGGAGAGAAAGAGGAGGGAGCATTTGGGGGTAGGCTGCCGATCCAGACAAGGAACAGAAGAGGGTAGATGAGATGGGAAGGTGGGTTGGGGGTCACTTGATTCCGGCAAACTCAGAGGCTGCATCTCTGAGGTTCTGACAACTGCCACAAAGGCAAGTGCGATCAACTTCACCGAGACACAGGATATAAAGGATTAATGTCATTTTATTAAAGGTATTCAAGGTGATTCCAGTGCTTCGCTCATAAAACATAAAAACCTGCGACTCCTTTCCCCGTGACACCTGGACAGCTCCTGAATTTGTTCATTGTTTCTATTTCTGAATCAGGAGGGCTTCCCCATTGCTAATACAGCCAGTTTCGGGCTCTCTGATTTTCTGCTGGGTTCTACTTCCCGATAGTCTTATGATGTCCCACTACATCCAGTGCAGTCCAAACTAACATTGCTCCACAGTCTACTTAAACAAAGTAAAGGTCTTGGGAGGTTCAATGTCCCTATTGGCTATGTGGTCCTTCCCATGTTCCACGAAGCGGTGTAGCTCCCAGCGCGACCCCAACTCAGCCACTTTAGCTTCCAGCGTCGAGTTGGGAGACCGTGTGCATCAGGTAAGGCCTAGCAACCCTTTTGCCCCATATCAGGATAGTTCAAAGGTTCCCAATCCCCCCTGCATCCCTTTAAGCTTGCCTTCCCCTTCCCTGCTCAGCTCCCTTCCGTGCCTATTGGCTGTCCGGTCCTTCCCATGCTCCAGGAAGCAGTGTAGCCTCCCAGGACGACCCCACATCGACCACTTTCGATTCCAGGGTCTAGTTGGGAGACACAGTGCCTCAGGTAAGGCCTACCAACCCTTTTTCCCCCCATAGCGCTTTAGTTTTAATGTTCCCAATACCCCCTGCCGCCCTTGATGCTTTCCTTCCTTGGCTTCCCCTTCCCTGCCTAGCTCCCGCCCCCTCTCATGCTGATTGGCCTACCATTACCCAGGAGCACTTCTTCACCGACAGAGCTTGGGCAGCTTCTGCTTGAGCAGCCCCCAGCTAAGGGCCACAAGGCAAAGGGCTCCAGAAGAAGCAGCTGCCTAGTACACCTGCCGCAGTCCACCAGCAGCGACTGATAAGGTAAGTGTGGTCTGGGTGGGGAGTACAGCCATTACTGTACTACAGTAAAACCCCACCATTCTTAATACCTACTATAGCCTAGACCATTTTGTGTTAGTCAGCCAGATCTCACATTAGCCGATTTGTGTTAGTCAGCTATATCACGCATTTAGCCTATTTGTGTTAGTCAGCCATATCTCGCATTAGCCCATTTGTGTTAGTCAGCCATATCTCGCATTAGACCATTTGAGTTAGTCAGCCATATCCGCATTAAGCCCATTGGTGTTAGTCAGCCATATCTCGCATTAGCCCATTTGTGTTAGTCAGCCATATCTGGCAATTTGTCCCATTTGAGTTAGTCAGCCATATCCCGCGTTTAGCCCATTGGTGTTAGTCAGCCATATCTCACGTTTATCCATTTGTGTTAGTCAGCCATACCTCACATTTAGCTCATTTTATTTAGTCAGCCATATCTTGCATTTTGCCAATTTGTGTAAATCAGCCATATCTTGCATTAGCCCATTTGTGTTAGTCAGCTATATCACGCATTTAGCCTATTTGTGTTAGTCAGCCATATCTCGCATTAGACCATTTGTGTTAGTCAGCCATATCCGCATTAAGCCCATTGGTGTTAGTCAGCCATATCTCGCATTAGCCCATTTGTGTAAGTCAGCCATATCTGGCAATTTGTCCCATTTGAGTTAGTCAGCCATATCCCGCGTTTAGCCCATTGGTGTTAGTCAGCCATATCTCACGTTTATCCATTTGTGTTAGTCAGCCATACCTCACATTTAGCTCATTTTATTTAGTCAGCCATATCTTGCATTTTGCCAATTTGTGTTAGTCAACCATATCTTGCATTAGCCCATTTGTGTTAGTGAGCTATAACTCATATTTAGCCCATTTGTGTTAGTTAGCCATATCTTACATTAGCCCATCTGTGTTAGTCAACCATATCTTGCATTAGCCCATTTGTATTAGGCAGCCATATCTTTCAGCCCATTTGTGCTGGTCAGCCATATTTCGCAGTAGCCCATTTGTATTAGTCAGTCATATCTCACGTAAGCCCATTTGTGTCGGTCAGCCATATCTCGCATTTAGCACTATTGGGTGTGGTCCACTGATGGAATGAAGGATGTAAGCATTGTTGTATGCACAACTAACCCATTTTCTCCTCCTACACACCACACCTTTTTAACTTAGTGGAAGGCACGGGCTCATCCCACACACCTGCATGCACATATTACTCAATCTCTATTGCACAACACCTCTGCCACTAGAATGAAGCTTCCTTCAATGACATACTCAAATGCTACCTTCCCATATAATTCTCTGTCTCCTTAAACACAAACCACCTGATTAGTGCACAGTATACCTCCGTCGCACCCATCCACACACCATTCAGACATGGGTGACGAGCAGGGTCCTGGCCACGCTCACATAACTTTAATGGCTGAAATGCACACACACATAATAGAACCCCCATTTGTTTCCCAAATTTGGACTCTGGTCCTACTGAGGCCGTTCAACCAACAGCGCGCAGGGACCATAATTGTGATGAAAGGCACTATACAAATGACAGATGAATTAATGAATTCACAACCGAAGCTGAAATGGTACGTATAACGAACCACTTCAGTGGACACTCGCCGCAGGCATGGCTACCCGCACACATCAGAATACTGCAAGGACTATGAAAATATGTGGTCATGCTGGCCACATAACTTCCGCCTCCATACACCAGACTATGCCTCAACACCTCTGACATCAGAATGCAGCACACACCTATGAAATAATTCAGGCACGCTGAACACATAACAAGTCTCTAGCACTCACGCCATCTCCTGACTCCTCTCCTCAGCACCCTTCCTCATGCCTGACCTCATGGGTTGCTCTCTACCAGAGCCTGGCCAGCCTCGCTGATCCTTATTTGGCCAAATGCACACACACATTCTAATCTTACTCTGTGACCGATAACATTCTGGACCGCGGTCCTCGAGGCCGTTCCCACCACAAGCACATTGAGACTATAAAAATGGTAAAAGGCGTTATATAAATGACACGTGCAATACAATACAAGAAGTTTCTCAGTTCAACAGGAAGTCAAGATTGCTCTGGGTTGGGTTATCCTCCCACTGGGATTTCTACTTGGCTTCATTGTCAAGATACAGTTACCCACGTTCCGGTGGTCTAAGTGAACCCATACACTTTTCTTGATTCCTGGTTCCTCTGTTCCTCTTCTGGATGACTGAGAGACCCCTCTACGCAGCTCTTGGGGTCTATGTGCATTTACACACTTTTCTTAGTTGGTGGCAGGGTATTGGGCTGTGGTACACCAGTCTAAGCTCTAGAGCTTCCAGCTGGCCACTTGTGTTGGGTGATAGGATATAAATGATTTGAAATAGCCATTGGAATAGTGCCATTCCTTGTACAGCCGCATAGATTTGGTACTGAGGCTTCTAAGTTTTCTTCCCAGGTGTAAGCCATTCCTTGTTTTCATTGTTGTTTTGATTAGTTTGACTATGATTAGATGGTTGTTTATCCATAATTAACCATACTACAGGGGATGTCCTAATGACATTTGGGCCAATATCTATTAGTTTAAAATGTATTTTATTGTTTGCTTGTTAGGTGCTTATACAGCAAGTAAAATACTGTTTCAAAGAGCCCACAGGGCAGAGGGAGGGACCAAGGGGTGAAACACATTACAAAACACAGTTTTTCAGAGCAGTGGAAGGAAAAAGGACAAAGGACGAACCTACTATGCCCTGCGAGTATTCAGAAAACCATAAAACCAGAGTATAACCAGAAAAACAGAATATAACCATAAACATGTACCCTTGAGATTACTAATGTATATAAAAATTAAGATTAATCAAAAACAGTACCAAATATTCCTTTCCATATATCTCACGAAAAAAGTTTTTAAAAAAATAAATCAAATAGAAGAGAAAAACAAACAAAATATTTTAATGACGCCCAATTTACAGACTCCAACCATAATCTCAATACAAACGAATATGCCAATAGATAGCAGAAACACATTTTAAATGTCATGAAACACATGGAACGCATCAACATAAATTAAAAACGTTAGAGGAAAATGTTTTCAAGTAGCTCCTAAATACTATCAGGAGATGTTTTTGTATTTTAAATATAAGACGTACTTTGGACACTTATATTGACAAACGATCAATTACACACATATGTGAACAGGAACATGTATTTGACATAAACATCAGCAAAGTACATATATAAGATGGCAAACAACTACACACACAGTCTCGGTTTAACGCAAGGGACTCTAAGCGAGATTCTGTGTCTTCATCAGGGCAAAATCTTGAACAATTACTAGAAAAATGTTTTTAAGGTAATTTTTTGTTATGAAAAGCATTTTGTTGAGCCAACGACTCTTGGAGGGAAATGTGAAATTCAAACTAAATGACCTTGCACATATCATAATCACAATAGGAGAATTGACTTGCGCTCTCCCATAAAACACGACAAACTGAAAAAAAACAATTAAGTCATTGCATTCCCAGATTGTAACTGGTCAACCACCACCGCAGTCAAAATTAAAAAGTTCACCTCATAACATAGCCCAAAATGAAATAGATTCTCCATAACCAAGTTTCCATTAGCACACGCGGACATCCAGGCAGGTTGTTTCCACAGGTTCCCTAAAGCGACAAAACAACACTTTTAAAATGTGCACAACTCTTTGAAGCCGTTCAATGTAGAAATGGGAACATAGTTCCATTACCTAAAGCCGCTCATCCTAACACATAAATGAAATGTGCAGAAATCATTTGCTATTGTGGATAAAGCAATTCATTTGGCGTACAACACGTCCCAAAGTTAACATATTTTCAGGGATAAACAATGGTGCATAAATCCAAACAAATATCTAAATTATGGACACCCACTCACAATGTTCCTAAAAGTTCTGCCATGATCAAATTCTGGCATACAGTGGGGGCCAGCCACGCGAGATCTCGTTGCAGCGAGATCTCATGAGAGTTTGCGCGCAAAGCGCGAAGGAGGATAGATACGTGGAGCGAGGCTGGAGAAGACAGTCGGGCCTTGACGCTCCTCATTACTGAGGAAAATCAGCCATCTTGTGCAATTCTGCCCATCTGCATTCCCCTACCTAGCTGAGCGTAATACCATGGCTGAGGGCAGCCTTGTGGAGCTCCAGCTAGCAGGGGATGTCAATACCCTTGCACATGTACTGTGCAGTGAAGTAGCTGCATGGGGCAAAGGAACTGAACTGTGAGTACTTCCCTCCCCCCTTCCTGGACTCATATACCCCTGTTACTTCTTATGTGTTAGATGTCAAAATAAACACCTCGTTGCACCATGCAAGTGTCCTGTAATCATTGAAGTCCACTACACATACATTTAAGTGGAATTTAAGTGGAATACGTAATCTGCACGAAACATTTCACTGCAGTGCTTACTGCATCACACAAACGCATGTATGCATTACAAAGATAAGCTAGACCGCTGATCCATATCACTCACGCATGCCAAACTGGCAGCCATTTTATCCAAAGAATACTTCAAACAATGCTGCTTTGTTATGATTCTCTGAAACTTAATCGTGATGCGGCTCAATTCCCCCACCATCCTTCAGTTCCCCAAAACACTAAAAACCAGGTTGTTTTATCAATACCTCCTGCATGACTAAATACATGTTTCTACACATTTCTGCCAGCATTACTGTGCTACTGTCCAAAAGTGCTATTCCACACCTTGTAATGCGCTTACATGACCCATTCCAATCTGTAAGTGTAATCCAGTCCTGTGTTTTTTTTCTTTGCATTTGTAGTCCGAGTTTTATAATGGGAAAAGTGGAACTACAAATCCCAGAATGCAAACAAAAAACCCAGGACTGGATAAGCCCCTGTAGATTGGAATGGGTCACGTTGGGGAGTTTGCTATCCTCCCCCATTTTGCCTGATGTTTCACTTTGATACGTGAAGGTTCACGGTTGTCCATGATGTTCCGTCTTTTGTTTAATGATATGCCTCTTTATACTCAGTCCTCTCGACAGATAATTAAAATACTCTTGCATTACTCCATCCCTTTTGACTGCTTCTGACTTATTGGCTGAATACAATAGTTCATAGAGTTCCTACTTTGGAGGGACTGGATCTTTTGACAGTCTTGCTCATGGTGTGTACCTACTGTCCTTTTCGCTCTATTACTAAATCTTTACACACTTTGTTCAACATAAAATTCAAATATCTCTTTACTCTCAACTGAAACGTCAAATGTCTCTTTACTTTTCAGTGCTCCATGTGTTGTGTCTCGTTCCTTGGACCACATATACCAGCCTGCACTTTAAGTAAATCTTTTTTCTTAGGATTGGAGTGACATTTTGGTACAAATATCAAACTTCATCTCACTTGACGTGTTTGTCTTTCAGTCCTTCTTAGACTGTGACCGATTCCTTGAGCACCAAACACCAGCATGAAATTCACTGACTTTATTCTTAGCCTTTGGTTGGCTTTCTGACAGCGATATCAGCTTGCATGCCAATGTCCTCTTTACTCTTTCAGATCCCCTAAACTGTTGGATCAGTCAACAAGCGATGTTCTCCTTTCTCGAATTCATAGTAATTTTACAAAGGAGGCCACAGACCATGCACCAGAATTAAAAGACAAAGGTTTATTACACGTTCCATTCCCTGTGCAGGAGCATTCTGTAGAATGGTGCCCTGTCTTTAACGGAAACCCTTCAACACTCTATGAAATGAATACATGTCAAGGTGATCACTCTAAAGATAGTGACTCATTTACTCAATGGAGGGGGATTCCCCCTGCCCTCTATATGTGTATGACAATCACTTCCATGTCCCAATTTGATCATCTCACAATGACGCTTCCTTTGCTTCAAGGGAAAGTTTTTCATTTCAAATTTCTGCCATTTGCCTGAAATCAGCCCCTAGAGTATTTACAAACACCCTTGCACCCATGGCGGTGCAGATGGATAGCAGATGCGTACTGTGTCATCCGTATCTGGACTGGACACCGCCACATTGATCTGCAACTATCACAGGAGCTTCATTTCATAGCGACCTGATTCAGGACAGATGTGATCCTCAAGCTCAAGTGCTGTCTACAGGAACTGCTGAAGGACCCACTGCTCCACACAGGATCAGGGTTCAGATTCCAAGGGGATGTGGCAGCTTTCCTCTTTGCTGAACCCTGAGTGTATCTTCAGCTTTGCCTCATGGTATTTCACATTCTAGATCACAAGGACCTGTGTCTTTAATCCCTGGGCACTCACCTACCCATCAGCCCCACCATCAGAGAGTCCATGATGTGGTGGGTGGGCTTGAAGAAGGGCATTCGACTTAATCCGCCTTCCGTTGTAACAACGGATGCTAGTAGAAAGGGTGACAGGGCACTTTGGAACAGTGGTGGAGAAACTCAGTCATCCAACTGCTAGGAACCATTTAGTAGTTCTCCCCTCATTGCAGAGTCAGATGGTAAAAATAAGAACAGATAGAATATATACACTTGGGAAGGTGGTACACCAAGTTTCAGCCGCTGAACCCACTGAGCATGGTGCTCCTTCCACCCAACTTTCTTTATCATTACGCAAGCTCTGTTGATACTTCACAACTGGAGATCGATATCTTTGACGTAAAGTCCAATGGGAAATTCTGGATCTTCTTCCCCAGTGTCCCGGATCCTATAGCCTTGCCATGTCACTTTGTTTTCTGAAGATTCTTCTCTTCGCCTTCTCCTACTTTAACCTGATTAGAGCAGCTATGTTGTGTGCAGGGCACCACACATGGCCCTTTGGTGCTGCAAAGTTGCAATTCAACTCTTGAGGCTGAAAGTCCATGCTATCATGGTGGTCCTCTTATGGCCCAGAATGACCTGTTTACTGATGTTGAGGAGGATGATGCAGGGACCAGAATGGATCCACCCTCTCCCCCCAACCTGTCCTTTCAAGATGGCGATGGTGTCGCTCTTCCAGCCCTCGTTTTGCAGGTTGGGAGGAAGGGTTTATAGAAGAAGGCATTGAGTAGGGATCTAGCAGTGGCAATGCCCAGTTACTCTTCTCTCATACAACCTCATACAGGAGGCAATAGAAGACATTCCAATCATGGTGTCAGTCAAAGTCCCTTTCAGCCCTATGCAATCCCCTTACAGATATTGGCATTCTTGCATCAGGTGTTCTGTTAGGCTGATCAATGGCCTCTTTGCAGTTTCAGTGGCAGCCACCTGGGCTTGATGTTTCTTTCTCAACATTTTGCATGAATGCATATTCACACCTGTTCAGGTGGCAGGAAACGCAAGCGAGAACTCACAGCGTACCACCCGCATTTTCACAGCAAGCCGAGGCCTTTCCTCAGGTGCCACCATCTTGTTTGTGAGGAGGCAACAGGGAGCCCCCGACTGTTGCCTCTCCACATTCCCACCATCCCCCTCACACCCCAAGACTTCCTACACCCTTCCCCTAGCTCCCTCCCAACTTACCTGCTAGATCATGCTTTCTGCTCCAGTAGGACCCCGTCCTGTCCTCGGCGATAGAAATACAAAAGGGACTAACGTCCCTTTTCTATTTACTATGGCGGGGGCCATCTTGTTTTTTTTTATTTTTCATGTGCGATTGGGCCCGCACAAAATGCACACAGCATGTCTCACGTGAAAAAAACATATATTCACACCCCGGACAAAGCTTTGGAAGCAATCAGCCCCTTGCCAGAGGGATGCGTACATGGCCAATCAAAGGCCTTAGCCATAGTTGGGACACTAATTTCTCTTAGGCCTGCCTATGCTTAGGCTGGCAGGCCTTTACTAGCCTTGTATACGCCCCCCGGGCCCCACATGGGGTAGGTTAATACAGTGTCTCCCATAGGCAACATTGCACCAGATGAATCCTCACTGCAAGTTTCGAATCACCTTCTGGAAATGTGTTCTTTTGCTTCTATATTATTTTATGCTGTTTGTGATGTTACGATGTTACAATGGTATTACAACCCTGGTGGAGATTGTTGTAAAAGCTATTGTCAGCCCTTACTCTAGTTGTCCTCCCTTTTCTTCCGACGAGGTCCATAACTGAGGTGTGTGCCGATAATACTGGTCACTGCGCTCCCCTACAAGGTTGTAATGACTTATAACTCTGAGTTCTACTCCTACTCGCCTCCGCTCCGATGCAGTATGTCAAGTCCACCATCAGAGAATCCATAATGCGGTGACTGGACTTGCAGAAGGGCCTTCGACTCTCCCCACATCAAGCCACTTTTCCAGAAGGAAGCTTGACTACTTGGCAATGTGTATGGGTTTGCTGGCCTCTTAAACTCCACAGGGGTCAAGGGTGAGCATGCACAGTATCCTAGGGATAGGAGGACAATGCTCTGATTACTTATCGGTAATCTTCATTACTCCTAGTACTACTATTCCTCGTCACAGTACTTATCTCATGAGGCCCCTGTCTCCGACACAGGACCTTCTTCTATTTCTTTAAATCCCTATAACTCCTCCCCCCACATCCACGTCACTCAGTTTCATATTACCAAGCCAGAGCTTGGGACCTTCCCCGCAGGGAGGGTGAGGCGGGTTGTCAGTACTGGGACGAGGAAGAGTGTGACTAGGAGTAATGAAGATTGCATGTACCTCCACGTCCACTCTTCCGCGTCCCAGTACTTACCTCATGAAGTATACCAAAGCAGCAACGGGGGAAAGGTCCTAATGAGACACAGAGCCAAAAACAGTGCAGCAAAACACACACCCACAGTAACTCTTAATCCACACCACCACAGTTAAAACTCCAACCCCGGAGTGGGAGAAACTCAACCCATAGTGGTTGATGAAAGTGCTTAGACCAGCCCAGGCAGCAGCCCTACAAATCTCTAGCACAGAAACCCTCCTTGCATCGGTCCAGGAAGCCCCCAAACTCCTGGTGGACTGCCCCTGAACGTGCGCAGGCACAGGCAGGCCAGAAGCCACATAGGCCATGGAGACCACAACACAGAAACACGGGCAAATGGAAACCACAGATGCCTTACACCCAGCCCCAGCCGGGCCACAAGTAATCAGAAGACTATCAGGTTGGTGGAGAAGAGCAATCCTAGCCAAATACTCCAACACTGCCCGCCGGACATCAATGTTATGCCAAGCCACCTCCTCAGGTGTTTGCGGATCTTGAAAGAAGGCAGGGAAAACCAGATCCTAAGAGGTGTGAAACTGAGAAACAACTTTAGGGAAAAACTTCTGACCACACCTCAGCACCACCGAGTCCGGCACCACCCTCAGGAAAGGAGGGTGACATAACAGAGCCTCAATCTCCCCAAGCCCACCAGCATAAGTGTTGGCAATAAGAAAGGCAGTCTTCAGTGTAAGATGTTTGATATCAATCTTGGAAATGGGCTCAAAAGGAGGCCTTTGAAGGAACCGTAAGACAAGAGGGAGATCCCAAGGTGGAAGCCCTTTATAAGTACAAGGACGTGAAGAAGAAAAACCCCAGAGCAACTTCCCCACCAACACCTCCCCATCCAAGTGACCATCAGAGTCCCCCAAAAGGAATTTACTGGAGACCCACTGAGAGCAAAGCGTGGAAACCATCAGGCCCTTGCCAAACCCCCTCCTGGAGGAATTGAAGGATAGTGGGGAGGCCAGAACGCAGGGGAGGGATCCCAGAACGCCCAAACCAGTCTCGGAAATGGCCCCAATGCCTGCCGTATACCTTCAGAGTGGAGGGTCTAAGAGCATTCATTATGGACTCAACTACAGGACCTGAGAACCCCTGAGACATCAGCCTAGACCGCGCAATAGCAACACTGCCCATTGCATCCGGCAGACTTCCAACCGCAGATCCCCATGAAGGGGACACGGCCACTTCGGAACCAGCCAAGGTTCCTGGGACCGAAGCTCCAACAGAGAGGGGAACCAACTCCGGTGGGGCCAGAGCAGAGCTAACAACGAGTCACCCTGGACACACTGATGCAAAAGGGGAATAGGTAAAAAGGCATGAAGGTGACCCCAAGGCCATTGTACAGAGTGGGCGTTCCCCCCCCCAAAGCCTCTCGGTCTGAAACCGAGAGCAGAAGAGGGGAACTTTTGCTGAGGCTGGGGATGCAAACAGGTCTAGAACAGGGGTCCTCAATCTGACACAGATCTCCGCAAAGGCCTGGGCTGACAGGACCAGTTCCGCAGAGGAGGGAAACCAGCGGCTGAGAAGATCATGCTCGAACAATGTCCACCGCCTTGATATGTGAGGCCACCAGAGACACCAGATACTATTCCCCCCAGGTGCCTATCTAAGCTGCCAGATCATTAAGGAGCGGCCGTAACCCCCTTTGGCGGTTGACATATGCCAAGGCTGTTGTATTGTGGGTTCGGACCAAAACTGCCTGACCTTCCAGCAACCCCTCGAAGTACACCAGAGCTTGGAGAATGGCACACAACTCTCACCAATTGGATGATCGACGGCTCTCCCCCAGATCCCACAATGTAGACCCCCCAACCCATTCCGCTGGCGTCGGTAGTAAGAGTGGCCACAGGAGGAAGGATCAGGGACACCCCAGCCTGTAGATTAGGAACCTCCAGCCACCACAACAGGGAGACCCGCAGCGCTGGGGACACTGAAATCAAAGCCTCGAAAGCTGAGACATCGGGAACCAGTGGGAGAGAAGATAAGACACCAGGAGGCGAAACTGAAGACGGGCCCAAGGAACTAGAAAAAATGCAAGACGCCATGTGCCCCGTAACTTCAGCAACTGGTGAGCCGAGACATGCTGACTTCTGAGATCCCTGCCCAGAACACCCAACAAGCGACAGACCCTCTCTAGGGACAGGAACACCCTCTCCATCCCAGTGCAATACAGTGCCCCGATGAAAACTAGATCCTGAGAAGGCTTCAGCTGAGACTTCCGCCAGTTCACCAGCAAACTCCAGACCCGCAATTCCTGGCAGACTAAAGGGAGATGAGGCAGGACAGCCTGCCGACAGGACTCCTCGACCAACCAATCATCCAGGTAGGGAAAAATCTGCACTCCCTGCAAATGCAAATGCACCACCAGCATGGAGAACACTCCTGGAGCCGATCGCACCCCGGACAGGAGCACCCGGAACCGAAACGTCGTGATCTCATCCAAACCCCCCTGCACAACATCGGAGAATGTTCCGCAAAGCCTCCATGTTGAAGCGTTCCGTCCGGACGAAGCAGTGCAGGGCCTCGAGACCCATACACAGGTGACACTTCCTAGAAGGCATAGGGACCATTAACACCTGCGAGTAGAAAACTTGACCTCGAACAGGGAGAGGAACGGGCATGACGGTAACCCACAACAACAATTCGGAGAGAACGGATCCCATGGCCAACTACTTGGTCCGTGAGCTGGGACCCAAAGTCCTAACCATGCAAACTTGGACAGGAGGAGACAGGAACGGCACTTGATAACCCCTCTGGAAGGAGCCCTGCACCCAGGAAGCCAAACCCCACCGGTCCCATACTGGAAACAAACAGACGGATCCGCCCGCCTCAGGCTCGACCTCCGAGAAGATAGAGACGAGGAGCCAGGAAAAAACTGCCAGTCACTGCACTTGCACCAGAGGAAAATCCCAGGACGTTGAAGCAGGCCTGTGCCGCAATATAACAGCATGCTTGTCAGCCCACAAAAAGATTGGACTCATCAAAAGGGAGATACAGGACAGCCCGGTAGTCCAGCAGAAGCACATGTCTCCGGGCAGATACACCAACCCCCAAGGCCATGGCTCCCTCAGCTGACATAGAGGAGCCACCAGGCTGGCGAGACCATCACCAACATGACCTGATGGCATTAAAGATGCCCCCTCCCAATGGGCAGAGTACTGCCACAAAAAAGGCAATGCAATCCATCCCAGATAGCAGACACCAAAGGCAACTCCATACCTGGGGTATGCCTATACTGGAAACTCACAGAAGGGACAGCCCCCACCACCGGCACCAGGGGCTCTGAGAAACCCTTTAAGCACAGACATGTGCCACAATCTGCCATATTACTTCCATGCGTCTGAGAGGAGGTGTGGAAGCAACACGTCGGCACCGGGGACCTAGGCCCTAAAAGTAGACACTGGGAACCAACTGCATGGCTGTTACTTCCATGATGCATTAGCAGTTTCCATAATTCCATGCCGGACAAGGGAAATCAAATCATTCTCCTTCATCCGTGCCCTGCGCAGTTCAGAGGAAGAGGACAGGACAAGGTGCCCGCGTGCAGTAGAAATAAACCCATGGCTAGCACAGACACAATCACACCACTAACTTGCCACCTATATACACATCACATGACTGACAGGTGGCTTGAACTCTGCATCATGTAGTGGTAGCCCCATGCTCTACCTGTCGAGCTAATGCGTACACCTCCAGAAGGCACCAACCAAGAGGGAAAACCAAACAAAACAATCCCCCTGGCAACGCCGCACCTCCCCACCGGAGGAGGAGCCCATCCGCCTCCGGAGCAACGTCGGTAGAATACCATCAAACAGGAGGCATGTTGCTGCATGGCCCCAATGGCAGGATAATCAGGGCACAAACATTCACAAAGCCCCCAACTCCTTACCACATCCTGGGCCCTCCAGGACCCGGGCCATGATGTCCTCACGCTGGCCTATCACCTCGCAAAACAAAACCGGGCGAGGCACCAGCCTCCGTAAGGCACACCAAGGAGCCGGCATGCTGACTCACAATGGGGATGCCAATATGGGCATACCAGCAGGAAAGGGGAGAAACAGCAAGCACAGAGCTCCACCCCCTCCTTACCTTACCCCGGACCCAGCAGGACCCAGGTCACAATGCCCACGCTGCGGTCCGGAGCCCAGCAAAGAATCGAGCGAGGTAATCCTGCTCAACCAGGACCCCAAGTCCCGCAGGGGGCCCAGGAGCAGCGCCACGCCCGAGGGAGCCAAAGGCCCCGCCACACAGCCCCCCCAGGGGGCCAGCAATCAGTGCTCCCCGGTGCCCTGCACCGGGAAAAAAAAGTCCAACCTGCCGGAGGAAGGAAAAATTAAAGTAAGTGATGTGGTTGTGGGGGAGGAGTTATAGGGATTTAAAGAAATAGAAGAAGGTTCTGTGTCAGGGCAGGGGCCTCATGAGATAAGTACTGTGACGAGGAAGAGTGGACGTGGAGATAATGCCGTTCACTCATGTGGTCACCCTTCCAATAGTGAAGGAATTCGATGAGGAAACTAAGGCTCAGCGTAATGACGATTAAGCTCCGTGAAGAGGTCATGATAAATTCCTGCCACGCACCCCTATCCCAAATACAATAAAAGACAGTGGTTGAACCATAGCCACGAAAACCCACCAAGGCAACGTAATGCAACATCTTGAGGTTGGGTGTTTCAAGTGGATCCCAACCTACCTTTCGAATGGCGGGCAAGCATCTAAACCGATCCCACAGCCCCATAGTCGGACACAACTGGAGACAGACCCCCACCAAAGGTCTATTTTTGAATGCCTGCAGACACAATGTTGTGAACAAGTTTCTAAATCTGTGCAACTATCACACTGCTTTGATTCAAATCTTTGCCGCTTATATCGGCCATCATACAAGGACCCGCATATAGCCAGAACTGTCAACAGTATGTAGCATAAACCTGGCCCAGAACTACCTGAAACTTCCGGGTTTAAGTTGGCGATCAGGGTGAAATTTTCTTCGAATGACCCTGTGTTCTGCCTGCAGCGTAATAACTGCCGCATTCCTTCGCTGTTCAGGCATTCTTACTCATTGACAGCCGCTCAGGGTGCCCAGCCATGACACGGCCACTGTCGTGACCTGTGTGCTCTGTGTACTCTAGACAGCGTGCTCTAGGCCTCGCCTTGCTTTCCTTCCCGTGCAAGGCTGGCTGAGTCAGCAAAGTGCTTTTACCATCTCATGGGTTGGGAGGATGGGGGACCCGCATGTCAGCCGGGAATAATGGACTCATTCAACTCTTTGGCAACACACGTTTTTAGGTAGCACTTTGTGCTGCGTGTAAAGGTTTTACTGAGCCTCAGATGTACACAGTACACAAAGCAGTTTCGAGGCGATAACGAACGTTTGCAAACTTCCGGCAGCTGGTATGCGAATTCCCACCATTGCCTGGGAGGAGCCGGGTATTTGTTAAATGTGACTCTTCCCTGCTGGCATGTAATTCTTAGGGCCTCATTACACGGTGTGCGGTAACCATGGCGCTATTAGAGCCATGGTTGCTGCCGGTATTTTACCGTGTCCGCCTTGGTGGATGGCGGAATTACCGCCCTACTAAAAGGTGAGCGGGGCGGTAATTCCCCATTCACCAAGTCACTTCCCCATTCCCATTTTTGCCCCCATAGGGCATAATGGGAATGGGGAAGGCGCTAATTACGGTACCGCAAATTGCGTACCGTCGGTACCGTAATTAGCTCCAAGGTCCCTTTGCGGCACCCTACTTTAACGGCTGGTAAAACCAGCCGTTAAGGTCGGGTCCCGCAAAAGGAACTCGTAGTAAGGCGGTAAGGGTTTACCGGTACCGGTGCCCTTACCGGTACCAGTAAACCCTTACCGCCTAACGTGTAATGAGGCCCATAGTGTTGCAGTGCGCATGTTGCTGTTATTTGGATAAGCGATTTGCTTAAAGGGCCTGGTTGGATGGTTGCTGCGACAGGATTTCCATGTGAAGTACCTCCGGCCATGCAAGTTGGAGAAGGGGCGAGGAGGGATAGAGGGGGAGAGGGGTAGGGTGAACAGATTTAAAAAGTAAAAAACAGGGACAGATCAACTAACATAAAGGTAGGACTAACTCTTGAAAGTGGCTGTCAAGGCACTACACTTCAGTAGCATTTGGAGAAGGGAGTTTGAGTGTTACTGTTCAAAGAAACACATATTATAATTAATGCATAGCTCTCAACCCACACGCTTTTGGCGGGTGTCACCCGCCTTGTAAACAGCTGACTCACCTGCCAAGCCTCCTGCAAACCCATTCGTTTCAATGGCCCTCTCACCCGCCAAAATTAAAATCGGGTGTTTTCACCCGCCTTCGCGACACAAATGGTTGAGAGCTATGTATCGCAAACTATACACTATCTTCAGTTGTAAAATGCAGCATTTCTTCTGTGTGAGATTGTGCATTCCTGGCTGCCGGCTATGAAGACCTGCTATCAAAAAACCTGCACCACTGCAGTTTCCAATGGGAACATAATCTTGAGAAAGGGGGACAGAGCTCCAAATACCGGGAAAGTCCTGGCAAAACCGGGACATCTGGTCACCCTAGTGGGGGTCAGGGGATAACTACAGATTGTTGTCTGTGATCCCTGGTGCCCTGACTGGTTCCAGGGCTGTCTGGGAGGGCCAGCTAAGGGTAAATGTGACAGTGTCCGTGGATCCCTTGCACACTGGGAGTAAGGGGAGGGTGTGTTTGACGAAAGTAGGTTTGCTGAGACGTCACGTGACTGCCCCCTGCTATGTAATTGACCTTTTGCACCCCCAGTTCTAGCACCCACTAGCTCGGGGTGAGACATGGCTCCTTGAGTCATGCTGTCATACCCCTGGTCAGCTGTTGGGTCTGCCTCAGATAGAGACTTACTCTCTGAGGCCACACAAACTAACAGACTGTAAAGACAGTGTAAGAGACACTTCCAGGTGTATTCTTTATTTTTGCACAATGGTACACTTGGACTGAGGTCCAGGGGGGTAAGTAGTGATCTTGAGCCCCCAAGCAAGACACCCATTCTATTGGGGGACATGGTAGACAATGGGGCCAGCCATGGTTATAGTTGTTCTCACGATTCTTCCCATAGGGTGGGTAGTCTCGGGAGGATAGCTCAGGGGCAACGCGCTCGATTTGGAATCAAGACGATGTGGAGATTCGAAACAAGGGTCCGCGATTAGAAACCTCCGGGTATTAAGCACGTTATAAATAAGTTAAGTGTAATCAGTGAACTGCACCAATTAACAATAGTACAATAACAATTGAGTTATATTTTTAAATCCATTCCACAGCCTGACACGTGTTTCGAGCAAAGCTCTTTTTTAAAGGCGATGAACCTTGTCCAAGAAGAAATCTTAATATTACTTGCAATTGCAATAACAATTAGAGGCAATCAGCCTTCCGGCAACAATAGTATCCAAGGGAGAGCGCATAGTCATAGTGTGGTATCCATCCCAAAGATCCTGAGTCTCATCAAAGTCCTAAGCATCGGTCAGGTCCCGAGTCACAGCCAGGAAGGCCCCAGGGTAGTCTCACCGGGGTCGACATGGCTGATAGAAATCTCCTTCTGGAGGAAAGGAGGGCAAGCCTAGCAGCGCAAAAGTAGAGAAATGAGGCACGGAAACTAAGATATTTAGCAGCGCGAGCAGAACAGACGCGTCAAGCTCTAGTAATACAAGAACTGCACAAGCTGGAGATTGAGGTGAAAAGGATGGAAGTGTTTCCAGTGGTGGCACACAATAAAAACCTAGGCACCCCCCACCCGACCCCCAAGGATATAGCCCAGGTATATGAGATGGGGAAGATATCTTAGATTAGTTTGATCCGTTTCCAGAACCTGCCACTTCCACGTATGCATCCTAAAACAAATCTTCCCGCACCTCTCTTACCCGCAAAGAGTTTCTGCAATACTGGCCATTATCATCTCCTGCCTGGACTACGCCAAATACCTCTATCTCGCCATGCCAGCACGCCAGCTAAGGAAATTTCAACGTATCCTAAGCGTAGCAGCCAGACTGCTCCTCACCCTATCGCCCAGAGAACACATCACCCCGCACTCAGAATTCTGCACTGGCTCCCAGTTAGCCTAAGAGCAACCTTCAAAGCCATGTGCATCACACGCTGAGCACTCCATCATTCGGAACCTGAGGTCCTTCAGAACCAAATCATCCACTACCAGCCCCAGAGAAACCTCAGATCGGGCTCAGCTCTTCTCCTGGCTATTCCACTGCACCACTCCACCAGAGTTGGAGGCTCAGCTTTCTCTATCCTAGTGCCCACCCTCTGGAACACTCTTCTGCACATCCGCTGCAACAACAACTACCTCTCCTTCAGAAAAGCCCTCAAAACATGGCTTTTTACCACACTATCCTGAAAAACCCACAAATCCCAAGTATATCAACTGTCTCCCCAGGTGGTGCCGGCTGCAATCGTGGCGTCACCAACCTTTCTCCAAACACCTGCCTCACGGTGCTGGCTGTCTTTCCGCTGAAACCACACACACTTTCATACACTTATCATGACCCTACCTTCACTCAAGCGCCACTAGAACTCACATAGGGAATGTCACAGGATTGATGAATGACTACACCAGGCAACTGAAAGAAAAAACGGGCTAACCCCAACAATAGTAGTAGAAACACAATGGTGTGATAGAACAAATGCCACCTCCACCACAATCGTACACCTAAGCCACCTAGAAGAATCTGAAAGCGCAACCCATGCGCCTCCTGTGGTGATTAGGTGGAGCATAAACTGTTGTGGCTGCTAACAGTTTTTTAGACAGCCGCAAAAACCAACAGAGAAGTCAAATTCCTGAGCTGGTGCCCTAAAATCAAAGCTCCTCCAATGGTGGCAAGGTACCCATAATACACCACTCGACTGGAGGCATTTGTGCAGCCAAACAATCTGGGTAAAAGATTTAAGGTTTTATTAAAGCGCATACTTACATCTTTCACCTAGTGCATTGGGTGGCGTGCCCCTGCAGCAGCCTGACCATCATGTGTGCTGCACATGCATGGTGGTCCAGGCCGGCAAGGAGTCTTGTGCTTCGGTGCTGAGCTTGGGGCCATCTCAACATGGCCCAAATGGGAGAGGGGCACATTTTGTGATACACCAGTCTGGTGTGGATGCAGGACCAGAGCAGAGGTGAGGTAAGGGGGACCACAACTAATGGTCTGAAAGGCTGCAAGTGGCCTGTGAGCCATGTAATGAGTATCCCGGATCTAGGGTAACATACTGAGGCCATACAATGTCATCCTCAGTCTATCTCATGCCAAATTCAATCCCTCCTAAATTACCAATGCTCGCAGGGAAACTGGCAGGCGGTTTAGGTACTCTTTCCACCTGCCAAGCATGACTGCTCCTGACAACCAGATAGTCTGCCAGCTGTCAAAATGTTTGAGCCCCTAAACATCGAGTTCAGCATGCATTTTATTTTGTGCAATTCTGACATTTGTTTCACCAGTATGTAGTAAACACTTACTTTTGGTCCGTGTAAATTATTTATTTGGAGGTCGTGTTGGAATGTCGTGCTTACATCTATTGCTGTGGCAATTATCAACCTCCTGAAAAAATGACATTAGGGTCCACGCTGCTGTGTACTTAATTCAAAATGTTTTCAATTATTTAGACTACTGTGCTTATCTTTTCAGATATCATCTCAACGAGAGTTTAGGCCGTATCCATTCTGGATGCAATCATGTAAATACACAATATATATTTAAAATTCTAGTTTATTTTGATGTAACACTTGTAAGTTCAAAAAGATTCCAAGAATAAAGAACAGAAAAAACGTTTGTTAAAACAACATATATGGAAAATTAATGGAGAAAAGAAGCACATGTTGAGTCAATAGCAAATTTAACAAAAAGGCAAAAAACCATCATTGCAAATGAACAAACACTAAGATGGATTGAGTTAGAATGCACGGTATGAAAGAAGGCAGGAAGCACATTACTATGACTCTTCCTCAGATGCCCACGTTTCTAGTTTATAAATTGGCTTATTGATTAGGTGCAGGTCTGCCTTTACCAACCTCCTGCCTGCTTCCCCTAGTCACTGGCGTTGCGTGACGGGATGCTGCTCTTCTGTCCCACTTATGTCCAATCGCTGACTGGCATTACACCTAAACTAGGCTGTGGGAAGTGTTTTTAGTCACTGCATACCTGTACTGTACACCACCTAAATGGGATGTGCCTAGGAACAAGAATGATGCCTAGAATTTAAACAAACACTTTGCCCAACTTAAACACTAACATGCATATTTTCCCAGATATGGAATATCAGTCAAATGTTCATTGTACATTGCTTTTCAAACCAGTCTTCCATTGCAAATAGTATTCATTTTCATCTATTCGAGTTAACAGTGTTCAACCTAGTACTGTTGGATCTGTATTTAAATGCAATTGTGCAGATTAATCTGTGGCTTAAGTAGCTTATAGGGAACTGGAGAAGGTTATTGTAGTTCGTCTTCCCAGAACATCAATGCCCCTTTTCTTTTTTGTGAAACTCAGGAAATCTGTTTTCTCTGACTGTGGTGCACATTGCCCTGTTCTTTGATTTTCCCATCAGTTGCATTCTAAGAGCTGTAATCTTGGTTTGCTTCAATCGAATACATTTGACTCAGGTCAGTGACCTGCCGTTTAAGAGCTGTCTTCAGTAACAGTAACATCCCAGCTCACCCTGACTGGAACTTGCTAGGGGTGGGTCTGTTATTGTTAAATATTCTTTTTCCATTGATAAATGATCTCCTATTATTTTAAACACTATACTTCTTTACTCATATTATTAATAAATACAATCTTAATATGTTCAGTAATATGTGCAATGTAAAAGATGGTGTTCGATCCTCCCCACCAATGATCTCCTATTCTTATAAATGGAATTGTAATAACATAATAACTATTAGCACGTATTTCCAGGCAATTGTTTAGCCAAGTGTTTGCGCGACATGAGGTACGGTATGAGACAGTGCTTTAAGTGGGATATGAAATCTAGGAGGAGGGGCTGTAAGATGAGGTTTTGTGGTCTTGATGTGCTGTGTTACCTAAATAGTGATCAGTCTCTTAAAGGAGGCACTGCTTGATCGAGTGAGTACACAATTGGACGCTGCAAACATGTGCTTTGGCTCCCTCAGCATGGTCTCAGATGGCATTGTTTGCATCCAGCCTGCCTATTGTGAAGTTGCATATTGTAAATTATTTTCTCCGGGGTTTGTAAACTAATCATTCTCTCACTCAGCAAACAATACTCATTCGAGCAGCCTCAGCTTATTAGACTTGAGCTGTTCCACTTCAGCAGAGAACACTATCTCACCTCCTTAATGCTTCACAGAGTTTGTAAATCAATCTATGCCCCCCCCCCCCAATTACCAGGAGCACCCTGAAGTGTGCTCTCAGAGCCAGACTGGGCACACAGGAGAAATCAAATGGGCTGCTTATGGGTGACAGTAGGAGCCCCGGCAGCACCCCGGCTTGGAAGCAGCTTTTGGATACACTTAAACCCCTTTTATGAGAACTGTCTTCAATAACTGTAGCTCCCACCTGGCCTGACCCTTCAGCTTCTTGCAGGGTGAGACCTACCTTAGTCGGGGTGTCACCTGCATTTCAAGTGGCGGCATTGGAGATAGGCAAATTTACTGTAAGATGATAAGGTGCAGTTTCTGCTGGAAAGACATCACAGCACCTTTGGCCTTAGGTTTGAATCACCAGAAGAAAAAAGATGGGAACTACATGGCTCTGCCTCACTTGCTTGAGTACACCCAGCAGAATCGACCTTTTTATTTAATTTTTTTAAATTTTATTGTATTTGTTGGTAGCGCCCAGACCTGGAGATATCACGGCGCTAGAGTACAGGGTTAGCAGTACATAAAGTTACAGGTATGATAGCAAGATAGTGGTTACATTGTATCAGATATCAAATGGCAGTTACATGGTAGTGAAGGCATTGCAATTACAGATACTTGTTGACTAAAAAGGTTTTTGCGGTCTTGCGGTTCATAGCGTAGGTAGGTTCATGGCAGCATCAGTGTGATATCAAGCCACTTGTTGGGTGTTCCCGGCTTTTGACCATATTTCTCCAGCCTTGGTGGTGACTTTGGATTTTAAGTAGCCCTATAAACTGTACAGTATATGTTAGCCAAGGCCATGGTGGTGACTTTGGATTTTAAGTAGCCCTATAAACTGTACAGTATATGTTAGCCAAGGCCATGGTGGTGACTTTGGATTTTAAGTAGCCCTATAAACTGTACAGTATATGTTAGCCGAGGCCATGGTGGTGAGTTTGGATTTTAAGTAGCCTTATAAAATGTACAGTATATGTTAGCCAAGGCCATGGTGGTGAGTTTGGATTTTAAGTAGCCCTATAAACTGTACAGTATATGTTAGCCAAGGCCATGGTGGTGACTTTGGATTTTAAGTAGCCATATAAAATGTACAGTATATGTTAGCCAAGGCCATGGTGGTGAGTTTGGATTTTAAGTAGCCCTATAAACTGTACAGTATATGTTAGCCAAGGCCATGGTGGTGACTTTGGATTTTAAGTAGCCCTATAAAATGTACAGTATATGTTAACCTAGGCCATGGTGGTGAGTTTGGATTTTCAGTAGCCCTATAAACTGTACAGTATATGTTAGCCAAGGCCATGGTGGTGAGTTTGGATTTTAAGTAGCCCTATAGACTGTACAGTATATGTTAGCCAAGGCATGGTGGTGAGTATGGATTTTAAGTAGCCCTATAAACTGTACAGTATATGTTAGCCAAGGCATGGTGGTGAGTTTGGATTTTAAGTAGCCCTATAAACTGTACAGTATATGTTAGCCAAGGCTTGGTGGTGAGTTTGGATTTTAAGTAGCCCTATAAACTGTACAGTATATGTTAGCCAAGGCCATGGTGGTGACTTTGGATTTTAAGTAGCCCTATAAACTGTACAGTATATGTTAGCCAAGGCCATGGTGGTGACTTTGGATTTTAAGTAGCCCTATAAACTGTACAGTATATGTTAGCCAAGGCCATGGTGGTGAGTTTGGATTTTAAGTAGCCCTATAAACTGTACAGTATATGTTAGCCAAGGCCATGGTGGTGACTTTGGATTTTAAGTAGCCCTATACAATGTACAGTATATGTTAGCCAAGGCCATGGTGGTAAGTTTGGATTTTCAGTAGCCCTATAAACTGTACAGTATATGTTAGCTAAGGCATGGTGGTGAGTGTGGATTTTAAGTAGCCCTATAAACTGTACAGTATATGTTAGCCAAGGCATGGTGGTGAGTTTAGATTTTAAGTGGCCCTGTAAACTGTATAGTATATGTTAGCCAAGGCCATGGTGGTGAGTTTGGATTTTAAGTGGCCCTATAAACTGTACAGTATATGTTAGCCAAGGCCATGGTGGTGAGTTTGGATTTTAAGTAGCCCTATAAACTGTACAGTATATGTTAGCCAAGGCCATGGTGGTGACTTTGGATTTTAAGTAGCCCTCTAAAATGTACAGTATATGTTAGCCAAGGCCATGGTGGTGAGTTTGGATTTTAAGTAGCCCTATAAACTGTACAGTATATGTTAGCCAAGGCATGGTGGTGAGTTTGGATTTTAAGTGGCACTGTAAACTGTATAGTATATGTTAGCCAAGGCCATGGTGGTGAGTTTGGATTTTAAGTGGCCCTATAAACTGTACAGTATATGTTAGCCAAGGCCATGGTGGTGAGTTTGGATTTTAAGTAGCCCTATTAACTGTAAAGTATATGTTAGCCAAGGCCATGGTGGTGAGTTTGGATTTTAAGTAGCCCTATAAACTGTACAGTATATGTTAGCCAAGGCCATGGTGGTGAGTTTGGATTTTAAGTAGCCCTATAAACTGTACAGTATATGTTAGCCAAGGCCATGATGGTGAGTTTGGATTTTAAGTAGCCCTATAAACTGTACAGTGTATGTTAGCCAAGGCATGGTGGTGAGTTTGGATTTTAGGTAGCCCTATAAACTGTACAGTATATGTTAGCCAAGGCATGGTGGTGAGTTTGGATTTTAAGTAGCCCTATAAACTGTACAGTATATGTTAGCCAAGGCCATGGTGGTGAGTTTGGATTTTAAGTAGCCCTATAAACTGTACAGTATATGTTAGCCAAGGCCATGGTGGTGAGTTTGGATTTTAAGTAGCCCTGTAAACTGTACAGTATATGTTAGCCAAGGCCATGATGGTGAGTTTGGATTTTAGTTTTAAGTAGCCCTATACACTGTACAGTATATGTTGGCCTAGGAGTATTATGGAGCTAGCAAAAGCAAGCATTGGTAAAGCCAACACTTTTGGTTGTGTGTAGGCACATTTTCCTGGAACTACCGGCCATAAGATGGCAATAGCGGGAACATTGTGTCAGTTCTTTGGCATATTATGGCAGTGCCTGGAAAACCCCATATCTAATGTTTATATGTGAGCTAAGACTGGTGGTGTTGCCAGTTATTGTTTATAACAGTAATTCAGTGCAGGGAACAGATGCAAGTACAGACATATTGCTTGTAAATCAAGGTACTGAAGGCACACTTGTTTAAGAGATTTATTTTACACCAGAAGCTGCTTTAAAGATGCACTTAATTATGACCTATGAGAAGGCTGCTCAGAAAACACAGAGCTAAATCGAAAAGATCCAATGGGATGTGTCTTTGCCAGAAAGTGGATGGGAATGGCCAAATGGATTAGAATGGCCATGAGTGGTAAAAAAAGGCAAACACCCCCAGTCTTGGTGTTCTTTCTCACAAACCCAATCTCTCCCCTATGTGCACTTCCTATGAAACTAAACGATGGTTTATAGGCTGTGCAGTACTGTAAAGTGTACAGTAACCAAATAAAGAAGAGGCCTTCACCACACTGCAACAACAAACACACCACACAGAGCCTTACACAACAGCACACGACGGACTCCGATCGGATACCACACCAAAAAGCTCAGCGAACAGTGTTAACCGAACTGATGCTGCCAACAGCACATCACAACTCCCTTGCTCCTTCTCCAAACTGTATCCTACCCCCATTTCTTTCAGATCTGCCAGAGCGCCAGGGGACCACTATGGTGGTGATAGTGCGCAGTATAAATATCCTTTAACGTTAACATTAACAAGAAGTTGGGAGATTTCTATAACCAAAGTCCCAGGATGGGTGAAACCATTCATTGTGTTCCCACAATGGCCCTTAGTGCAAAATGTCCAGGCCCTCCTCTAGAAGCAAGCTCCTGGGTGCCCTGCCATGTCAGTGTCCAGCAAAGTCATTTGCCTTCTCAAGGAGTTCTAGTGTCCCAGGATAACTCCTTTTGTGTTGTGTGGTCCCCTGGGACCCCGGTTGTATCTTGTTGTCTGTACTTGGGCCTGCATCGTCTCCTGGGATGCTAGGGGTGGCCTTCAACTATGGTTGGAACCCATTGTGTCCTCAGGCGTCAGATAGTCTTTGCAGGGGGTCTCCCTCCTGATTTAGGGGTATTGAGTGCTTGGTTACCCTGCTTGGCACAATTTGTCTAGAGAATCGCCCCCATGTGGGTACTTCTGGAAGGGATTTCCCTTACCCTCCTGGTTGCTAATCCTAGAGTTCCTGGGGTCATGCAGAATGCCTATTCACAACTAACATAATCTACCCCCACAACCCTCACTGTCTGGTGTCGCTCTTTCTGATCCTCGGGATATAGCGCCCTTCTTGCGTTAACCATTTTTAGAAGTTATAGCTCCTCTTGCTTGCTTCAGCAACCTGACCCTGAAGTGGTTATAGCGCTACTGACTCACCTCATCGTGCCCAGCAGCCTCTGCATGGCCTCTGCCAGCTTCAATACCTAGGTCTTCCACGTGCTTACTGTGTTTGCCTGGCCTGCTAACCTTCTTCCACTCACTGTGGTGCCCTGGCCGGCTAGTGCCCCCTCCCACTGTTCCTATTCATGGCTCTCCTTCTGCTGATCCTCCTGCTTCCCATCCTGCCATCCGTTGGTGCTACTCCTACTCTTCCTCCTGTCTCACTCTCACATTGGAGTCTGTCCCACCTCCCCTCATAGCTAGTGGAGATGTTACCCTTTTTATATTGTGTATTCAAGCTTGAGTCAGACAATAAGAGCTCTGATTGCTTCACGGCTCCCGCGTCCTGGGTTTCCATGACCTTGACTGGGCCTCACCTCTTAGCATAACATAACCAGTGTATTTGTGGAGCGCACGTTCACACCCAGAGGGGCATCCTGGCGCTATTGACAGATAACAGGTGTGCATTGTTCCCCAACATAATGGTACTATTGTGCTCACCGCCTCCACATCTGGGTAAACCCTCGATGATGAGCCGTCACGTCTAAATGAGGACCATGCAGAACAGAGGCACAGCAGTTATGTGCCGAAACCTTTATCAAGGTTTGCAAAACATGTCCCAGAAGAGAGTGTATCATGCCTACTGCAACTCCAGATGCAGCTATAGCTAAATATATGGGAACTGTCCTACAGTAGCAGGCTTGGATCAAGTAAAGCGTTTGTAATCTTCAGATCTTCAGATCGCGTCATCAGGCACAGATGGAAAAACAGGACACCTTAAGCCAGGGGTCTGCAACCTGTGGCTCTCCAGATGTTTTGGACTACAAATCCCATGATCCCTTACCATTGACTATGCTTGTTATAGCTGATGGGAGTTCTGGCTTAAGCATTCCCCTATGGAACGCCTTATCTGTTTGTGTCTGTGTTTCTGGTTCCTTCACATAGGGCTGTGCATTTCAGAAGTTATGTATCTATGCAATGTTAGGTATATACCCTATTCTGTATGTTTGAGGGCAAAGCGGGATTGCTCAGAGTATGAGGACACTTGTGGAGATATGAATCGAAGGGTTGAAGAGAAAGGAGAATATGAATCAGACAACGGGGGTGGGCCAAGACACTAAGGCTTATGACTTTTGTGAGAAAAGTTAAGTAGTTAAAGGCATTATGAGATGTGTATATACACACCATGTCCCTCCTTTTATAAACCAAGACTTCTTAATGGGATTTTGTATTTTTCTACACACATATATTAATGCTATTGTGCATGCGCTCGTTGCACTTTGATGACCTGTAGTCTGTTGTCTCTTTCACTTGCAGCCTACCTAGACGGCTCAGCGTCTATGGGAGCTGTAGTGAAACAAATGCATCGGCTAGAGAAGCAGTTTGAAAGCATTTCTTTTGTCTATGTTTTGCTACCTTGAGTAAGCTGCAGAGAGCAGCGAAACATTGTCTCTTTTTCATGATGTATTGTCATCTTTTCATTGGTTTAAGAAGCCCTTTGAGCATGGATGTCTATGGTATGCTTATTTGTTATTTGTTGGACGGGGAACGTTAAGTTAGACTGGGACGCGTGAGAGCCTCCGCTCCTCCCCACCGCCTCCCTAAGAAGATTGATTTGAGAAGGCAGAGGATTATTATTGTACATGGGTGTGCCTGCCCCACTCGCTCTTAGTAATTACTGTGGATCAAAATATATCACATGGTGCCTTTTTTGTCCAATTTGACGACCATGTGGGTTGTTTTTGTATGTTTGCTGAAGGGAAGCAGTAGGCACAGCTCATCTTTCTAAAAAATGAAGGAAATAAAAAAAATATATATAAGATGTTGGTCAAGGTGGCTACACCCCAATGGCAGGATTGGATTCAATTTTTTGAACTTCTTGAGGACCGGCATTCTGGTTTTCAACCACTGAGCTGCCCCGAGACTGCTTCATTAGATGTCAAGGAATATTGCCTGAACCCTTCAGAGAGGCTTGGCTTAGACCTTTCAGCAGCCTTTCATTCTCTCTACCACAACCTTTCGCTCACCCGGGCTAAGCATATTCTAAACCTGTCTCCCAGGGCTTTCAATTGGCTGTCTTCATTTTGGTCAGACAGAGCATCTAGAGTCAAAAGTGTGTCCTTTCCGACCCCTGCAGTTGCGGTGTACCTCAAGAATCTTGCTTGTACCCCTTGTTATTTGATGTGATATGATAAGGTTATTTATAACGCACTTAATACGCAGAGGATTCCATGGGCGGACCCGAGGATCGAACCTGTGTTGCTCCGTGTCATCTTGCTTAAGAGGTGAGCACATTGCCCCTGAACTATCCTCCCGAGGATTTGATTTATTTATGAAACCTTTACACAATCTTTCGGACGGCTAACAAGTTCTGTTTCAGGACTATGCTGATGACATCCAGTTTATCTGAAGATGTTGCTAAACTTTATGGTACTTTTGAAACATGGATGCAAAACAAAAGGCTCTTCTTTAATCAGGAAACAAATGAACTGTTTACTTATTTCTAGCTCAAAGGTTTATTGTTGGGTGTGAAGCCATTATCCCTATGATAGCTCAGGCTAATGCCATAGCCTCATGATCACGCTATGATCTCATGTTACTTAGGCAGATTAGGACAATTTATGTAAAAGTGACTGGGTGACCATCGTCAGGGCGACCATCGGATGCAAGTTGGATTATGTTAACGATCTGTTTCTTGGGTCTTCTTTTTATGTACTTAAACGTCTCCAGGTACATTTGAATACTGCTGCGCGGATGGTTACTAATATTATTTATTTATTTGTTCTTTTATAAGGCGGCTAATACCGTACTTGAGTTCGGTTTCTAAGCGCAGGTGCGGGATTCGAGCCTCTGTTGTGCTGCGTGGTCTTGCTTCCAAGTGTTACTAGTCAGGCTCAGAGTGCTCCTGTCTTTAGGACACAGTATTGGCTCTTGTTCTCTGCTAGAGTCAAGTTTAAATGTTTGACCTCGGGTTTAAAGGATTAACATGAGCCAAATACATTCTACCATAGGACCAGAGGCGTCGCTAGGGGAGTATTGGGGGACTTTAGCCCCAGGTCTTTGGGTTGTAGGTTGGGATAGAAGCTCAGGGGATACCTGCAAAAGGCTTGCTAAATGTGAGTCGTGCCAGTCCCGACATTAGTGTAGCCCCGGATCTTTTCCAGACCTAGCAACACCCCAGCATAGGACCAAATGCAAATGTTACGGTCCCAGACAATCTTTTCGATTAGTTAACACATTTCTGATTTTGCCCCCTTTGCCCAAGCGGTCCAAAGCCATGGCCAGATCCTTTTCATTTATTTTATTTATTACACGGCCAAACCGTAGGTATCACAGCGAGGTTACAGACAACTTGTTGAAATATTAGTCAGTGACAATTACAGCGAGGGTTACAGTCAAAACAATCTTACAAAGTATCCACAATAAGATTAATAATACAACAGTGGATGCAGCATAGTTACAGTTTCTCGAGAGGCCGTTTTATTCATATTTGTTAAATAACCAAGTTTTCAGCAGTTGTTTGAAGCACAAAAATAGCCCTCTTTTTTGATACTGAGAGGGAGGGAGTTCCAGTGTTTGGGGCCTAGGTATTGAAAACTGCTGCCCCCTGCTTTGGTATTCCTGTAGCGGGGTGTGGCTAGCACTAGGTGGTTATTGGATCTTAGGGTTCTTGTAACTTCTATTTTGGCTCGTGCCTTGTTTAGGTAGATGGGGGCTTTTTCTTGTTGACATTTGAAAGTTATGCATAGGGTTTTGAAAATAACTCTGTGACAGGCAGCCAATGGTGATCTCTTCTGGTCTTGGATATGTGGTCCGATTTTCTAATTCCTAGGGCGGCCCGCAGAGCTTTGTTTGGTATCAGTTGTAGTTTTTTTAGATTGGTGATGGAGGTGCCTAGTAGTAAGACATTGCAATAGAGGAGTCGTGAAAGAATCAGGGCTCTGGCCAGTGTGATGCAGTTTGTGGGGGTAAGGAATTGTCTGCTTAAATTAGTTTGGCAGTGTATGTGCTGGAAGATGAGAGGCTGCCGATGTGCGTTCAGTTCTTGGCTGTGGAATGAGCTTCCAGAAGGTATTCAGGGAATCAATTATCTGTTGAAACTCTGCAGTAAAATAAAAACCTGCATTCCCTATTGCCATTTCTGATACTCTCGGTTTAGCGCTTCGATGCCCTTGGGTGGTACCGCTTTATAAATTCGATCTCAGTCAAACAAGGGAACTGGGTGAATTGTTCCCCAGTGATGACTGCAGCTCTCTGGGAAATGGCAGCCAGGTGTGTCAGTCATGGAGCTGGCAGGACTGGCGCCGGAAAGGAAATGACAGGAGGAGCGAGTGTGTAATTGACGTTCAGGGTGTGCCCGACTTCCGGGTAAACAGACCTGTGACGCACACACGCTGATGGTAATGAGGGCGATGGATTCCATCCAAAAAACATCTTAAGGACCAACGTTGCTTCTGCGTCAGCACGAGGAATAAAGGAAGCAAAAGCAACATTTCTCGAAGGTGAAAAGCGAAAGCAGGGGAAATAAGGGTAAAAATGGTCATTAGCTTTTTAGCCTAATTACTGTACAGAACCCACTGCATTTTATGAAACAATGATACCGTTTTGTGATTTCCCTGCAGGCTCTTAGCCTTTGCTGCATCGAAGCTTGCCTATTATCCGGGTTCCAGCAGCAGGGCCATCAGCTGTGTTCCAGGAATCACAATGCTCACAGGCACTCCTGATGCACTCGGCGGTGAGTCTCATCGCCTGCTCCTTGCAGATAATACAGTCTCTTCGGGGAGTGTGTCCCGTGGGAAGACCCGTGTCTTGCACCGCAGGGGGATTGCATTTCCTGGCCTAACATTTAGGAGAACAGTGAATTACACCATTGTACGTCATCCTTTAGAGTCGGGAGGAACCTGTTCGGAGCTCATCACTTGTTCACGTTTGTGACTGAGATCCAGTCATTAGGACCCAGTCATGTCGAGTCATTTCATGAATTCAGGAAGGGACTGAAACCCGTCCTTCACACCCACCACCCGGACACTATCACTGTCTATCGTGCAAGAACCACCCCTCCCCTCTGCACCGCCACCACTCCCATATCAAACTGACACTAGCACTGATTATCATGCAAGACCCCCTTTCCTCTGCACCCACCTCCACACCCACATCAAACTGACACCAGCACTGACTATCATGTATGAGGTCCCTCTCCTCTGCACACACCAGTACACCCACATCAAACTGACACTAGCACTGACTATGATGCAAGCCCCCCTTTCCTCTGCACCCACCTCCATAGCTACATCAAACTGACACTAGCACTGACTATGATGCAAGCCCCCCTTGCCTCTGCTCCCACCTCCACACCTACATCAAACTGACACTAGCACTGATTATCATGCAAGACCCCCTTTCCTCTGCACCCACCTCCACACCCACATCAAACTGACACCAGCATTGACTATCATGCAAGACCCCCTTTCCTCTGCACCCGCCTCTGCGCCCACATCAAACTGACACCAGCACTGACTATCATGCAAGACCCCCTTTCCTCTGCACCCACCTCTGCGCCCACATCAAACTGACACCAGCACTGACTATCACGCAAGAACCCCTTCCCTCTGCATCCACATCAAACTGACACTAGCACTGACTATGATGAAAGCCCCCCTTTCCTCTGCACCCAACTCCACACCCACATCAAACTGACAATAGCACTGATTATCATGCAAGACCCCTTTTGCTCTGCACCCACCTCCACACCCACATCAAACTAACACCAGCACTGACTATGATGCAAGCCCCCCTTGCCTCTGCTCCCACCTCCACACCCACATCAAACTGACACTAGCACTGATTATCATGCAAGACACCCTTTCCTCTCACCCACCTCCACACCCACATCAAACTGACACTAGCACTGATTATCATGCAAGACCCCCTTTCCTCTGCACCAATCTCCACTTCTCAGGCAGGGCAGGGGGCAGGGCTTGCCTTTTCATCTAGCAACGCATGCGTGCGCACAAATGCAGTAACAATGGCAAGCCCTGGGCCCTGACTGACGACCCTCACCCCTGTGCTGCTGTCCTGTGTGCACCTTTATGGTGCATTCTTCACTGCATTTGCTGTGCCCGTTGCCGGTCCCGACGGCAGCATTGTGGCCCTGTGTATTGCGGCCTTGTGTGTGTGCCGTGCGGGCAGATGCCAGATAGCACTGCAGAGAGAGTAGCCCAGATAGGGACGCAGGGGAGTATCTAGCATTGCAAGAGTGGGGTGGGGGAGGGGCAAGCTACGAAAAAAAATCCTGCTACCCCCCCAAATGCAGTGCGAGCAATTCCATACGGTCTCATTCGTGCCCCCAAACCGCCCGCTGCTACATTAATCTACGTTTTTGGTAACATTAGTGGCAGCTGGCATTTTAACACAACAATAATAAAACTCTAGAACCATTATAGATGCAGGAAACTCATCTATTAGAGCTCTGTCCAGGTGCTCTGGGGCAAACGACATGCAAACTTCTCAATTTGCATATGGATTGCACCAACAGAAAAAACTTCACAGAAAAGGATATGGCAAGAAGCATCATCAGTCTTTGATACTTGGAGGCACCACGGAAGTGACTTTAGAATAAGTTGCCATAAGTAAGCCAAGTGGCAAATAACTTTGTGGTGCAAAATACCTATATTGCACTATTGTTATATATGGAGCAACTCTATAGCCATTACGCTTTTTTTAAAATAACAGCATGATATCTTAACATAAGCAATGATGTGAATAAATTATAGAGCTGCAGAAGAGTCACAGTGCGATTAAATGGTTTGCCGAGGATCACACATTTTGATTAAATGGTGAATCCGGGATGTGGACAATTTAAGCAACTGAGCACATCTTCACAGGTTTAGTTGATATCAATATTTATTAAGGTCTTGTTTTGCATTTCATGTACTTAAATAATACTTTATATATAGCAATGCCTTGGAAGCAAACCACATTACATAATAAACTATCCTTTCATAGTAAGCTAATTATATACATATATACATTGTCATAGAAATGTGTTGAGCAATAAGGTTTAGTTTTATTCTCCCCATCCTGCATGCAAAGTCACAATAGCATCATGCAGATTAATTTGAGCCTAACAAATACCCAAAGCCGTAGTAATTGCATAAAGCATGCACAATTATGCACCCTTCCCACTTCTGATCCCTCCCTCCCATTTACATTTCTAAAGGGACAAAGTACCTGCTGCTCTGCTGCCCGGAGCTCCTTGGGACCTTGTCTTGGGGGCGTTCGGAAAGGCTAAGGTGTCCTGCTGCCAGGACAATGAGTGTGCTGAGCAGGAATTGCTCAGCACTCATCGTCCTGCCAGCGGGACACCTTTCCCGTTGGGGACCCTCATAGCGGTGAGAGGAGTCCCACTGACAAATATCCTGGTCTGGCTCACAAAAGAGCCTCTGGTGGGGCAGCTTGCCCTCCCTGCTCGGTATGCCACTGTAGGGAGGATCGGGGGGCACAGGATTTCAGAGGAGGGGCCCATGCCCCTCCCTGTCCCTGCCCCATTGACGTCACTGCCTTCACGGCCTGCACTTCCTATTTCACACTGCGGTAGGACATAGGCCTCTGCTCATCCAGCTGCTTGATTCCTGGCCTTATCACCATCACACCATCCCAGAGCCGGGGAGGAAGCCGCCGGTGCTACTCTTGTAATCTGCCATAGCCAGAGCCGTAGCGCGGATTGTCTAACTTCGCTGCTGAGTGGGCATTTACAGATTTTAGCCTGGCCTTGGCCGCTCAGGCCCTCCCCTGTCTAAGCCCCTGTCCTAGTGTCTGGCATACATTTTTGAGGCCCACAGATTTCTGTGGTTTGGATTCTGTCCCACCACGATTTCATAAAAAGGGAAACAATGTTGCTACTGATATTCTACATAGTGTACTTTCTGCACCCAGGTAGCAGCTTTTGCGGGGCGGTAAGTTTGCCCATTTTGCGCTCTGTGCGCCTTTGTAAGGAAGGAGGACTTCTCGCGTACCCTTCCTGCTGGAGGCATTGGACGATTGCAGGCTAGGTCCTCTCCTGCCCTGGATTTGCACATTAGAGAAACAGACATGATCCTCATCTTCAGGAGCAGAGACCTGAACCACCCAGCAATTAACAGAATTGCCTCTAGGCACTTACAGACACGTAGTCGTAGGAGCAGTGCACAGCCTTGCTATCAACTCTATGGCTGTGGAGTGCAAGCACAAGAATATTGTAAATCATTTTCTTTGGTGAAATGCATGCAGTAGGTGTAAAATGCCTTAAACTATAACCCCATAAATGTAGACACGCTACCAAACAACTCTAAAGCTATTAACACCATGAGTGAAGCTTTATTTTGTAATAGCATATGGTAACATTATGCTATAATAACATAAGCTTAGAAATGAACCACAGGGTCTCCAGGTAAGATGCAGTGAGATTACATTATTTGCCCAGGATCACACACTTAGGTTAAGTGTTGAAACCGGGATAAGAGCCATTTGTTCAGGATTGCACAACTTGACCACATAACTTACCAACTTTGGCTTTCTTTTCTTACTGAGTGTAATGTGCACAGGAGGGAGACCGCTTTATTTCTGCTGTCACTGCCCAGGTCCTGCTTTTGTGTAATTCAGCAGTGACAAAATGATACTGTCACCTCTGCCTCCTCTCATTACTTTGTGGCATATTATCCTTAACACCTAGGTCAACTCCCCACCTACCATAAGACTTGGCCATCCTCTCCCCTCTGTTTCCTCCCCTGGTTGCTTGTAGATTCCTTGCTGCCAAATTGACCGCCCTTTCCCTCATTGTTAGACCCCTGCTCCATTGTACTGATCCCTTACAATCTGCTTCCCTCACCATGTACTTCCCCCTGTGACTTGTAAACTGTTCTTCTAGCTTTTGAAGCTTAATAAACACCCTAATTATAATACAACATTTCACCAACTTGTCATCTCACCTTTTTTGTTGTACACCTGCCCCCCTTAAATTGTAGTTGTTGTAGTGCATCAAATAAATAAGGTGTGGTGTTGCACAGACGATTCTTTCATCCTGATAGAATTTGTTTTTATTTCCAGATGTGCATCTTGAGATCAAGATGCTTCAGAAAACAATACCACTACTGAGCAGTTGCAGGGCCTCCAGCCTTTTCCGTGACCTCTTGGGGAGGTAAAACTAACACGTAGAAACTTATCGAAAATGGATAGCATATGTAAATGTTCTGTGGTTATGTTGAAATAACAGGGGGTTCATACGCTTCCCATGGTAACATGGGCCTTGACACACTAATAATAATGCTACATATGATGATCCATTCTTGTATGCAATGTATGCCACGTTACTGTGTTATCGTAACCATATTTTTCTTAGTGTACTTGTACTACGGGACGATGCTATGTGATGCCAAGTGGTGAAAGGTTGTGTGCCATCACTTTTTGTGATGTCATTTTGGGGTGGGGTCAAATGTCATTACACCACTTCCTGTGATGTCACTTGAGGGTGGAGGTCAAAAGACATAACTTCCTGTGATGTCATCAGGAGGTCAAGGGTCATGCAGTTACTTCCGCTACCCATGGCATTTTGGTGAAATGACGTCCCTGTTGATAGGCTTCCTTGAGTGTTCTTCCTCGTCTTAATAGCTTCAGGAAAGACTTGAAAATGTCCTGGATTTTTATTGATTTTAATGTGTTCACCCTGGAGAATTACAATACATAACAGTAGTGCTTTCATATGGGCTAATCATACTTTGAGGTGATCTTAAAGTCTCAGGGATGAGAGGGTAAGAAGGTTCCTGAACGGGAAGGGAGTCCCTATCCCCAGAAAGGGGAGTCTCTCCCTATGAGGTCCTCCTGCTTTTTACCACCCCTAGGGGGATATTTGGGTAGCAGCCTCACCTCCCTAGCCTCAAAGGGAAGGGCCCACCTCTGGGGAGAAGTGACAAGATACTATGAATTGTCACATACCCTTCCCCTCGTGGGCTTGCCTTCACCTTCTTCAGTTAGCAGAAAACTAGACAAAAAATCTACATTCCCTTGCTCCCTACCTTTTCTATGCTCTACTGTAAAACAAAATTGTCTGCGATCTAAAAACCAGTGCATAATACAGGGAGTAGTGCCCTTTCTAAGGATTGACCATGTCAAAGGGGAATGATCAATTACCAGGCAAACTTTGTGTCCTGCGAGATAATATTTCAAATAGGCTATAGCCCATTTAATGGCCAAGGCTTCTGGCTCAATGGTGGCATAATTCTCTCGAGGGAAGAGTTTCCTACTTATATACAGGACTAGGTATTCAACACCTTCATACTCTTGTGAGAGAACTGCACCAAAGCCTACTTTTGACACATCCGTCTGGAGGATAAACTTTTTACTAAAGTCACAAACTCTGAGAACATGCCTGTTTCCAAAGATGTGTTTCAAGCGGTCAAAGCTATCTTGATCTCGTTTTTCCCAGCACAATCTCTGGGGCTCTGCATTTTTCAGGTTATCCGTTAGACCGCATGTTATGGAAGGGTATGCAGTGATAAACTGACGATAGTTACTGGTGACACCTAGGAAGACTCAAAGTTCCCTTTTTGTCTCTGGAGGAGATGTTCCCTGGAGAGCTTTGACTTTTCTTTTTAAATAGGGCTAGACTAAACAGTTCCCTACAAAAAAACTGATATTTAACAGCAGACCATGCCAAATGGCACTTTTTGGGAATTAGCGGTTAGTCCAGCTCTTCATAAAGGTGGAGAAGATATTCCTTCCAGGTCTCTCTGTGGATTAGAATATCATCCAGGTATGTGCCACAAAACAAATAAAAGGGTAGCAATGCATTGTCCAACAGCCTTTGAAAGGTGTCCGGGGCCCCATGCATTTGAATAGGCAGGACTTTAAATTTAAATAAAATGTTTTTTCTCTATCAGAGGGGTCCGAAGGCACCTGCCCTTGGTTAAATCCATAGTGCAGATGTACTTAGTTGATCCCAGTCTGTTAATTAAATCATCAATCCTACGCATAGGATAATTGTAAAAGGGGAGATGGAATTGAGCTTACGAAAATATATACAAAATCTCCACGACCCATCAGGTTTTGCTACGAGGGTTATTGGCGAGCACCAAGGACTTTCCGAGGGCTTGATGATATCAGCCTCTAACATGCTATCTACTTCTTGTAGGATTATTTCTTTTTTGGCCTCCGGAATACAAAATGGTCTTAAATTCACCCCCTTTCCTTGTGGGGTATGAATATGATGGAAAAAATGTTAGACCCTCCTGGGTTGATCACAGATTACATCTGGGAATTGTGAGAGTAAATCCCTTATATCTTGTTGTTGTTGTATGGTTAAATCAGAAGACATTAAAATCTCTTCCTAATTCCCATCTCAATAAAGTAGCTATGGTGACACATGTATCTTCCACTGAGTCATCCTTCCACTCCTTGAGAAGATTAGTATTATAGATCTGAGGTTTTACTCTTCTATCGGGTGGAGATACCAGGTAATTAAAAGGCCCCTTCTTTTCAGTTATCTCATAAATTCCCATGCCATCTCGAGAGCATCTTCTGATCAGAAGTAGGCAAAAGAACCAACACCTTTTGTCTGATGGAAAAGGACATATGAACAGCCTTTCGGTTGTAATAAGCCTTTTGGCTTTCCGGGGGCTGTGCAAGGCGTTTAGTAACTACTTCTTTAACTATGGCCATATGTTCCGTCAACCACTGCACTGTTTGGGACATGGCAAGGACTGCCACTTCTCCTTCCTCCCAGGTTTCTCAAAGCATATTTAAATCCTCCCGTGGTTCACAACCATATAGGAGCTCAAATTGAGAAAAACCAAGGGAGGCCTGAGTAGATTTTCATTTTGGAAAAATCTCACAGAGAATCATAGAATTCCAATTCCTTCCATTGGCTTCCATCAGTTTCCTATAGATGTTTTTTAGTGTCTGGTTGAACCGGTTCAGCAGTCCATCTGTTTGAGGATGGTATACAGAAGTAAGTAAGGTCTTCATTTGTAACATTTATCTGACCTCTGCCATCAATTTGGACATAAATGTACTGCCCTGGTCCATTAGAATTTCTCTCTGGAACCCACCCATGGACAGAAAAGGAATCAAGTGTTCTAAAATGTTTTGGGATGTATTGTTTTACAGGGGGAAAGCTTCCCGATACCTTGTGGCATAATGCAAGATTACCAATATATACTTATTCACCAATTTAGAGGGTTCTAACAGACCCATGATGTCCATTCCAATTTGTGAGAATGGAATCTCTATAACAGCAAGTCACAGGAATGAGCTGGGGACACTGAGGGAGGGGAGGGAGTTTTCTGACATAATGCACATGTTGCAACACAAATGTGCACATCCGCATGAACCCCTGGCCAATAAAATCTTGGAAAAACATGTCCCTGGGATTTTTCAACTCCTAGATGTCCTCAGATGAGATATGCATGGACTAGCTCAAAAGCCACTCGCCAATGGCTGTGAGCGATAACCAATTAAGTTATCACCAACCACTCTGGAGTTCAGTCACCCTGATACAGTAGTCCATGGTTTAGGAAGAAGAAAGGACCCCCCTGTGCCTACCATCAGCCTCTGGAATACATTTAAAAAAAGCTTCTGTATTTATTGGATCGTTATGCTGGGCAAATGCAAGATCAGGAATAAGTTCTACTTCTTCCAACAGGGTCTGCTATTTTTTCGCTGTCTTCTCATCTGCCCCCCCCCCCAAAGCCTTTAGTGCCCCGTTATGAAGGGCCCTGGTCAACAACCTCTTTAGGTATGGGAAAGACTGCTTTCTCCAAAATCCCTTGACGATTTTCTTGCCCATCTTGACTTGGTAAGGTGGTTTTCCATGGTTGTTTATTAGAAACTTGATGTCTCCCTGATAATTGGGATCTTTTACACCAGCCATGACATACAAACCATACCTCCAGGCTAGGCCAGATTTAGATTCCCAACGTATATAGGTTCCTTTTGGGGGTGTCAACACTAGACCAGTGGGAACTAACTGCTGTTCACCTGCTTCAATAGTGATTTCCATACTGCTATGAAGGTCAAAACCTATACTCAGTCGTAGCAACTGTGGGGCTTACAGCTCTTGGGGTATGTGCACTGTACTGGAGGGTCCCACAATTTCTATCAATTGGGTTGGATCCCATTCCTGACACCATATATGGCATGTCTGAAGTCAGACACAAAGGTGGCATTCTGGCCATAGACTTTTATTTTAGATAGCAAAAACAATTCCTATCTTTCCCTAGCTCTCAAGGGAAGTCCCTACTAAAGTAAAGATAACTGAGTACTCGTCGTCAGGATGAATGTCCAACCAAAATAACCATCCTCTGTCCCAAAAATCCTCTGTCCCTACCACCAAACGAAACAAATAACTAATAAAGAAAGGTCAGGAGGATAACTCCCTCCTCCTGAAGTAGTGCACACCGGTCATGTGACAAATAACTAGACCATAGTTCAGGTTCAAATGAAGAGCCAGGAGAATGACTTCTGTCTCCTGGTTTATCAAGTTCCACACGTGATAACATTGGTGATGATTCAATAAACACCACTCTTCTGGTCCTGGATCATATTTCAGGCTTGACTCTGTACTCTGTTGATTTAGTGTCTTATTTAACAACCAGGAGAATTACTCCCTTCTCCTGGTACAATGAAGGAATTCTTCAAGATCAAACAATACTTTTCAAGAGCCCTTGTAACTCCTTCCAATCTCCTTTTAGGATGAACGTAAAATCCTCCTTTTCCTGGTTTCTCCCCCACTGAGGTGACTTAGATACCTCTCCTTTTTGAACTTGAATGTCTCTCAAACAAGCAATGAGGTTCAAAGTACCACTTGGACTAGAAGGGCCAGTCCTGATATGATCCTTTTCCTTCTGACTCTTAGGGGTGCTTCTTAAACCAGGGAGACTAATCTCACTGCTTCTTATATCTTTCTCTCTTATATCACACTCACAGTGATGAAGGAAATCACTCCCAAGGTATTTGGTACTCAGATTTCTGCTAGCACAGTCTCTCTGAAGGGGAGATCATGCCCATAGCTTCACACACTGGCTTTATATTCACCACCCCTTTTGAGGCAAGGGAGGACCTTATTATTCATGTTCACACTTGAAGTACTTTATTGGTAGTCACCGAGATGAGGGAGATTACTCCTGAGGTTTCCCAGACTTATTGTATTTCTGTATGCATCAATGAGAAGAGGGAGATTACTGCCCAGAGACACTCTCCTTTTTGTAGTTCGGACTTGACCACTGGGACGGGGGTGATCGCTTTGGATGCTGCTCTCGGCTGGCCTCACTCACTTACCGGGTCTCCTGTGTACCCCGTTACCTGTGTTTGTAGCGGGACATGTCACTGTTTCTTCCAGGGGCAGTGGTTCACCAGGCCAGTCTCAGTGACTTCTTTCCTTGCTCTCTCACGTGCTGTAGCGCTCTGTGGGTTCCTCTGCAGCGCAATGGTGTCTGCATTGTTCTTAGACAGCCCGTCCATCTCTTCGAGGTTGCACCAACATTTTCCAACCTCAATTTTCTCGGCCAGCCCTCACTCAGTCGGGCTGCAGTGGACTCCCTCGGTTTACCCCCTCAAGTCTTAGCAGTCCTGATCAGCTTCCCCAGCGTTCCGTCTTCTCGTCCATTTCAAATCTACCGGGCTCTCCAGGCTTCACACCTGGTGCTTCTCATTTCAGGTAGTCCATCTCTTTTAATACCAAAAAGCTGGGCGTCCCCAGCGTAAGGTGAAAGTCCTTCCCCTGTTTCCTTTAGCCCATCTTCATTCTTCCTAGGTACCTCCTTGTCTCAGTATTTAGTGGGTGAACATTCAATATGCTTCCTTGAGTGTTCTTCCTCGTCTCAGTAGCTTCAGGAAAGACTTGTTATTGCCTTAAACTTTTATTGACTTTACTGGGCTCACCCTCTTGGTTGGAGAATTACAATACATAACAGTAGTGCTTTCATATGGGCTGACCATACTTTGAGGAGGTCTAAAGTCTGAGGGATGAGAGTGTATGAGGGTTCCTGAACGGGAAGGGAGTCCCTATCCCCAGATGTGTAGTCTCTCCCTGTGAGGACCTCCTGCTTTTTACCACCTCTAAGGGGATTATTGGGTAGCGGCCTCACCTCCCTAGCCTCACACGAAAGGGCTCCCCTCTGGGGAGAAGTGACGAGATCATGTGAAGCTGTCATGATTCCTGCCCCTCATGTCCCTAGCCCTCCAAGATGTCAGGCTAGAGCCAGGCCACGATCACATACATGGCCCTCAAGGGCCTCTCCATCCCTCCAAAGACCCACTTGGAGTCAGACTTGGCGTTTGTGGCACCAGACTCACTCACTCCCATAGGATAACATTGGGGATTGGACTTGTAGTGCATTGATGGGACAAGATGGATTCCCCCACATATTTCGGTTCCCTGAACTGCATGTGCAGTCTAGTCTTTTGGGTGTGGTTCAGCCCAGAGACACCTGGGATACCCAGAGACTATTTAAGTCACGCCCAGGCTGAGAAAAATGCTTTGTGTTTTCTTCACCTGCAGCGTGACGCTCACCGTGTTCGGATCGGTCTCCAGTAGGCCTGCATCTTTCTTCTGCGCTCAGGTCCTGCAAGAACAAGAACACCGTTAGGAACAGCCTTACCTTGCAGCACTTCTGCCCATCATTCATTGCCCCTTCTGGTCTGCAGGCATCTTCGGTGGTGTCATTCCCAACCCGGCACGCCGCTAACTAAGGAAAGGGAAAGGAACAGAAAAAAGGCATTACTAAGCATTCAGTTAATCTTTGCTTATTTTTAAAGACTGTACAAGCTTCAAACGCTTACCTGAATCCCAGCCGCTCTGTGGGAACTCTGTCTCCGGAACTTCTCATCCATCTGCAAGAGGGAAAAGACACTCCAGGTTAGCGTGGAAACATCTAGAGGTGCTGCATACCGCGCTTACTCACTGCATTTCTTCTTCATAACCGGCATCCACGCTGAAAACGTCGCGGCACCTAAAAGACAAAGAAAAAGAACTCAGTTCAATACAAATATGAAAGGGTCACATCGCTCTCACTCACCTTCAGCACTACTCATCTCAGCAGCACGTTGCCATCCCCGGACGCCGGCCATCATCTAAGGAAGGAAAGGAACGAAGTTAGAGAACTGTTCAAAAGACTTATTATTCTTACCTGTCGGACTCTTGCCAGTGAAGTAACTAGGCAGCAACAAGCCCGCATCAATCAACGCGCCCCTGTGCTGAAAGCAGGACGGAGAGCACACTTTCCAAGAAAACAAGGTGAACTGTGGATCAAAGGGAAAGGTTGGACCCCGGGGAAGAAGGGGTTCAAGCACACAGAGACAATAGGGAGTTAAACTCTACCAATCCTGTGTTTCAGACCCAGTCTCCAGTCGAGTAGACTCCAGGGAAGGGTTCGAGGTCGTAAGAGGTCAGAACAGGCTGAGTGACGTCCCCGTGGATACTAGGTGAGCGTTACAGAACACAAAGCCTCACGTCAAAATCCACCTGGGCGTCATGGAAACGTCAGAAACCGACCAGTTAGCCCACATGTTGGGGCAGCTACATTCCGAAGTACATGCAGCCAGGCAGGAGACCCTGAGGAGAGAGCTGATAGTAGCCAAAGAACGCACAGATGATTTAAGCTGTCAACTTCTCCAGTCACAAGCAGGGCATGCACCATTGCTGGGAAGCGTGCCCTCGATGGCAGCACCAACAGCCAATCCCGTTCAGATAACCCTTCCTGGGGCAGTTGCCTTGGCCCCGCCCGAACGATTTACGGGGCATCCCAAGAGGTTTGCAACGTTCATGAACCAGTGGCGCCTGCGCTTCCTTTGTAGACCAGGGGCCTTTCCGAATTACCAATCATGGGTCGCCTTTGTGCTATCCTACCTGAGTGGTAGCGCCGCAGACTGGTCTGTACTCTTTGTGGCCCAAGACGATCCTTTGCTGCATGACTTCAGGGGCTTTCAGCAGGAGATGGAAAAGCTGTTCGCCCGTCGTACTCATGGGCAGGCATTAGACAACAAACTTCTGTCCATACGCCAAGGGAATGAAGACCTATTAACATACATAGCCACTTTCAATAGACTCGTAGTTGAAGCAGAATGGCCAGTGGAGAAGAGAACCACGTTATTCCATCAGGGTTAAGGGGGGAGCTCAAGGATGTTCTCCCACAAGTAGTGAACCCCCCGAAAGACTCCTCAGAATTCATTGACCTTGTTGTTCAACTGGATCATAGGTTGCAGTACCGAAGAGCAGATCGAACCAGACCAGACCCTCGCCCTATATATGTGCGTTCAAAGGACAATATTGCCCGCACAACGGAAGGTTCAGGAGAACCAATGCAAATCGGGGGGGTCAGATCCCCCTTGACTAAAGCGGAAAGGGATAAAAGGAGACAGCAGCAGTTATGTCTGTACTGTGGAAGGTCAGGCCATTTCCTTAAAGAGTGCCCTATGAAGCCACCGAGGAGGACGGTAGGGGCCACGGACAAGGAAGATACCATCAAGGAATCGGAAAACTCCCCAGCCCGGCAAGTGTAGGGGTCCACTTTTTGAGCGAAGAAAGTGAACTACAGACCTCCCATTTTGAACTATCTGTGGTCTTGATCAATCACCAACAACCATCTCGGATGCACGCAGTAAGAGCGTACATTGACAGTGGAGTTGTTGGGAATTACATCGACCAGGATCTTGCGGCAAAGATGGGGCTTCCGTTACACCCTAAATCAACCACCGACACTGTTACCACTGTTGACGGCAAGGAAATAGCTTCTGGTCCAGTATCTCAATGCACTGCAGCTTTAACCCTTCTGTGCCAGGATGGACACCAAGAATCTATCGTTTTCAACCTCATTAAGGCACCACAGTTCCGGTTGATTTTGGGAATGCCATGGTTGGTAGCTCACAATCCTCGAATCGATTGGCGAGTAAAAGAATTGGCCTTTCCCGAGACTTGCGCCCACACATGTTATCGCCAAGAGAAACAACCAATAGACACCAGAACCTCCATGCTTGCGACTGTGGCGATCGGCACCCTACCAAGTGAATACCAGGACTTCCAAGATGTCTTTCAGAAAGAACAGGCTAATACCGTGCCACTGCATAGACCATACGATTGCCAAATCGACCTGATACCCGGCGCACAAATCCCTTGTGGTCAGATTTACGCACTCACGGAACCAGAAAACCAGCATCTGAAGGCCTATCTTGACCAATACCTGGCCAACGGGTTCATCCATCCCTCGAAGTCTGCAGCAGCCACTCCTCTATTCTTCGTACTGAAAAAGGAGGGGGACTTGAGAACGTGCATCGACTATCGCGCACTGAACCAGATTACTGTAAAAAAACGCTTCCCCCTGCCACTGATCCCTGAATTGCTTGATCAAGTCAAAGATGCCCAAATCTACACAAAAATAGACCTGAGGGGGGCATATCACCTTGTTCGCGTAAAACAGGGGGACGAATGGAAAACCGCTTTTCGCACCAAATACGGCTTGTACGAACATCAAGTAATGCCCTTTGCCCTTTGCAACGCGCCTGCAGCATTTCAATGTTACGCTCACCTGATATCCACAGGGGCGCCACCCAGCCGGGTTACTTGCTGGTATGCTTCTCAGCTTTGCCCTGATGTGGTCTGCGGGGAAGGTTCTTGTGATAGAATTAGGCGTGCTCGCTGTCCTGCCTTCTTTGCAGGGGCACGTTGTCTTTCATGGGTGAGTGCGGTCCAGTTACTTCACTGACGCCGGCCCGTTTGATATTGTTCAGGTAGGTCTTATTGCTGTTCTTTAGTTTTGTTGCTATCCTGCATGCCTTTCTTTGTTTAAAATGCCTCTTTTTTCTCCCTTAGGTATGCAGAGCTTCAGCGCGGCGAACTGGCTTGGTTGAGCCCCACTGGTAAATGATGGCGCATTAAGAGCGCTATGATGTGGTAAGTAAGCGCTATGCGCAGCTCTGCGAAGTCTGGCCTTTGCTAACCTGTGTTTTCCTTCCTTTTAGGTCGCAATGTTCTTCAGCGGAATGTCCGGAGTGGTGCCAGCCGAGAGGCGACCAGCCAGGTAAGCCTTTTGATCAGTTCGTAATTTGTAAATGTCTCTACTGCTTTCTTTAATGTTGCCTCTGTCTTTCTCTTTCAGGTCATTCTGTCCAGGAGGCGTGCAGATTCGAGGAAGCTGTTCTCAGTAGCTGTGAGTGTTTAAAGATGAAGACTGCAGGTAAGATGCTGCTGCTAATGATGTTCCTTTTGTCTTCTTGCAGGTTCTGCTTCTCTGAGGTTCGAGGGAATAGCTGTACAAGATGAGCGTCACGTTGCAAGCTGCAAAGTAACATGAAGCGTGTTGTCTTGCTCGGGTGTGGTTTAAATAGCCCCAACAAAATAGTCCAGGTAAAGTAGTCCCTAGGCTACCACACCCAAAACACTAGACCGCATAGCTTGGTTCTTTAGAACCAAGCTATGTGGATGCCTCCATGTTGGCTGACAATACAATAAGTAGTTCCCAAGCACATTGCTTTTCATAGTGTATGAGCCTGGCGCCATAGGCGCCAGGACTGGCCCCAAGAGGGCTTTTGAAGAGGATGCCAGGCTCTAGAGGCCTGAGCCCTGACTATACCTGGCCAATGGGTTTGCCAGAGGGGGTTTTGGGCGAGGGTCATGACATCACTCCCCCCTAAGGCCCCTCCCATGGTGTTCCTTCTGTCTGGCCCAGGTTTGGTTGGGAAGTTCTGATGGAATTTCCTGATTAGACGTGGTGCGTGGATATTCTCACTGGGCTCCCAGGATCTATCTTGTGGTCCAAATCCTTTCCAATCGACGAGATAATATAGCTTGGTCCTGGAGTATTTAGAGTCCAAGATATCTTTGACTTCGAATTCTGGTTCTCCGTCAACAAGTATGGGCTTAGGTGGTGTGCCAATCCGTGTGCCGGGTTGCATTGGTTTCAGGAGGTACACATGGAATACCGGGTGGATGTGTAGATTAGATGGTAAATCCAGTTTCAGGGCTGCTGGGTTGATAATTGCCTTAATGGTATAGGGTCCTAAGAATATGGGATGAAAGGTCCGGGTTCCCTTGATGGGTACGAATTTAGCGGCTAACCAAACTTTGTCTCCTACTTGATTATCAGGGGCCTTTTTCCGGTGTTGGTCGCCGAATCTCTTTTATTTTTCTTTGCCATGAATAAGGTGTTCCTTTGCCCTTTTGAAAGCCTGAGTAATGGTTGTGTGTAGAGTCTTTAACACTAGCATTTCCAAGCTGGCTGGAAAGTCTATTTCAGAGGTACATGGATGTCTGTCATAAAGGGTATAGAAGGGTTTTTGTCCCGTGCTTGAATGCAAAGAATTGTTATATGCATATTCGGCTATCCATAATAGGTCTTTCCAATTCCTTTGTTCGTGGTGCAGCATGCACCGTAAATATTGCTCAAGTGTCTGATTGGTTCTCTCGGTTTGGCCGTCCGTTTGGGGGATGGTGACTGGTAGATAGCCGAACGTCGATCTGCGCCATTGCACAACATTTTTTCAAGAAGTTTGAAGCAAACTGGCTGCTTAGATCAGAGACCAGAACCGAAGGTAAGCCATATAGCTTAACCACGCCCTCCAGGAACACTTTTGCTAAAGTGGCTGCGTCTGGGAGGCCTTTGAGAGGAATAAAATGGGCCATCTTCGAGAATAAGTCCACAACTACAAGGATGGTGTTGAACCCTTGGCTTGGAGGTAGATCAGTGATGAAGTCAAGGGAAAGAGTGCGGCATGGAACTGGAGGAATGTCCAATGGTTGTAGGAGACCAGATGGTTTTTGTTTCTGTGATTTATTTTGTGCGCGCAGGACTGAATATACTGAATGATGTCCTTACGCCAGGTAGGCCACCAAACGTTCTTTTTCACCTTAGCTAGGGTTTTGGCGATCCCAGGATGCCCTTCGATCAGTGAATTGTGATAGTTTGAAATAATATGCTGTTGTAATTCCTTCTTGGGTACATATAGGCGATCCCTAAAAAACGGTAGATGGTCCTTGATGGTATATTGTTCTCCTTGAGTTTGCCATGCGAGGTAGGCATCAGGATTCATTGTCCATTGGATTTCTTTTCGTAGTTCTTCTTGGGTTAAGGCTGTTGTGATACCCAAGAGTTTGTCTTCAGGTATAATACGCACTGGGTCTGGAGTTGTATATACTATTTCATCTATGCCCATGCGAGATAAGGCATCCGCCTTTCCGTTTCTGACTCCTGGTCGAAATGTGATTACATAATCATATTCGGCGAAGAAAAGGGCCCACAGTAATTGGCGCGAGGACTGGGCCTTGGCTGTTTTGAGATATTGTAGGTTTCGGTGGTCTGTAATGGTGTGTCTGGCCCCCAGAAGGTAGTGCCTCCAGGCTTTAAAGGCTGATTTGATAGCCAGGAGTTCCTTGTCCGTGATGGCATAATTCATGTTGGAGGTGAGAACTTTTTCGACCAAAAGGCCACAGGATGTAGCTGGCCGGTTTCCGGCTCTCTCTGTGAAAGGACTACCCCCCTTGCGAGACTGGACGCATCAGTTTCAATGACATAAGGGAGGTCTGGACGAGGATGTCGCAGGATTGGAGCGGAGGTAAACCTTTGTTTAAGTTCCTGAAAGGCTTCTCCTGCTTCTTCGGTCCAAGCAAACTTTTTATTGTTTTTTTCATAATAGTACTGTGATTGGGTGCACAACCTGAGAGAAGTCTGGGATGAACCGGCGGTAGAAGTTTGCAAAGCCTGTGAAAACATAAAAATTGATATGAGGCTGGGAAGCCCAAAGGAAATACACCAACACAGGTTACAAAGGACATACAAGTGCTTTATTTAAAAGCTACAACAGTTACCAAAAGTCAATTGACAAACGGATAGCTATTCGGCTCTCAGAGTAACGTAACGAACTTCAACGAGGGTTCGATGCATTAGTAGAGAGACGGTACATTGGAATACTTGGGCTTTTATATCCTTTATCCAGCCCTTGGCCAACCCCCTCGCGGGTTAACCATTCTTGGGACCAGGCCTAGGGTTCCTTGCCAGGGCAATCCTATAATGTATGCATTTTGATCGGTTCCGCTGATACAGTTGTTCATTTACACATAGGTCAGTGATAGGACAAGGTCTCAGTTTGCGACCCTGACAAGTGGCCTGCAGGCATATTAATTATTCGTGTGTGCGGAGGTCACAACGGCCAGAATCTCACTCAGAATGTTATTCGGCCTCCATTTTGATGTTCAGGGTGACTTCCACTTTACAAGAGAACCTAAAATGGCGGCTAAATCCAAGATGGCGACTTACATAACTTTTCGTTAAGGTCAAGACCTTGCCGCGGAGTCTATTTACATGATATTTTAGACAACTTGGCGTAGGCCAATACACATTCAAGTACTGCGATAGGAGGCATAATATCATTTCAATTCCAACAAGCCCAGCATGCTTTGTACCCCACTCAGAGACGTTGGTGAAGGCCATTTCAGAATGGCATCTACCTTGTGCACGTCCATTCTGATGCCTCTTGGAGTAAGGATAAAACCAAGAGATTCTACTTTGGTGATGTAAAAAAAGCATTTTTCAAGCTTTGCAAACAAGCGATGTTGACGGAGCTTGGTGAGGACTGAACAAACGTGCCTGACAAGATCTTGTTCCAAGGCTGAGTATACTAAGATGTTGTCCATGTACACTAAGGTGCACACATCAATTAACTCCCTTAAGACGTCATTCATGAAATACTGGAATGCCGCAGGAGCGTTGCATAACCCGAAGGGCATGACTTGATATTCAAACAAGCCGTACTTAGTACGGAAGGTGGTTTTCCATTCATCTCATTTTCTGACTCGGACCAGGTGGTACGCTCCTCGAAGGCCCAATTTGGTATAAATCTGGGCATCTTTAACTTGGTCTAGCATCTCAGGGATAAGTGGCAAGGGGTAGCGGTTCTTCACAGTGATCTGGTTCAATGCATGGTAGTCAATACAGGTTCTCAAGTCTCCTTCCTTTTTTCGGTACGAAGAACAAAGGACTGGCTGCGGGGGACTTTGAAGGATGGATAAATCAGTTTGCAAGGTACTGGTCTAAATAGGATTTCAAATGAAGGTTTTCTGGTTCAGTGAGAGTATAGATCCTGCTGCAAGGGATTTGTGCACCAGGAACAAGGTCGATCTGACAGTCATAGGGCCTGTGCGGCGGCAATGTATTGGCTTGGTCCTTTCGGAAAACATCCTGGAAATCATGGTATTCACTTGGCAAGGTATTAGTTGCTCCCAGGGTTGATACTGTCGCTCCGGGAGTCATGGGGATACAGACATCAGGTTTCTCCTCTTGGTAATAGCAGGCAGGGGAGCAGTCACCGGGGAAGGTTCATTTTCGTGCCCGCCAGTCTATCAAAGGGTTGTGAGCAACCAACCATGGCATCCCTAGTATTAGCCTGAACTGAGGTGCCTTGATGAGATCGAATGAAAAAGACTCCCGATGTCCGACCTGGCACAGAAAGGTTACCCTGGCTGTGCACTGGGTTACTGGTCCGGAAGCGATTTCTGTCTCATCCACAGTGGTTACCTTGTCCATAGTTGGCTTAGAACACAAAGGAATCCCCATCTCTGCTGCCAGTTCTTGATCAATATAATTTCCAACTGCTCCGCTATCGATGTATGCTTCAACGGCATGCATTCTTGGAGACTGTTGGTGGTTAATTAAGATCACTGGTATTACAAAGTGCGAGGTCAGCAACTCTTTCTTCTCACTCGACAAACTGACCTCTATGTCAAGCTTGGTAGTTTTCCGATTCCTTAGCTTCATCCTTCTCTGTGGTGTAAGAGGATTCAATTCAGCACTACAGCTAAGTTAACGCCTAGTCTAGAATACTGAATGAAAACCCTTATTGATATATCTTTAGGTCCAGTTCATGCGTTCTGGATGACTACCCCTATATAACACCCCTCTCTTGGAATCCCCCTGACCCCACTGAGCCAAGAAGTAGTTCTGTTTTGCAAGTTAAAAGGGTTTATTTGATGATTTAAACAATAGATATATATATAACACTTTATAATAAATTAATAATTGAATAGCACACTTAATCTGATATGATAAAGATTGACAACAGAGAATCTGGCACTAGCACACTTCTTTATAATTACTAAGGAGTTGAGATGAAATGGGTAAGGTAGCACACTGGTAAATAGGAACAAAAGTATAATGTGGTAGAGGATGCTTTATGTAAGCTCAGGTGGATGCAATATTCACTGAATGCAGTACAGAAAATACTCAATATGATTTCAACCAAACAATGTAATCACTTTTCTCTGGCTATTCACTCCCCCCCTCTTTATGCAATGCAAGGAAATGGGAGGAAAGCACACAGTTCTCAGAAATGCAATCAATGTAATCAGTTCAATCCAGCAAGCTTAGACAACAGAAAACAGATAGGAGTTTTGAAATCACAGGCCCAAATTGCTTTGATATGTGCTGGCAATGAATGAGAAATATGCTGGAAACGCTTTTAATTCCCTTTCAGAGGTTCAGGGTGAGTGGTATCTAGTTAATATTAGTCCAGGCTCACACTAGCAATGAGGCAGGGATAGTTAGCAGGTTAAACGAATTTCTGGCAAATGGAAGGCAAGCAGCAGCAGTTTTTACATGTGAAGAAATTGCAAATCGCGGTAAAATTCGCAGATGCGTGTTCCGCGATTGCGGTAAAACTATAAGGGGTAGGAATGCGGTTCTTGGTGCGATTCAAAGCTACGATTCTAAGCTATCAGAGGAAAGTTACTGCAAGTCTCTAGCCCAAACGGTCGCGGAGATATGAGCGATTTAATAAAGGTCGTTTTTGGGTTTGCAAATTTCAAAAGCTCAAAATGACAAGTGCAGCTTGCAACTAGAAATGACAGGTGACAGCTAGGAGGCAGTTCTACTTAGGTTAAATAGATTGAATTATATTATTTTAACTAGGAGATTGGTTCTGCACAGTTTCTAGGTACTCACACTATATTCTTGAGTGAAATGGGCCTCGCCATGGATCTGGTCAGGTTTTAAACTGGACTCTGGTCTGGTCTGGTCTGGCCTCTGCACTTCACAGTGATCTGGGTCAGCTCTCTCTGCTGGTCTGGGTCTCTCTAGGTACAGCACTGCTTTCTCTCTGGTCTGGGTCTCTAGTTCTGGATAGATTGAAGTCTCTAGTTTGGCTTTCTGGAGGTTGATGGAGGTAAGTATGGATTTTTCCGGCAGAGCGTCCCGCTGCAGATGGATTTGGAAAGTCCTATCTGTCCTGTCTGTCTGCTTTTATGTGTTTAGAATGTGGGTGTGTTCTAGCATCACTGACCCTACCTCTCTCTCAGCTTCTAATTGGTCAAACTTCCATTTATCATTTGATTGGGGAATGAACTGTGAGTCAGAGTGATGTCATTTTACAGCCTGCAGAAAGTCCATTCCTCCTGTCAACTTACACACAAATCTAGATTTGAAACAAATACATATTTGCAGAGGTACATATTGTTTTAAAATCATATGCACCCATCATGCATTACAGGAGGTATCCCCTGTTCAAACTCTGCTCTTCCTGGGAGCTTGCATTCAGAACTGGCACATATTTCACTTTTTAACTGATTTTGCAATTTCTGACATTGACCCAACTTTACATACATGTGTGCAGGGAGTACGGACATTAACTGATGAAGTTTCAGATTTTTAACATGCATACATTTAGAGTTATATCCACTTTTCCGCTAAAACCCCCCTGAACATGCCACCGGGTCGAAAAACCTCTTAAAATGTGGGCAGAAAAATCACAAGAATTATGGTATCATTTATAAAATTTTCACATGTCCGCTCTATGAGTTATTCATCTTTTTAAAGTTATGTTCTGGCTCCAAAGGGGTGTGGTTTCCCAGGTCACATGGTATAGAAACCAGTCTTTCCAGTTTCTGCCAAGCCAGCTTGCTCTCACAGGCAGTGCTCCTCCCAGCTCCTGCCAAGAGGAAGCTACAATTTACGACTGCGGTAATAAAAACCTTTGCCTGAGTGAAGAGGGCTTTGTTCACTCTCTTGCAGAGCACAGATAATTCAATTATCAGATAGATGGCATATCCTTAGTGTGGGCAGCAAAAGGAAGGTTGGCCTGGGAACACAGTGGTGACTCAAGTTTCACTGCTGATGGGGGTAGTTGCCAGGCAGAATCAAGTTCCTTAAGCCAGACTTTCAGCTACTGTCATGTTATTTGTTGCTTTTTAAATTAACTTGCAATTTTACACATGCAGCTAGAATGCTGATTCTAAGTGCAAAACTGTGACATTTAAACAATTGCAACCTATGTGACACTCAAAAGTAGGTCACTCAGTCAATTTGAACATTTAGATTTGTAGTGTCTTTCAGTCCAATGCAACTTAAACTGCTGAAATCCACAGCAGTTTTGTTATAAGCATTGTTTTGGGCTCTTCATTTCCCAGATTTTGTAGGCACACAACACTCCATTCTACCAAATGTCTGCTGGTGTCCAGTGAGTTTTTAGATGTGTTGCAATGTTTAAAATAGACAGTTTGAGCCTGCCTTCAGAGAAACACAGGGTGGTTTTAAACTGCCGGCTTTTGGATAGTGGTGAGTACTGGTACTGCACCCATTTTTGGGATTTAAGAAAATGAATTCCCAACAGTTATGGGTTTGCTTTTGGCAATCAGCATTGCCACTCCCAATGGTTTCAGACTACTGTGCGGGTAGTCCAATGGTGGTTTTAAAGCGCTTTGAAGCTAACCGGCGCTACTGTTTTTCCTTTGGCAACCCATTTCCCTCATGGCAACCCAGCCTTTCATTCTCGCACTGGTGGGTGGCAAGTGAGGCAACCATTTTAGTGTGCGCACAAACTGCGCAGCTTTCCTGGATTTCGGCGCACATGTGGGTTTTCTGCCATCTTGAATTTTCTAAGCCCACAGCACCAAATGTTGCAGCATGATAGCTTAAACGTGGGTCAGGACACCCAACAAGCCCCCCCACGCGACTGCACTTTGAATTTGAGTCGATGGGGAGTCGCGTGCCCATGGGTTTTGACCCACGCACCGGTCTGTCCGCATAATCTTCTTCCTCTTCTGTAGATGGCACAGTTCAGCATCTTCTTCTCCATCCGGTACTGATCGATCGGTTCTCCTCGCCAGTCCTGATGGGAGTATTGGGCGGTCCACTGGGCCCATTGGATCTTCGTTCCCGGTCTCCGTATCATCCTCCTTGGCCCGTCTCCAGGTCTTCTTTCTCCTAGGACGACAAAGGAAGAGCGGCAATACCTACTCATAGACGTTTTTCCACCACTGTTGAGATAGCGGGACAGCATATGCATTTCATCATGACGAAACATTACATTCTTATTTTGATAAAAAACAGTATAACTAAGAGACAGTTTCATGCAAATCACAATATTTTAGAGACTAGATGTGGTATGTTTTATGATTGGAACTGAATTAGTCTGAGACAGTGCCTGCTAGGATTCCAGAGGATTCCTCCAGTTGTTGCAGAGTGTGCCTGGGATGGCAACATTTCAACTGGTTTATGTGGACCCACTTGTCTTCCCCCTCTGCCGAACCGCCTTTGGGGATGTGGATTTTGTAGGCCACAGGGGAGATTTTGTCGATGATCTCAAATGGTCCTTTCCATGTAGGCAAAAATTTGCGCTGCTTGGCCTGGTTCCTTTGGAAGTTGTATAGATAGACCCGGTCCCCCACCTGAAATTCCTTCCTGGAAGTTTTCAGGTCATAGTGGGTCTTCATGCTATCAGCTGATCTTTCTAGATTCCGCTGAGCATAAGCAAAAGCATGTTGAAGGTGTTTCCTTAAATTCTCTACATACTCATGAGTAGTGGAGGCATTTATCAGTGTCTGCTCTTGGGTCCTGTAGAGCAAATGCTGCGGAAGCACCATCTTGCGCCCAGTCATCAACTCAAATGGTGACATTTTGGTTGCAGATGAAGGGGTAGATCTGATGGCCATTAGGACCAGAGGTAATCGGATATCCCAACTTGGCCCAGAATCTGCCACAAACTTCTTTAATATGCTCACAATTGTCCGGTTATATCTCTCTACTGCCCCAGAAGAAGCTGGTCTATAAGCAATATGCAGCTTTCTCTTGACCCCCAGTATCTCCCACATCTTTGTCATTACTTCACTGGTGAAGTGGCTACCTCTGTCTGACTCAATCCTTTGAGGTAGACCAAAACGGGAAAAGATGTGGTTAATCATCAAGGCAGCTGCAGTTTCTGCCTTGCAATTTGGGGCTGGGAGACATTCCACCCACTTGGTAAACAAGCATGTCACAGTCAACATGTACTTATTCCCCCTAACCGAGCGAATCACAGGGCCTACAAAGTCGATTTGTAAATCTGACCATGGGAGTGTCATTCCCCTCTTTTGTAAAGGCGCCCGGTGTGTGAGGGATGTCGGCTGAAATTGTGCACACACAAGACAACCCTTCAAATATTGGTTGAGGTCCTGGCCCATGTGTGGCCAGTATGCAACCTCTCTTAAGATTTCCAATGTTGTGTGAAACCCCCTATGACCGGCGCATCATGGGCGTGACTTAACATCAGGCTTCGGAATGAGGTAGGAACCACCCACTGGTCGTGGCCAGCTTTGGATTTCCTTACCAACAAACCGTCTTGGATCCGGAACATTTTTGGACATTTCATCAACACTCTTAGGTCCTCTTTCCCAATGTAATCGGTATCCGTCAGGGGAAAGTTCTCAGGGTCCTCAAGGTGCTGGTAAAATTTACCAATTATTGGATCCCCCTTCTGAGCAGTAATCAAATCAGCATCAGGGGTCTCCTTACTCCATTGTGCAATTGAAAGGTCGTTGTGAGCATTTGTCTGGGACCTAGTGATGGCAGTGACCTGGATTTCCCCCAACAGGGACTCAATCTCAATTAGATCCCCTTGGATGGCCCCGGTTTTGGCCAGCTGATCAGCTAAGTCATTTCCAGTTTTGTCTGGTCCCTATACTTTGGAATGACCCTTGATCTTTTTCCAGTAGATGGTCATCCCATTCGATGTGACCAGATCATCAATGTTTTGGATCAACTTCCCATGTTTCAAGGGTTTGTTGTTAGCACATAACATGCCTCTGGTTTTCCAATTAACCAGGTGCTCCACGAACCCGTTCCGTACATAATCCGAATCTGTGATTATGACCAGTTCGTGGAGTTGATGCTGGACAGCAGTGAGGATGGCCTGATGCACAGCCATCAATTCTGCCACCTGACTACTTCGGGGACCAATTTTGTATCCAGCGGAGGGTTCTGGGGACTCATTCACCCATGCATTCCCTACGCCGGCCACCAGTTCTTTCTCCCCGTTGTTGTCAACATGGTAAGAGCATCCATCCACATACACAGTGGGCATTCCCTCACACTTGTCTTCTTCAAAGACTTTGTGGGGGGAATTAAGGTATGCCTCCATGTTGTCCTTTATTTTTAGACTTTCGTCCTCGAGACAGTTTTCTCTGGCACAATCATGCAAGTCAGCCAGACCTTGCGCGAGGGGACTCTTCTTGTTTTGGCCATATCTGACCTCCACAGGAAAGCCTTGCATTGACAGAATCCAGGAAGTAATTCGGGAATTACTCACATTTCCGGCCCGGATTCTGTCACTTTGGAGATATTGCAGAGGCTGGTGTGGAGTCTCCACTATGATGTGTTCCCCCTGGATAAACGGGCGGTAATTCTTCAATGCCCACACCGTTGCCAGGAGTGCCTTCTCACAATCGTTGAATTTTTCCTCCACAGAGGATAAAGTTTTGCTCGCATAGGAGATTACTTTATTGACCTTGTCATGCTTTTGATATAATACTGCCGTCAAGCACGTATTAGAGAACCCTGTCTCCAGGAAGAACTCCTTGTTTCTGACCGGGTAAGCTAGGCAAGGCGCTTGTGAGAGGCTTCTTTTGAGTTGTTTTACTGCCTCGGCTTGTTCTGGACCCCATTCCCACTTGACCCCCCCCTTCAGGAGATGAATCAGGGGTCTGGTGATCTCTGCGTAGCCCTCAATGAACTTTCTGCTGTAATTAGTCAGTCCAAGGAGGCTCCTTAGTTCCCGCAGAGTTGTGGGGTCTTTCAGTTTCTGAAGTGCTTCCACTTTCTTTTCCTGGGGACAGAGGCCCTGAGGAGTAATCTCATGCCCCAAGAAATTAACACGGGTTCTACACCACTGTGCTTTCTGAAAGGAAAGTTTTGCTCCGGCGGCCCTCAACTGTGTCAGAACATAACGGATCTCCGCTATATGTTCCTCCACAGATGAACTTTTGATGAGGACATCATCTACATAAGCCAGGTTACCCCTTGCACCCAAGTCGGGCATGGCCTTGTGTAGAAAAATGTTGAATTCATTGCCGGAGTTGAGGTATCCGAAGGGAGTCCGGGTCCAGGTGTACTGCTGGCCCCCAAAGGTAAAAGCCAGTTTGTATTGGTCCTCCCTACTGACAGGCACAGTCCAGTATCCATTGGTCAGGTCTATTGCAGTGAATACCTGTGACCCCTGAATCTGGGCCAGCCCTTGGTCAATGTAGGGAAGAGGCCATCGGGAAGTATGGACCCGTTTGTTGAGCTCCCTGAGGTCGTCGCAGAGTCTCCACTGGCCGCTTGGCTTCAATATTCCCAGCACCGGATTATTGAAGGTGCTGTGGACTGGACGGATTATTCCCCGGGACTCAAGGTTCTTAATTGTTTCCGTAAGGGACTCCATTGATGCGAGAGGCAAGCGATATTGCTTCACAAACACAGGAGTCATGCCAGGGTCCGTGGGGATTGTTGTTGTGTGGATGTCAGTGCGACCACAGTCATATGAGTCTACCGCAAAGAGATCTTGGAAATCCAAGAAAACTTGTTTCAACTTTTGCTTTTGTTCCAGAGTCACACAGGCATCAGCTAGGTTGACTCTCTCTTCCACCATCTGCCTGAAGCCTGGAAAGACTTCTGGTTTGGCTATCTCCGCGGCCTCCTCCAGCTGGGTGGAGAAGTCCCTGGTCAGAGTGCTGATTTGGACCGTAGGTTTCAGGTGGGAAAGGCAGCCCTCATGGACTTGGAAAATCACCTCATCCCTCCTGAAGTCACAGGTCACATCTTCCTTACCATAAGGGCAGGAAGTGTACACCAGGAAGTTCCCCCCCTGCCGGGTGAAAATCCTGTCTGGTGTTGTATTGTCCTCACTGTCACTGTCAAAACAGTCCTTGGGGATTGGTCCTAACAGTTCATTTACTAAGTCGATGGAAAAATGTCGGTCATCGACCGCCATTCCAATAATGGTGCCTGCGGCTAGAGTAATACTCTTTAAGTCGCTGTTATCCACCTCTATTGGAATGGTGTCATGTTCTATGTTGACTAATGGTGTTGGGTTTACCCCCAACCCTTGCTGTTGGAGAGAAGCATTTAGATGTATGTAAGCATCAGGGTTTTTCAACTCTTGTCCCCTTTTAACTTTCACTTCCAGGGAGAATTGTCGGGTCCTTTCTGGGATGGTGACTTCCTCTTTAACCCGAATTTCAACTGCATAAGGTAGCAATTGAGCTGACCTAAATGCTTTTTCTGGATCATCAAAGCCCATGGGATTATCCGCTAATCGGGACCAAGCTTTGAAGTTTATTAGGTCCAAACTAATGGCAAAGCGATTGAGAATGTCACTGCCTAAGTAAAAGGCGGCAGGGACGTCTCGCACGACCCAACAATTATGGACTATGCTCTTGTTGCCAATGGAGATTTTGAGCATATACCTGCTTGGCAGGAGATGTTTTGAATTGGGTGCTTCCAGGTCCATTTCCCATTTGTCTATCAGTTTGAAGGTGGGAATGGCTGGATCTTTTGGAAGTTGGCGAAACATGGCTTCGCTGATGAAGCTCTTACCGTTGTTCACACACACTCGAGCGAGAACAGAGTCCTTCCCATCATTTAACTGAACAGGGATGAACAACTGCTCTCCAATTTGCTGAATATCAGCCAGGCTCTGAGCTGATTTCACATCTTTCTGGACTATAGGAGTGGGAGTTTCAGATTGTGGATTGGTATAGAATTTCAGAGTGTTTCCTTCCAGCGTGGAATACCACCTTAAACTGGAAGGAAGGTTGATTTTCAGAAATAGAGAGGACCCCCCATCACTAGTCTGTTGTCCTACTGCTATTACTGTCACGTCTGGAATCTGGTTGTTCTGGAAGTGAAATTCTACTTGGTCAGATTTTTGTTCAACCATGTGGCAGGTGCCGTTTAAACTAACATGGTTGACACTCCGTTTTAATTTTATTGGTCGGCTAGTCTGGGTCCAGAGGACCTTGTTTACGCAATCTATTAGGGGTGACAACCTTCTCAGGAGGTCATTCCCTAGTAAACAAGGGGTGCCCTCTGGAGTCACAACTATGACTGGGTGTTTCAACTTATGTCGCCCAATTTTAATGTCCAAATCTGCCGTCCCCTCGACGGGAATTTCCTTTCCGTCAAAGTTCTGCAGTTGTCCAGGAAGAGAGGTGAGAGGAATTTGGTAATTCTCTCCCCTTCCTGCATTCAGTTCGTCAAAGGCCCTTCTGGACAGAAGGGTAGCTTGAGATCCAGTGTCCACCAGTGCCGAGATTGTACCCTGCCCCTGTACTTGTACCGGGGCATAATATCTTCCCTCCTTCTCCTCAAGGGGGCACAGGTAATGTACATTTTTGGACAACTGGTGGGCTAACTTTCTGGTTTTGGACATTGCTAGCGAAGAGATTTGGGCAGAATTCTGTGGAGAGTCTTGGGAATCTGAAAGAAAAATTTGGCAACTGGAGATCAGAGCCATTGTGGGTTCCCCTGGCTCCGGTTCTGGGCCGCCCCCCCCTTTTTGGAGGCAGTCACCAGGATGGGTTCGAACCAGGGGATTTTCTTGATGTTGGTTCTGGGATGAGATGGTGGGCGGCGGTAGCTCAGTCTCCACATCTCCCCAGTCTGGATTTGCATCCCTAGGGACCCATTTTTCTTTGGGAGGAGTTCCCCCCTCTCTGAAGGAGAAGATCCTTTTCCCAGGATCCTCTGAGGATCCCTCTCCCTCAAATTGGAAGATCTGTACCTCCTCCTCAAATTGAGTCTGTTTGGGTCTTTTGTTTCTCCTACCCCCCCTCTGCTCCTTAGGAGGCAGACTTTCAGGGGCAAGAGATTTTGTTTCCGGTTCCTGGGTTTCCAGGGGCTGTTTACAAGTGAGGAAGGAAGCTTCCTCCAAGGCTTTACACCCCCCTTCCCCTTGTGCCTCCTCCCTGGGAACCGGTGAGTTATCGGGGTGCTGCCCCCGTCATTGTTCTGGAGCACCAGGTCCAGAGTTGGGTGCGTTCTGCGCCGGCATGCTGATCTGAGGGTTCTGCTGAGCCCTCAGTATGTGACCCATATCCCGCGCCATGTTTTGAACCTGGCGCTCTAACTGGGAAACCCGCTCCGGCTGATACGGGGCCCTGTTTTCTCCCCTGGGCTGATCCCGGGAAGGGTAGCTGTCCCTCCTCTGGTAATACCCCGGGTTGGGAAGATTTGGGTACCCCTCCACCCTTGGCCTCCCCTCTCCCGGATTCACTGGTCTGGGCTCAGGGAATTGGGGAAAGAAGGATGGATGGTTTTGGGGCTGGAAGTCGGGTGGATATCTGGGGAACAAGTTTTGCCCAGGGTTTGGTAAATTTCTGCCCTCCTGTGGGAAGTTTGGAGGGAAGTTCCCTGGGTTAGGTGCTTGTCTGGATCCCCCCCCTTGGGCTGGAGGAGTCCACACATAACCCAGGATGGGTCGATTTCCCTTGTAACGGGGACTTACATAATCAGGAGAGTGAGGGACCCCATTTGTGGGGCTGCCTCCCTGGCTCCCTGTCTGTGACTGGCCCGAGGACCTTCTGGGCCTAGCATTATTAGGTGCAGGTAGGTTTTTAGGCCCCCCCATCTCCAAATCCAAAACGGGGGTGACCTTTACCTCTGCCACCTTGGCAGCAGCAGGGGTGCTGTTGGCTTTGGGGTTTTTCTGGGCATTGCTTTTATTTTCTATGGGCTTCTGCACCTCATAGATCCGGGTAGCCTGTTCAATGACCCAGTCTAAAGATCTTTTCTCATGAAAATCTCTCACGAGCTGGGTCATTATATATTTGGGCAAGGCATGGAAAAATGTATTGACAAACTCTCTACTATCTGTGCGCACCCTTCTGGTGGTTTGCGCAAAAGCACGCTTTAACTCCTGCACAAATTCTCGTGGGGCCTGATCCTCCCCACATTGCAAATTGTAGGCCGCCTTGCGAGCCTCTTGAGGATTTCTGTGAACAGAAAAATGTTTCAGGATGGCCGCCTTATATGTGGACCATCTTAAATGATTTTGGTCCTCCAGCCCCGCAAAGAAACTGGAGTATTCCGGGGAGAATGTCCACTTTACATATTGAATACAGCTTTGGCTGTCCTTCAAATGGAAAGTCTCCATCATTTGTTCAAACAACTCTAAGTGCTCCCAAACAGAATACTTAGCGTTCTTATGGTAAGGCGTGATGACGCTCCTGATCGCCTTAATCTGCCTTAAGGGGTCCTTAAGCAAGGCCCTTTTTGCCTTATTGGCCTTTTTGGTTCGGGTAACCCTTGTCCATTCTTCCTCGGACTCAGAGGCACTGCTCCCAGAGGTTCCCGTCTGTTCTTCCAGGTTTTCCCGGATTCTGCGAGCCTGGGAATGGCTGGCAGAATGTGGGGACCTGGTCTCCTGTGTCCTGCGCAGTTCAGAGGAGTCTTCAGATTCCTCCTTGCTGCCAGGATTTGATGGGTACCCCCTCCACTGACCTAACTGGGCAGAGGTTTTCAGGATGCCCTTAATGGGCCTACTCTCCTGGGGTTCCCCATTGAACTGTACTGTACTTGGGTGCCCATACCCGGATGCCCACCCCTCCATTCCTGAGTGGTACTGGCCTATGAGCCCCATACTCTTAGCTGGATAGTGATCTGCCATCCCTGCGGCCCTGTGCTCATGTGCGCCAGGGGACATGGGGGTGGTAGAGTCCAGGGACTGGGGGAGATGAAGGCCCCTGGTGTTAGGGCTCCTGCGGTTATGGTCAGGAATCTCTCTTTCCCAGCGGACCTCATCTCTATCCGCCCCTGCTCCCTGTTGCAATGCAAGAGCCTGCATTTGTGCTTTCAGTTCCTCTGTTAAGGCCTTACTCGACTCTATCAGTTTCTCCTGCATCGCTACCTGTTGCTGGAGCCTATCATTGTGTTGACAGAGGGCCTCATTCTCCCTCTGTGCTTCCTGGTTGGTCCTGGAGAACTGGGCCAGTCTTTGCTGCAGGAGGTTTACCTCCTGGGCAATGTCCCTATTGGCCTGCTCCTTTCTTGCTAGAGCATCTTCCACCCTTCTGGTGTGCTCTACCAAGTTCTGGTTTTCTTTTTGGAGATCACCCAGCCCCTGGTGGGCCAGGTGATTTTCTTCCATTTTTCTTTTTAAATGGCAGACTTCCTGGCCTAAGGCGTCTCTTTCCTGACTAAGAGCCTGCATTTGTGCCGCCAGGTCGTCCCTTTGCCTTTGGAAGGCACCAGCTTTCTGGCGCTCCTGATCAAACTCTGCCTGGGTATCCAGGTCTTTCAAAATCAGCTTGTTGCTCTCTACCTTCACTCTATCTAGATGACTTTGCAGGGTGGCTACCTGCTCCGTGCATGCCCTGTTAAAGTCTAATTGTTGCTCCAGCTTTTTCTGGCTCTGCAGTAAGGAGTCCAAACTGTCTTGGTGCTCCTTCTGCAGGGCCAGAAATCTGGTATCCTGGTCAGCCTTTTCCTGTTGCATTATATCCATATCCTCCTTTATTTTAGTGATGTACCGTCTGCTGTCATTTTCTGACTCCTGGCTCCTCTGCAGCCTCTGCTCAGAAGAGTCCAGATCAGATTGGGCCTTCTGTAATGCCATCTGTTGCCTATTTGCCAGATTTTGGCTTTCCGCACATCTATCCTGCATGTCTCCAACGTATAGGTACAGGTATGCTGCTATCCTGGCAATCTTATTGTGTTCCTCTTTGGCTTTAGGAGCCATATATAGTTCACTCAGGGCCACATGTAAGGGACCCTGATCTCTATATATATCTGACCCTGTTTCAGTGACCTGTTGTGTGATTGCCTGCAACCACGCATCCTGGCCCTGTTCGGTCCATTCACCTCTCACAAATAGCTTATGCAAGAGGTGCTCTCTGGCCATTTTCATGTCTACTAAGGTCGTCATTCTAGAGATTGGTCTCTGTCCTGACTTACAGAAGTTTGTATTTTATTTTTGCAGAACAGAACTTTTCTTGGAGTGTCCCTTTTGAGGAATGCTTCACAGCGTAATGCAGCGTGGTGATCCGACCGGATGTATGTATCCCGTCAGTTAGCACACTGTATTAAGCTGCACAAGTGGTAAATCTAACCCAACGTCTCGGCTCGAGCCCCCAATTTGTAAGAGGATTCAATTCAGCACTACAGCTAAGTTAACGCCTAGTCTAGAATACTGAATGAAAACCCTTATTGATATATCTTTAGGTCCAGTTCATGCGTTCTGGATGACTACCCCTATATAACACCCCTCTCTTGGAATCCCCCTGACCCCACTGAGCCAAGAAGTAGTTCTGTTTTGCAAGTTAAAAGGGTTTATTTGATGATTTAAACAATAGATATATATATAACACTTTATAATAAATTAATAATTGAATAGCACACTTAATCTGATATGATAAAGATTGACAACAGAGAATCTGGCACTAGCACACTTCTTTATAATTACTAAGGAGTTGAGATGAAATGGGTAAGGTAGCACACTAGTAAATAGGAACAAAAGTATAATGTGGTAGAGGATGCTTTATGTAAGCTCAGGTGGATGCAATATTCACTGAATGCAGTACAGAAAATACTCAATATGATTTCAACCAAACAATGTAATCACTTTTCTCTGGCTATTCACTCCCCCCCTCTTTATGCAATGCAAGGAAATGGGAGGAAAGCACACAGTTCTCAGAAATGCAATCAATGTAATCAGTTCAATCCAGCAAGCTTAGACAACAGAAAACAGATAGGAGTTTTGAAATCACAGGCCCAAATTGCTTTGATATGTGCTGGCAATGAATGAGAAATATGCTGGAAACGCTTTTAATTCCCTTTCAGAGGTTCAGGGTGAGTGGTATCTAGTTAATATTAGTCCAGGCTCACACTAGCAATGAGGCAGGGATAGTTAGCAGGTTAAACGAATTTCTGGCAAATGGAAGGCAAGCAGCAGCAGTTTTTACATGTGAAGAAATTGCAAATCGCGGTAAAATTCGCGGATGCGTGTTCCGCGATTGCGGTAAAACTATAAGGGGTAGGAATGCGGTTCTTGGTGCGATTCAAAGCTACAATTCTAAGCTATCAGAGGAAAGTTACTGCAAGTCTCTAGCCCAAACGGTCGCGGAGATATGAGCGATTTAATAAAGGTCGTTTTTGGGTTTGCAAATTTCAAAAGCTCAAAATGACAAGTGCAGCTTGCAACTAGAAATGACAGGTGACAGCTAGGAGGCAGTTCTACTTAGGTTAAATAGATTGAATTATATTATTTTAACTAGGAGATTGGTTCTGCACAGTTTCTAGGTACTCACACTATATTCTTGAGTGAAATGGGCCTCGCCATGGATCTGGTCAGGTTTTAAACTGGACTCTGGTCTGGTCTGGTCTGGCCTCTGCACTTCACAGTGATCTGGGTCAGCTCTCTCTGCTGGTCTGGGTCTCTCTGGGTACAGCACTGCTTTCTCTCTGGTCTGGGTCTCTAGTTCTGGATAGATTGAAGTCTCTAGTTTGGCTTTCTGGAGGTTGATGGAGGTAAGTATGGATTTTTCCGGCAGAGCGTCCCGCTGCAGATGGATTTGGAAAGTCCTATCTGTCCTGTCTGTCTGCTTTTATGTGTTTAGAATGTGGGTGTGTTCTAGCATCACTGACCCTACCTCTCTCTCAGCTTCTAATTGGTCAAACTTCCATTTATCATTTGATTGGGGAATGAACTGTGAGTCAGAGTGATGTCTTTTTACAGCCTGCAGAAAGTCCACTCCTCCTGTCAACTTACACACAAATCTAGATTTGAAACAAATACATATTTGCAGAGGTACATATTGTTTTAAAATCATATGCACCCATCATGCATTACAGGAGGTATCCCCTGTTCAAACTCTGCTCTTCCTGGGAGCTTGCATTCAGAACTGGCACATATTTCACTTTTTAACTGATTTTGCAATTTCTGACATTGACCCAACTTTACATACATGTGTGCAGGGAGTACGGACATTAACTGATGAAGTTTCAGATTTTTAACATGCATACATTTAGAGTTATATCCACTTTTCCGCTAAAACCCCCCTGAACATGCCACCGGGTCGAAAAACCTCTTAAAATGTGGGCAGAAAAATCACAAGAATTATGGTATCATTTATAAAATTTTCACATGTCCGCTCTATGAGTTATTCATCTTTTTAAAGTTATGTTCTGGCTCCAAAGGGGTGTGGTTTCCCAGGTCACATGGTATAGAAACCAGTCTTTCCAGTTTCTGCCAAGCCAGCTTGCTCTCACAGGCAGTGCTCCTCCCAGCTCCTGCCAAGAGGAAGCTACAATTTACGACTGCGGTAATAAAAACCTTTGCCTGAGTGAAGAGGGCTTTGTTCACTCTCTTGCAGAGCACAGATAATTCAATTATCAGATAGATGGCATATCCTTAGTGTGGGCAGCAAAAGGAAGGTTGGCCTGGGAACACAGTGGTGACTCAAGTTTCACTGCTGATGGGGGTAGTTGCCAGGCAGAATCAAGTTCCTTAAGCCAGACTTTCAGCTACTGTCATGTTATTTGTTGCTTTTTAAATTAACTTGCAATTTTACACATGCAGCTAGAATGCTGATTCTAAGTGCAAAACTATGACATTTAAACAATTGCAACCTATGTGACACTCAAAAGTAGGTCACTCAGTCAATTTGAACATTTAGATTTGTAGTGTCTTTCGGTCCAATGCAACTTAAACTGCTGAAATCCACAGCAGTTTTGTTATAAGCATTGTTTTGGGCTCTTCATTTCCCAGATTTTGTAGGCACACAACACTCCATTCTACCAAATGTCTGCTGGTGTCCAGTGAGTTTTTAGATGTGTTGCAATGTTTAAAATAGACAGTTTGAGCCTGCCTTCAGAGAAACACAGGGTGGTTTTAAACTGCCGGCTTTTGGATAGTGGTGAGTACTGGTACTGCACCCATTTTTGGGATTTAAGAAAATGAATTCCCAACAGTTATGGGTTTGCTTTTGGCAATCAGCATTGCCACTCCCAATGGTTTCAGACTACTGTGCGGGTAGTCCAATGGTGGTTTTAAAGCGCTTTGAAGCTAACCGGCGCTACTGTTTTTCCTTTGGCAACCCATTTCCCTCATGGCAACCCAGCCTTTCATTCTCGCACTGGTGGGTGGCAAGTGAGGCAACCATTTTAGTGTGCGCACAAACTGCGCAGCTTTCCTGGATTTCGGCGCACATGTGGGTTTTCTGCCATCTTGAATTTTCTAAGCCCACAGCACCAAATGTTGCAGCATGATAGCTTAAACGTGGGTCAGGACACCCAACAGTGGCCCTGACTGTTCTTCTTGGGGGTTTTACTGGACACTCCTTCAGGAAATGTCCTGGTTTCCCACAATACAAACAAAGTTGTTTTCTTTTGTCCTGCTCTTGTTTTGTTAATGGAGGCCGTATCCCTCCAATCTGCATGGGTTCTACAGCATTTTCAGGTACACGCTGTGTGTTTTCCCTTGGTTGAACATACACGGTCTTAGACCGGTCTGCCTTTCGGTCCTGCAACCGGTGGTCTAGCTACACAACCAGATTTATGAATTCTGCACAGTCTCTGGGTTCATCAACCACCTGGGCTAAGATGTCCTTTAATTCGCCTCGTAAGCCTCGATGGAATAACGTGGTTCTTTTGTTTTCTGGCCACCTAGCTTTGGCAACCAGTCTGTTGAAGGTAGCAATGTACGTTAACATGTCCTGATTCCCCTGTCGGGGGGACAAGAGTTCATGGTCTACTGCTTGTTCCTGGGTATGGCGAGTAAAATGTTTTTCCATTTCTCTCTGGAACCCCCCAAAGTCATGTAATAGAGGATCGTCATGGTTTACCAACGGCACCGACCAATCTGCTGCACTACCATTCAGGTATGATAAGACAAAAGCTACCCGAGATTGGTCATTTGGAAATGCTCCAGGCCTACAAAGAAAATGAAGACGGCACTGATTGATGAATGCCGTATACTTCCGTGGGTCGCCTGAGAACCTTTCTGGTGGTGCCAGGGGCACTGTTCCAGGTATCGTGATCTGTACTGGAGTGGGTGGTATGGTGGGGTTTTGCATCGTTGGATTGCTTCCAAGTAGAGGCGTCTGTCCTGCTTGTGATTGCAAGTATTGCCTGCTAATCTCTTCAGTGCGTTCTTTGGTCACTATTAGGTCTCGCCGGAGGGCATTAGTCTCTTGTCGGGCAGAATGAACCTCAGCATGAAGCTCTCCTAGTAATTGGGCCAATTGGTCCATTTCTGATGTCTCCATGGCGCCAAGGTGGATTTGTTATGGTAGGCTTCGTGTTCTGTTACGCTCACCTGGTATCCACAGGGACGTCACCCAGCCGGGTTACTCGCTGGTATGCTTCTCAGCTTTGCCCTGATGTGGTCTGCGGGGAAGGTTCTGCCTTGTGATAGAATTAGGCGTGCTCTCCGTCCAGCCTTCTTTGCAGGGGTGCGTTGTCTTTCATGGGCGAGTGCGGTCCAGTTACTTAACTGACGCCGGCCCGTTTGATATTGTTCAGGTAGGTTTTATTGCTGTTCTTCAGTTTTGTTGCTATCCTGCATGCCTTTCTTTGTTTAAAATGTCTCTTTTTTCTCCCTTAGGTATGCAGAGCTTCAGTGCGGCGAACTGGCTTGGTTGAGCCCCGCTGGTAAATGATGGCGCATTAAGAGCGCTATGATGCTGTAAGTAAGCGCTATGCACAGCTCTGCGAAGTCTTGCCTTTGCTAACCTCTGTTTTCCTACCTTCTAGGTTGCATTGTTCTTCAGCGCGAGTGGAATTTCCGGAGAGGTGCCAGCCGAGAGGCGACCAGCCAGGTAAGCCTTTTGAGCAGTTCGTAATTTGTAAATGTCTCTACTGCTTTCTTTAATGTTGCCTCTGTCTTCCTCTTTCAGATCGTTCTGTCTGGGAGGCGTGCAGATTCGAGGAAGCTGTTCTCAGTAGCTGCGAGTGTTTAAAGATGAAGACTGCAGGTAAGATGCTGCTGCTAATGATGTTCCTTTTGTCTCCTTGCAGGTTCTGCTTCTCCGAGGTTCGAGGGAATATCTGGACACGGTGAGCATCACGATGGAAGCTGCAAAGTAACGCGAAGCGTGTTGTCTTGCTCAGGTGTGGTTTAAATAGCCTCAACAAAATAGTCCAGGTAAAGTAGTCCCTAGGCTAACACACCCAAATCACTAGACCGCATAGCTTGGTTCTTAGGAACCAAGCTATGTGGGTGCCTCCATGTTGGCTGACAATACAATAAGTAGTTCCCAAAAACATTGTTTTTCATGGTGTATGAGCCTGGCGCCATAGGCGCCAGGACTGGCCCCATGAGGGCTTTTGAAGAGGATGCCAGGCTCTAGAGGCCCGAGTCCTGACTCCACCTGGCCAATGGGTTTGCCAGAGGGGGTTTTGGGTGAGGGTTGTGAGATTCAATACTTCATGAATGATGTCCTACGGGAATTGATTGATGTCTGTGCTCTAGTATACATCGACGATATTCTAGTATACTCCGCATCAAAGCAGGACCACGTTAAACACGTCCGATCCGTATTGGAGAAACTCTGTCAACACCAGCTCTACGCCAAGCTCGAAAAGTGCTCATTCCACGTCTCCGAGGTGGAATTCCTGGGCTTTATTCTCAGCCTGAATGGAATCCGAATGGATGTACACAAGGTAGATGCTATCCTGAACTGGCCATCCCCAAATTCATTCAAGGGGGTTCAAAGTATGCTGGGTTTTGCAAACTTCTACCACCGGTTCATCCCAGGATTTTCACAAATCGTGCATCTCATCACGTCATTGCTAAGGAAAAGCAACAAAAATTTCCAGTGGACAACAGAAGCCGAGGAAGCTTTCCAGGAACTCAAAGCAAGATTCACATCTGCCCAAATCTTAAGCCACCCTCGCCCTGATCTCCCATATCTGGTGGAAACGGACGCCTCAAGCATGGCCATGGGAGCCGTCCTCTCACAAAAGGACCCTGAAACGGGCCAGTTACACCCTGTTGCCTTCTTGACGTGTAAATTCACACCCCCTGAACTCAATTACGCTATCACAGACAAAGAACTCCTGGCCATTAAGTCAGCCTTTAAGGCATGGCGGCACGGCCTCTTGGGCACCAAACACACACTCACCGTAATAACTGACCACCAGAACCTCCAGTACCTAAAAACGGCAAAGGCCCAATCCCCACGACAACTACGTTGGGCTATTTTTTTTGTTTTGCTGAATATGACTACGTGATTACATTTCGACCAGGGGTGAAAAATGCGAAGGCCGATGCCCTTTCCCGTATGGGAGTGGAAGAGCAAGGGTATCAGACCCCTGACCCAATCGCAATCCTCCCGAGTGACAAGCTCCTAGGAATCACAGCAAACATAACTCAGAAAGAATTACCTGAAGAAATCCAAAACCTCATGAATCCGGAGCATTTACAAGCGTGGAGTGCACAAGGAGAAGATTACATGATAAAAGATCAGTTGCCCTACTTCAGGATTCGTTTATTCTTACCAAACAAAGAACTGCGAGAACAAGTCATGTCCAGTTATCATGATTCCTTGATCGAGGGCCACCCCAGAATCGCTAAAACCCTAGCCAAGGTAAAACAAAATTATTGGTGGCCCACGTGACGTAAAGACATTATCCAATTCATCCTATCTTGTGGAGTGTGTGCTCAAAACAAGCCATCCAAGCAGAAACCGGCTGGGCTATTACAACCATTGGAAATCCCACCAGCACCCTGGCACACGTCCCTCGATTTTATTACTGACTTACCACCCAGTCAAGGGTTTAACACTATTCTTGAGGTCGTGGACCTATTTTCAAAAATGGCACATTTCATTCCTCTTAAGGGGCTCCCAAATGCTTCCACTCTGGCAAAGGTATTTCTTGAAGGCATCGTGCGACTCCATGGGTTTCCTTTAGTTTTAGTCTCAGACCGAGGTACTCAATTTGTATCTAACTTCTGGAGAAAATGCTGCTCTATGGCCCAGATGGACATCCGGCTATCCACCAGTCACCATCCCCAAACGGATGGTCAAACTGAGAGGACAAATCAGACGCTCAAGCAGTATCTGCGTTGCATGTTACACCAAGCTGAAGGATGCTGGTTCGACCTATTATGGATAGCTGAATATGCTTATAATAATTCCCTACACACCAGCACTGGGCAGACACCCTTTTATACCATGTATGACAGGCACCCACGTACTTCTGAGTTGGACATTCCTACAACCCTGGAAATGCCAGCAGTCAAAACCTTGCACACGACCATTTCTCAAACCTTTAAAAGGGCAGCTGAACACCTACTTCAAGCTAAGAATCGCCAAAAGAAGTTTGCTGATCAACAGCGAGCAAAGGCCCCCAAATACCAAGTGGGAGAAAAAGTCTGGCTGGCGTCTAAACACGTGTCCATTAAAGGAACCCGAACTTTCCGTCCAAGATACCTGGGACCATTCACCGTCACCTCTGTGATAAATCCTGTGGCGGTCAGACTAGCTTTGCCGTCAAACATGCAGATTCATCCTGTGCTCCACGTGTCTCTCCTTAAACCTCTTCAACCTGGGACTCGGGTAGCAATGCCACCGCAGCCAGTAGTAGTCGCCGGGGAGCCAGAATTCAAAGTCAAGGACATCCTGGATTCAAAGTACGCCAGATCCAAATTATGCTACTTAGTAGACTGGAAGGGGTATGGTCCACAAGACAGGACATGGGAGCCTTTGAGTACATCCATGCACCTCGCTTGCTTAGACGATTTCATCAAAACCATCCAAACAAACCAGGACCAGACAGAAGAGCCACCTTGAGAGGGGCCTTGGGGGGGAGTGCTGTCATGATTCCTGCCCCTCATGTCCCCAGCCCTCCAAGATGTCAGGCTGGAGCCAGGCCACGATCACATACATGGCCCTCAAGGGCCTCTCCATCCCTCCAAAGTCCAACTTGGAGTCAGACTTGGCGCTTGTGGCACCAGACTAACTCACTCCCATAGGATAACATTGGGGATTGGACTTGTAGTGCATTGATGGGGACAAGATGGATGCCCCCACATATTTCGGTTCCCTGAACTGCATGTGCAGTCTAGTCTTTTGGGTGTGGTTCAGCCCAGAGACACCTGGGATACCCAGAGACTATTTAAGCCACGCCCAGGCTGAGAAACATGCTTTGTGTTTTCTGCACCTGCAGCGTGACACTCACCATGTTCGGATCGGTCTCCAGTAGGCCTGCATCTTTCTTCTGCGATCAGCTCCTGCAAGAACAAGAAAACCGTTAGGAACAGCCTTACCTTGCGGCGCTTCTGCCCATCATTCATTGCTCCTTCTGTTCTGCGGGCATCTTCGGCGGTGTCATTCCCATCCAGGCACGCCGCTTCCTAAGGAAAAGGGAAAAGAACAGAAAAAAGGCATTAGTAAGCATTCAGCAAATCTTCTCTTATTTTTAAAGACTGTACGAGCTTCAAACGCTTACCTGAATCCCAGCCGCTCTGGGGGAACTCTGTCTCCGGAACTTCTCATCCATCTGCAAGAGGGAAAAGACACTCCAGGTTAGCGTGAAAACATCTAGAGGCGCCGCATACCGCGCTTACTCACCGCATTTATTCTTCATAACCGGCATCCACACTGAAAACGTTGCGGCACCTAAAAGACACAGAAAAAGAACTCAGTTCAATACAAATACGAAAGGGTCGCATCGCGTATCGCGCTCTCACTCACCTTCAGCGCTACTCATCTCAGCAGCACGTCGCCATCCCCGGACGCCAGCCATCATCTAAGGAAGGAAAGGAACGAAGTTAGAGAACTGTTCAAAAGACTCATTATACTTACCTGTCGGACTCTTGCCAGTGAAGTAACTAGGCAGCAACGAGCCCGCATCAATCAACGCGCCCCTGCACTGAAAGCAGGATGGAGAGCATACTTTCCAAGAAAACAAGGTGAGCTATGGATCAAAGAAGGGGTTCAAGCACACAGAGACAATAGGGAGTTAAACTCTACCAATCCTGTGTTTCAGGCCCAGTCTCCAGTCGAGTAGACTCCAGGGAAGGGTTCGAGGTCATAAGAGGTCAGAACAGGCTGAGTGATGTCCCGGTGGATACCAGGTGAGCGTTTCAGAAGCATCACAGGAGATAGTAAAAAATTGCAATGTTTTTGTTAACAAAATAGTGAGTCTTCCTCCTAAATCGGAGGGTTGGCATTTATGGAAGAGAAGGCAGTGACTGGCAGAGACTGCAGTCTGCCCTGGGCCAAATGGGGCTGTCATGAAGGACATCATGGGCCTCGCTGTCGAGGTATGTCATGGCCTTAGAGAGGTGGCTGGGAGTGAGACCACCGACATACCGTTCAGCGTCAGCAGTGTGACCTGGGGAGAAGATGGTGGCCTAGGGAGCATCCTGCCGTCCCTAGGTGTTTTCAACCGGGATCTTCGCTGTGATGGCCTTTCGGTTGTGACGGGGCGAGTGTACTCGCCCATGAGGAGGTGTGTGAATAGAGACACCAGCCACAGTGTCTGGAACGGCCCAGGGTGCGTAAGAAACCGCAGGCGTTAGTGGCATCCTGCAGGAAGGGGCAGGCCTGAGTGCCGGAGAACTGAACAACTACACCATTATGGAGCGGGTAGACCCCTCCCCCAGGAGGATGCTGTGGCTGGACTCACTTCACAGAGACATCGGGGTGGGCCTGCTCCCACTCCTACATATGGGAATGGCAGAGATTAAGTGGGTCCCCCACCATGAAAGAAATGAAGCAAGCACCAGCACCACACAGCCACAGAGGAAACTGTGATGCAGTGTAGGTAGCCCCAGGAACCCCCTCCAGCTATGGGGTTGGAGGACGGAACTTGACTCTTAGGCCAGCAGCCATGAGAGCTCCTACCATCAGGGGCACATGGGGAGCACGCAGTGGGCTCCCGAGGCCTGTAGGAAAGAGGATGTACTGTGCTCTAAGAGACTAAGGGACAGAACCGCCTTAGAAGGAGAATAGCCCCTTATTGTGCACTGACATGTCTAGCCACAGCAGCCATGTGTAAATAACCGTTTATATTTTTACTAGTGCAGAAGCCAGTGTACACTGGCCTTAGTGCACGTTTACATTAACACAGTAGAACCACTATCTATCCTAAGCCAACAGCTCCCTCTAGCGGTGACAATAGGCAAAGCTATGCGAATTGGCATTGTCTCTATAGATCCTAAGGCAACAGCTCCCTCTAGTGGTGACAATAGGCAAAGCTACTGCATAGAACAAACATACAGGGAGAAACATACATCTGGCCTTTTATCATATTGTTAGATTAGATAATATAGTTAATATGTTACTAGTGAATGAAATGTTAAGACATGGGGCAGAATGAAGCCAAGGGCAATGCCTTATGTATATAGTTTAAGAGATATGGGTAGGAAAGTCAGGAATGATAACTTAACGTCCCTACGGGGATGAATGACATTTAGGGTGGCATCTATAGGCTCTCACGGGTGACAGGGCCATCTGAAATCTATCTGCTAGCTTTCTGTATATAGGTGGCCAAAAAGGGAGTTACGAGTGTGGAGTAGGGCCCTGTTCCGGGTGTTTGCTTCAGGGTGTCCACTCTGTGACTTCCTTAAGGGTGGGACGGGAAGATGGAGCAGGTGAAAATCGATTTAACATATGTAGGGGAAGTGCACAGGAATTGTACAGCAGCTCAATACGTTTGTTCATTTTTCAAAACAAAGGGAGACCTCCATCAGGGTTTTGGAAATTCCATTCAGGCTGCCATGTGGTTAGTGTTAAGAGCGATGTTAATGATAATGATAGTGATGATAATGATGAGTTATTTATATAGCGCCTTAATCCAAAGCGCTTTACAGAGCACATATTTACATGTTAATATCAAGGGCACCCAGGTGGCAGGCAATCTTCTGTTTACTTGGGTTATATCAAATGTTGAAGGGTGCCCAACATGCTACCATGCTGTCTCTACACAGCGGATCTGGGAGTGAGGAGTGTTACAGCGGTCCCTCCCTGGTCTGAGGGTAAGTGAGCAGCTGCTAGGCCAGGGAATATGAAACCTCCTCCCCGTCAGCATCAGACTCGCCCCCACGCTCCTACCATTCAGAAAAGAACTCAAGACCCACCTCTTCAAGGAGTCTCTCCTCAACACCTATCCCATCACATCGCCCCTCCCGCCACCTGACTCACTAGACACCACAAACCCCTCTCCTCCCCACCACCCTGTACAGCTGTACCCCATCTCTGTGCCCCTCTGTAGCCTACCCCCACTGTATATCTGTTCTGTTGTTACCTCTGTAAAGTGCTCCGTTATACATCTGTACTGTTGTATACCTCTGTAAAGCGCTCCGTTATGCATCTGTACTGTAGTATACCTCTGTAAAGCACTACATTGTAAATCTGTATTGTTGTATACCTCTGTAAAGCGCTCCGTTATGCATCTGTACTGTAGTATACCTCTGTAAAGCATTGCATCTTAAATCTGTACTGTTGTATACCTCTGTAAAGTGCTCTGTTATGCATCTGTACTGTATTATACCTCCGTAAAGTGCTACATTGTAAGTCTGTATTGTTGTATGCCTCTGTAAAGCGCTCCATTATGCATCTGTACTGTTGTATACCTCTGTAAAGTGCTACATCGTAAATCTGTATTGTATGCCTCTGTAAAGCGCTCCGTTATGCATCTGGACCGTAGTATACCTCTGTAAAATGCTCCATTGTAAATCTGTATTGTATGCCACTGAAAAGCGCTCCATTATGCATCTGTACCGTAGTATACCTCTGTAAAGCGCTACATCGTAAATCTGTACTGTTGTATACCTCTGTAAAGCACTCCTTTATGCATCTGTACTGTAGTATACCTCTGTAAAGCACTACATTGTAAATCTATATTGTTGTATACCTCTGTAAAGCGCTCCTTTATGCATCTGTACTGTAGTATACCTCTGTAAAGCGCTCCTTTATGCATCTGTACTGTAGTATACCTCTGTAAAGCACTACATCGTAAATCTATATTGTTGTATACCTCTGTAAAGCGCTCCTTTATGCATCTGTACTGTAGTATACCTCTGTAAAGCACTACATCGTAAATCTATATTGTTGTATACCTCTGTAAAGTGCTCGGTTATGTATCTGTACTGTTGTATCCCTCTGTAAAACGCTCGGTTATGTATTTGTACTGTTGTATACCTCTGTAAAGTGTTCGGTTATGTATCTGTACTGTTGTATACCTCTTTAAAGCGCTCGGTTATGTATCTGTACTGTTGTATACCTCTGTAAAGCGCTCAGTTATGTATCTGTACTGTTGTATACCTCTGTAAAGCGCTCGGTTATGTATCTGTACTGTTGTATACCTCTGTAAAGCCCTCAGTTATGTATCTGTACTGTTGTATACCTCTGTAAAGCGCTTGGTTATGTATCTGTACTGTAGTATACCTCTGTAAAGCACTACATCGTAAATCTGTATTGTTGTATACCTCTGTAAAGCGCTCCGTTATGCATCTGTACTGTTTTATACCTCTGTAAATCGCTCCTTTATGCATCTGTACTGTAGTATACCTCTGTAAAGCACTACATCGTAAATCTGTATTGTTGTATACCTCTGTAAATCGCTCCTTTATGCATCTGTATTGTTGTATACCTCTGTAAAGCACTCCGTTATGCATCTGTACTGTTGTATACCTCTGTAAAGCGCTCGGTTATGTATCTGTACTGTTGTATACCTCTGTAAAACGCTCCTTTATGCATCTGTACTGTAGTATACCTCTGTAAAGCGCTACATCGTAAATCTGTATTGTTGTATACCTCTGTAAAGCACTCCATTATGCATCTGTACTGTAGTATACCTCTGTAAAGCGCTACATCGTAAATCTGTATTGTTGTATACCTCTGTAAAGCACTCCTTTATGCATCTGTACTGTAGTATACCTCTGTAAAGCACTACATCGTAAATCTCTATTGTTGTATACCTCTGTAAAGTGCTCCTTTTTGCATCTGTACTGTTGTATACCTCTGTAAAGCACTCCTTTATGCATCTGTACTGGTGTATACCTCTGTAAAGCGCTCAGTTATGTATCTGTGCTGTTGTATACCTCTGTAAAGCGCTCAGTTATGTATCTGTACTGTTGTATACCTCTGTAAAGCACTACATCGTAAATCTATATTGTTGTATACCTCTGTAAAGTGCTCGGTTATGTATCTGTACTGTTGTATACCTCTGTAAAGCGCTTGGTTATGTATTTGTACTGTTGTATACTTCTGTAAAGTGCTCAGTTATGTATCTGTACTGTAGTATACCTTTGTAAAGCACTACATCGTAAATCTGTATTGTTGTATACCTCTGTAAAGCGCTCCGTTATGCATCTGTACTGTTGTATACCTCTGTAAATCGCTCCTTTATGCATCTGTACTGTAGTATACCTCTGTAAAGCACTACATTGTAAATCTGTATTGTTGTATACCTCTGTAAATCGCTCCTTTATGCATCTGTATTGTTGTATACCTCTGTAAAGCGCTCTGTTATGCATCTGTACTGTTGTATACCTCTGTAAAGCGCTCGGTTATGTATCTGTACTGTTGTATACCTCTGCAAATCGCTCCTTTATGCATCTGTACTGTAGTATACCTCTGTAAAGCGCTACATCGTAAATCTGTATTGTTGTATACCTCTGTAAAGCACTCCATTATGCATCTGTACTGTAGTATACCTCTGTAAAGCGCTACATCGTAAATCTGTATTGTTGTATACCTCTGTAAAGCACTCCTTTATGCATCTGTACTGTAGTATACCTCTGTAAAGCACTACATCGTAAATCTCTATTGTTGTATACCTCTGTAAAGCGCTCCTTTTTGCATCTGTACTGTTGTTTACCTCTGTAAATCACTCCTTTATGCATCTGTACTGGTGTATACCTCTGTAAAGCGCTCGGTTATGTATCTGTACTGTTGTATACCTCTGTAAAGCGCTTGGTTATGTATCTGTACTGGTGTATACCTCTGTAAAGCACTACATCGTAAATCTATATTGTTGTATACCTCTGTAAAGCGCTTGATTATGTATCTGTATTGTTGTATACCTCTGTAAAGCGCTTGGTTATGTATCTGTACTGTTGTATACCTCTGTAAAGCGCTCAGTTATGTATCTGTACTGTTGTATACCTCTGTGAAGCGCTCGGTTATGTATCTCTACTGTTGTATACCTCTGTAAAGTGCTCGGTTATGTATCTGTACTGTTGTATACCTCTGTAAAGCACTACATCGTTTGCTTAAAAGAGTAGCAACGCATCTGCCCGTTGTTGAGAGAGCCAGATATGCTGTGCTCTGTAGAGCGGGCGGAGCCACACTGCCATTTGGGAGTTGATCAACCAGACTGCAGCAGACAGATTGAACTGCCATCTTAGGCGTAAAAAAGGATGCCGCATACCTCTGAGTCCAACGATGCCAGAGGGACCAGCGCTTCCTAAGGGGCATGACAAAGGCAGACAAATATATAAAGTGACTATGTGCCGTGCAAAATTGCATTTAAACACTTAAAGCACGGCACTGTAAACAATAGACTGTATGTGCAAAGGCGCATATAAACTTCTTCTCCAAGGTGTCTGAGGTTCATGCATAAATGCCTAAAAAAAACTTCAGTTCGATGCTTTCACATAGTAATACACTAATCCACTAACAGACAAATATGTAGTGTCTTTGTGCCGTGCAAAATTGCATATAAACACTTTAAGCACAAGGCTGTAAACAATAGACTCAATGTGCAAATGCGCATGTAGATTGCTTCTCTAAAGTGTCTAAGCGTCTAGGATGAATGCCTAAAAAAACTTCAGTCCAATGCTTTCACATCGAAATCCACTAATCCACTAACAGTCAGATATTTAGTGTCTTTGTGCCGTGCAAAATGGCATGAAAACACGTAAAGCACGGTACTGTAAACAATAGACTCAATGTGCAAATGCGCATGCACACTGCTTCTCTAAAGTGTCTAAGCACCTAGCACGAATGCCTAAAAAACTTCAGTTCGATGCTTTCACATAGTAATACACTAATCCACTAACAGACAAATATGTAGTGTCTTTGTGCCGTGCAAAATTGCATATAAACACTTTAAGCACAAGGCTGTAAACAATAGACTCAATGTGCAAATGCGCATGTAGATTGCTTCTCTAAAGTGTCTAAGCGTCTAGCATGAATGCCTAAAAAAACCTCAGTCCAATGCTTTCACATCGAAATCCACTAATCCACTAACAGACAGATATTTAGTGTCTTTGTGCCGTGCAAAATGGCATGAAAACACGTAAAGCACGGTACTGTAAACAATAGACTCAATGTGCAAATGCGCATGCACACTGCTTCTCTAAAGTGTCTAAGCACCTAGCACGAATGCCTAAAAAACTTCAGTCCAATGCTTTCAGATAGTAATACAATAATAATCATCCACAAACATCTCTTGCGTACAAATGCCATATTTAAATTGCCGGAAAGTAAATCACATGATGGGAGTGCTCCACAGACAGAAAGTTGCTTGGATAGAACGACCGAAAGGACTATGGGGCCGATTCATGGAACAAACGTGCGCCGAAAATCTTCGCGCAAGCAGGCGCAAGCAGGCGCAAGCAGGCGCAAGCGCAAAAAAACAGGCGCACACGCACGCGTGCGATTCATGGAAGTCCCTGCGCATGTTGTCCTCGGGATGTGCGCCAAACCCGTGCATGGCGCACACGTCACTGCAACATCCCGAAAGACGTGCGCGACGCGCACAGTGAAAGCGCACAACCTCGGCGCATACACTAGAAAGTGGGCGGAACACGGGGCGTAATGCGCGGAATGGGGAACAACTCGCGAAAACAAGGGCGTAACTGGGGATGTACTGCAGGGAAGCAGACGGAACGCCCACACGCACCCGAACCACACGTATTCATGGAATCGAATAGGGCAAAGACACGCACAGCGAAAGACACGCACAAGCCGAAACACGTCCGCCACACGAAGGCAGGCGGTAGCGTCCCTGCGCATTACAAAAGTGGCAACATACAGCAATTGTGCGAGCGGGGCACGTGTATTTCGAGGTTGCGCGGGAAGTTACACACGCGATTGAGCGGAGTATGTGTATTCCGGGGGTTCGCGGGAAGTCACACACGCGATCTGGCCTGGGGGAGCGGGCTACGTGTATTTCAGGGGTTCGCGTGAACATTTTCACGCGATCGGGCCTGGGGGAGCGGGCTACGTGTATTTCAGGGGTTCGCGTGAACATTTTCACGCGATCGGGCCTGGGGGAGCAGGATACGTGTATTTCGGGGGCGCGAGGGAAGTGACACACGCGATTGAGCGGGGTACGTGTATTTCGGGGGTGCGCGGGAAGTTACACACGCGATTGAGTGGGGTACGTGTATATCGGGGGTGCGCGGGTAGTTACACATGCGATTGAGCAGGGTACGTGTATTTCGGGGTTGCGCGGGAAGTTACACACGCGATTGAGCGGGGTACGTGTATTTCTAGGGTGCGCGGGAAGTCAGACACGCAATCTCATCAGGGTACGTGTATTTCGGGGTGCGGGGGAAGTATCCCACGCAATTCCATCAGGGTACGTGTATTAATGGGGTGCGCGATATCAACAGGGTACGTGTATTATAGGGGTGCGCGGGGAGCAGCACACGTGAATTGCACGTGTGGGTCCTCCCAGGTGTTCCCTCTACACCCTCCACGGCCCCTGCAGGTGGCTCACACCACAGGGGCCTACCCAGCACATATCATGCCGGCACCCCATCCACCATGGCCATGCACCCCAGCCAACCCACATGTCAACTTGCACAACTGCCCACCAACGCATGTCCCCCTGCACCCCCAGCCACCAGGGGCACCCTCCACCAGGCCCCCACCCATGCCACCCACCACCCCCACCCCCCCAGTCACCAGGGGCAGCCTCCACCAGGCACCCACCCATGTCTCCCACCACCCCCATCCCCCAGCCACCAGGGGCAGCCTCCACCAGGCCCCCACCCATGTCTCACACCACCCCCACCCCCCCAGCAGTGCAGGGGCAGCCACCACCAGGCCCCCACCCATGTCTCCCACCACCCCCATCCCCCAGCCACCAGGGGCAGCCTCCACCAGGCCCCCACTCATGTCTCCCACCACCCCCACCCCCCCAGTCACCAGGGGCACCTGCCAGCAGGCCCCCACCCATGTCCAAATCATGTTCCCCACCACCCCCACCCCCCAGCACTGTGGGGCACCTGCCAGCAGGCCCCCACCCATGTCCAACTCATGTTCCCCACCACCCCCACCCCCCAGCCACCAGGGGCAGCCTCCACCAGGCCCCCACCCATGTGTCACACCCTCCCACCCCCCCAGCAGTGCAGGGGCAGCCACCACCAGGCCCCCACCCATGTCTCCCACCACCCCCATCCCCCAGCCACCAGGGGCAGCCTCCACCAGGCCCCCACCCATGTCCAACTCATATTCCCTACCACCCCGACCCCCCAGCCACCAGGGGCAGCCTCCACCAGGCCCCCACCCATGTCTCCCAGCACCCCCACTCCCCAGCAGTGCAGGGGCACCCTCCACCAGGCCCCCACCCATGTCTCACACCACCCCCCATGCCCCAGCAGTGCAGGGGCAGCCTCCACCAGGCCCCCACCCATGTCTCCCACCACCCCCATCCCCCAGCCACCAGGGGCAGCCTCCACCAGGCCCCCACTCATGTCTCCCACCACCCCCATCCCCCAGCCACCAGGAACAGCCTCCACCAGGCCCCCACCCATGTCTCCCACCACCCCCATCCCCCAGCCACCAGGGGCAGCCTCCACCAGGCCCCCACCCATGTCTCCCACCACCCCCACCCCCCAGTCACCAGGGGCAGCCTCCACCAGGCCCCCACCCATGTCTCCCACCTCCCCCATCCCCCAGTCACCAGGGGCAGCCTCCACCAGGCCCCCACCCATGTCTCCCACCACCCCCATGCCCCCAGCAGTGCAGGGGCAGCCTCCACCAGGCCCCCACCCATGTCACACACCACCCCCACCCCCCAGTCACCAGGGGCACCTGCCAGCAGGCCCCCACCCATGTCTCCCACCACCCCCAGCCACCAGGGGCAGCCTCCACCAGGCCCCCACCCATGTCTCCCACCACCCCCATCCCCCAGCCAACAGGGGCAGCCTCCACCAGGCCCCCACTCATGTCTCCCACCACCCCCATCCCCCAGCCACCAGGGGCAGCCTCCACCAGGCCCCCACCCATGTCTCCCACCACCCCCATCCCCCAGTCACCAGGGGCAGCCTCCACCAGGCCCCCACTCATGTCTCCCACCACCCCCACCCCCCAGTCACCAGGGGCACCTGCCAGCAGGCCCCCAACCATGTCCAACTCATGTTCCCCACCACCCCCACCCCCCAGCCACCAGGGGCAGCCTCCACCAGGCCCCCACTCATGTCTCCCACCACCCCCATCCCCCAGCCACCAGGAACAGCCTCCACCAGGCCCCCACCCATGTCTCCCACCACCCCCATCCCCCAGCCACCAGGGGCAGCCTCCACCAGGCCCCCACCCATGTCTCCCACCACCCCCACCCCCCAGCCACCAGGGGCAGCCTCCAGCAGGCCCCCACCCATGTCTTCCACCTCCCTCATCCCCCAGTCACCAGGGGCAGCCTCCACCAGGCCCCCACCCATGTCTCCCACCACCCCCATGCCCCCAGCAGTGCAGGGGCAGCCTCCACCAGGCCCCCACCCATGTCACACACCACCCCCACCCCCCAGTCACCAGGGGCACCTGCCAGCAGGCCCCCACCCATGTCTCCCACCACCCCCAGCCACCAGGGGCAGCCACCACCAGGCCCCCACCCATGTCTCCCACCACCCCCATCCCCCAGCCAACAGGGGCAGCCTCCACCAGGCCCCCACTCATGTCTCCCACCACCCCCATCCCCCAGCCACCAGGGGCAGCCTCCACCAGGCCCCCACCCATGTCTCCCACCACCCCCATCCCCCAGTCACCGGGGGCAGCCTCCACCAGGCCCCCACTCATGTCTCCCACCACCCCCACCCCCCAGTCACCAGGGGCACCTGCCAGCAGGCCCCCACCCATGTCCAACTCATGTTCCCCACCACCCCCACCCCCCAGGGGCAGCCTCCACCAGGCCCCCACCCATGACTCACACCACCCCCACCCCCCAGCACTGTGGGGCACCTGCCACCAGGCCCCCACCCATGTCTCCCACCACCCCCATCCCCCAGCCACCAGGGGCAGCCTCCACCAGGCCCCCACCCATGTCTCCCACCACCCCCATCCCCCAGCCACCAGGGGCAGCCTCCACCAGGCCCCCACTCATGTCTCCCACCACCCCCACCCCCCAGTCACCAGGGGCACCTGCCAGAAGGCCCCCACCCATGTCCAACTCATGTTCCCCACCACCCCCACCCCCCAGCCACCAGGGGCACCCTCCACCAGGCCCCCACTCATGTCTCCCACCACCCCCACCCCCCAGCCACCAGGGGCAGCCTCCACCAGGCCCCCATTCATGTCTCCCACCACCCCCACCCCCCAGTCACCAGGGGCACCTGCCAGCAGGCCCCCACCCATGTCCAACTCATGTTCCCCACCACCCCCACCCCCCAGCACTGTGGGGCACCTGCCAGCAGGCCCCCACCCATGTCCAACTCATGTTCCCCACCACCCCCACCCCCCAGCACTGTGGGGCACCTGACAGCAGGCCCCCACCCATGTCCAACTCATGTTCCCCACCACCCCCACCCCCCAGCCACCAGGGGCAGCCTCCATCAGGCCCCCACCCATGTCTCCCACCGCCCCCACCCCCCAGCCACCAGGGGCAGCCTCCACCAGGCCCCCACCCATGTCTCCCACCACCCCCATCCCCCAGTCACCAGGGGCAGCCTCCACCAGGCCCCCACCCATGTCTCCCACCACCCCCATCCCCCAGCCACCAGGGGCAGCCTCCACCAGGCCCCCACTCATGTCTCCCACCACCCCCACCCCCCAGTCACCAGGGGCAGCCTCCACCAGGCCCCCACCCATGTCTCCCACCACCCCCATCCCCCAGCCACCAGAGGCACCTGCCAGCAGGCCCCCACCCATGTCCAACTCATGTTCCCCACCACCCCCACCCCCAGCCACCAGGGGCAGCCTCCACCAGGCCCCCACCCATGTCTCACACCACCCCCACCCCCCAGCACTGTGGGGCACCTGCCACCAGGCCCCCACCCATGTCTCCCACCACCCCCATCCCCCAGCCACCAGGGGCAGCCTCCACCAGGCCCCCACTCATGTCTCCCACCACCCCCACCCCCCAGTCACCAGGGGCACCTGCCAGCAGGCCCCCACCCATGTCCAACTCATGTTCCCCACCACCCCCACCCCCCAGCACTGTGGGGCACCTGCCAGCATGCCCCCACTCATGTACCCCAGCCAACATGTCATCACAGTCTAGATCCCTGGTCCCTATGGTCAGCCTCCAAATGCAAAACACCCACCTGAGTATTGCATCCACCCACTCATAATTTGCAATTACATCACAGAACACCAATTGCAAGTTCCGAAACAAACACATTTCCCTCACATACACCGAATGGGTGTCAGTGAATCTCAAAACACATATCATGAAATGCATGAAACCAATGAGATACCACACATTGAAGTTCACCAAAAATAATATGTATTAAAGGAAACATCAATAGAATAAAAAAAGAAGAAACAGAAACGTGAATGTACAAAAATGAAAAGAAGCATGTCCGTCAAAAAAAGCAAAACCAAAAATAAAAATCCAAAGTAATGTCCAAAGTCGATGTCCACAAAACAAAATCCAATGGGAAATGAAAAAGAAAGCCATTGCTCCATGGTTAAAAATAGAAAAACAAATACAATCCAACTGTCAACTATGCACATGGGAACAATCCAGGGTCCATTATCCCAACAAAATAAAGGAAACCTATCTAACTACACTAACTAATAAAATAAACTATATACAAAAATGTGGCCAATGTCCGAAAGGTCCAAATAAAATAAAAACAAAAATGAAACCTAACACTACCTAGAAACTATGTGCAAGGGCAGCGGGTTAGTTTCACGGCTCACTTGTGGATGTTACGGGCCAGGGCATCATCGAACTCCTCCTCAATGTCCCGGAGGCGGTCCTCCTCCATGGCCCCGAGGGTCCGAAGGGCCGTCGACGTCTCCACCTCCAAACTCCTGCGGATTGCCTCGAGGCACTTGGCCCGCCTCAGGGCCCTCCGCATGGAGTTCTCCGCCCTGACCATTGTGAGCCGTGCCTCTTCCGCCCGCTGCCGCTCCGCATCTATGGCGTGGCCCAACCGCTGCCACACGGAAGACACTCTCTGTCCTGGGTCCTCCTGCCCTCCGGCCGATGCCTGCCCCTCCGATGTCGAAGGCCCCGAGCCTTCATGGCTCCCACCACATTGCTGCTGCTGCTGTGCCTCTGCCCGTGCACTGCCTCCTGCTGCCTGCACATCCTCCGCCGGCTGGGGTGCAGACGTAGATGTGGCCACCCCTGCTGGACGTCCGACTCCCGACTGTGGCAGGGATGCCTCCTCCACCAGCCTGGCCGCACCGTCAGAGGCAGCTCCACAGGGCACCCAGGTGACTGATGGGTGGGAAGATGGCACAGAGGACGACTGGCGCGTATGGGGTCCAGTTGAGGAGGGGGTCGGAGCAAGCCCCATCAGACGGAGGAATCCGGCCTGGGTGACCTGTCCCAGCAGGCTGACGTGGTCAACGAGCCATTCGAGATGACGTGCAGTCTCTCCATGAAAAGACTGCAGGTCACCTCGCATGGCCCGTTGACGCAACGCCACACCAGCCAGGACAGGCTCAACCCGGACCTGGATAGCCACGTCCGCAGGCAGAGGAAGGCCAGTTGACGTGAGCTCATCCCCTGCCTGAAAACGGGTCTGGACGTAAGCATCCCTGCTGGTGCAAGATGATGCAGGGGTAGGATCGGGGACAGGATTGCACACAGGCACCTCCGGGGCGGCCTGTGCTGCCTCCTGTCCCTGGTCCTGCACTGCACCACTAGCACCAGTGGGATCCCCACCTCCAGACCCCGTCTGTGGTGCTTGCACGGCCTCCTCCTCCACCAAACCCCCCACCAACCTGGATGACTCCGTGCCATCTTCCCCTGTTGGGCCCTGTGGGGTCCCAGCTGCCCCTTCTGCTGCCGAGGAGTCCAACTCCAACCTCCGCCTCTTGGACCTCCCCTCGGCAGCTGCGGCCTGGGACACGGCACCGGACTCCTCACTCCCCGACGAGATGACAACCTGGGAGGGGAGCCGGGCCTTGCGTCTCCGGCTGGCTGTGGGATCCCCGCCGCTGTGCTCCACAGCACCTTCTCCGCCCTCTTCATCAGTTGACGCTGCAGACAGGGAGAAACAAAACACAGGCATCAGGGCACTGTACAATGGACACATACACACATGACAGTTGTACATGAGTGGCATTGGCAAACCTCAGACATGTCATCACAATCCCCAACACACATGTCATTACAACTCGCACACATGAGCCATACCACAGCCATATCGCAACTGCCACCACCATCCATTCACATACAACAGCATGAGCAGCCAAAGGTGAGCCAGACATCACATGCAACACAGGAAGTGCACCACACATGTACACACACCGCCACACTTGCATGCATGTGTACACCTCTGCCAAGTGTCGCACTGTTCAGACGGGCATCCATGTCACATCTGCCAATCAGGCTTCCACATACCGCTGTCACATGCATCCATGTTGCATCACTGTTGCACCCTTGTCAAATACACACACATGCACATGTACACAGTGCTGATACATGCAGCCGAAAACAACATACATGTGTGACATCACGGACATGTCTACTTACATACACATTCATCCAAACATGTGTGCCCACACAACTGCATTTGGCATGCAAGCCTACACACACAAGCATCAGAACACATAGACTAATGATTGTTCCACAGTCGGATGCGCTGTCATATTACTTTCAACATGGTCATGACCAGTAATGTACTGATCCTATTTTGACAAACAACATTAAATTAATTAAAATATTTCTTTAATTGGCACAACGGCTGTGGTTACATGACACATGTGGCTGGTAACACTGGGCTCCAAACGGTGGCACACATGGATATTAGGTGATTTTGTTATTATATGATATGTAATCAATGAATTTTCAATTGTCAATGGCAATTCTGATCTATGTCTTTATCACATTTGTTTTCTTTATATGTGTTGCTGATTACGCGTCGCTATATTCAATAATATTTCAACCTGGTTGGGTAATGTATATGTTTATATTAATATATATATATAATTTTTGGTAATGTTTGATGTTTTCCCTGTATCATTTGACCCTAATCTGAATTGGGGGTTATACATATTTGAATTATTGGGGACTGTTCGGTATTTTATATACACAATGGAATGTTGATTATCATTTGGAGCAGAGCTTTGCCTTGAGAAAGACCTGTGAGGTCGAAACACGTGTTGGCATTTGACTCTGCAGATTTTGCAGATATTTGAACTTGACCTTGAATTGAATTAAAGAAATATTTTAATTAATTTAATGTTGTTTGTCAAAATAGGATCAGTACATTACTGGTCATGACCATGTTGAAAGTAATATGACAGCGCATCCGACTGTGGAACAATCATTAGTCTATGTGTTCTGATAAGTGGAAAAGAGGTGTACACCTGTTCCCACGGGTGCTGCAGTCTCCCCTTTTAGGGCAACTAATTTATCGGTTTTGTTGAATCATATTAGCTCAAGCGCTTCCGCATACCTGGAACACCTCTCAGGATTAGTCTTACACACACAAGCACCATCCATGTCTCACACATTACAGCCCTCGCATGTGTCAGCCCCACGGCCCTGTACACCCCCACCCATACTCGACCCCATACAAACAGATGTGCAACCTGCACAATACTGAATAATCACCACACGCACTGCTCACAATCAGGATGCATGTACACTCACCACTCGACTCCAGACGGGTCTGCTTCTCTAGGACCTGGACGTGGAGCGCTGGGGATATGCGTTCCAGGACCCTCATCTGTTCTTCCGACAAGTGGCCCCGGCGCCCCTTGGCATCCGCTGCCTTCAAGAGGCGCCGGGCCTTGTTCAGGGTCCTGGACCTGAAGTCCTCCCAGCGCTTCCTGACATGTTGTAAGTCGCGTACTGCCACCCCCTCCGCGTTGATGGCAGTCACGATGTCAGTCCAGATCCGAGTCCGTCCTTCCTTGTCAGCGCGGGAACTTCCGAAGAGGGCTTCATACTGCCCCAGGACTTGCTCCACCAGGACACCAACTTCGGTGGCACTGAAGCTGGTGCCCCTCTGCCTCTCTGGCCGGGGGTTGTCAGTGGTCACAGATGGTGTTTGCCCCAACATGACAACCCCAGAGGCAGGAGTGGGTGGGCAACTGGGTCCTGGGGCTGGGCTGTGGAGCGATGGAATCCCAGTCGGGAGTCTTCGGTTCCAGCAGGGGTGGTCACAGCAACAGCACCCCTGGCTGATGTGCAGGCAGCAAACGCCAGTGCACGTGGGCAGCAGGCAGTCAGGCAGCAGCAGATGGGAGCGTGCTCGGGGCTCTGGGGGGCAGTAGTTCGGCCTTCTGGGCAGGAGCATGGTCTTCCGTGTGCTTACGCGTGGCCAGCTTGATACGGAGTGATTTGGCATGTGAAAAATCTGCCCGTCAGCGTGTAATTCGAGGAAAGGCCCTTAGCGCGTAAGCGCGTCTGCACGCATACACATTTTCATTGGATAGAAGGCCCCTCAAGCGCAAGCGCCCCTGTGACGTGACGCGTACAGACGTGCATGGGCATTTCAGCGCGCGTGAAAAACTGCACATCCGCGTGTAATACGAGGAAAGGGCCATGCGCGTAACGCGCGCGTGGAAACTGCACGTCCGCGTGTAATACGAGGAAAGGCCCTTAGCGCGTATGCACGGCAGCACGCATATGCGATTTCATTGGACCAAAGGCCCTTAGCGCGTGAGCGCGTCTGTGACGTGACGCGCCCAGGTGTTTCCCTCATTGCACGTGATGACAGAACACACGTGGATTTCCACCAATCGCGTGTGAAAGTTCCCGGCACCCCGGAACACACGTACCCAGGCTAATCGCGTGTGGAACTTCCCGCGCACCCCGAAACACACGTACCCAGGCCAGTTGCGTGTACGCTCACTCCCCTCCGATCACACGCGATGACACTCGGACCGTATCCGAATACGGGAAACCCGCGCACAGCAAAAGACGTGCACAGGCGTCAACGCGTCTGCCACACGAAGGCAGGCGGAAGCGTCCCCGCGCAGAGCATAAAAGTGCGCGCAAACAACAAACGCGTATATACAGCTACGATGAATGCCCCATTTGTCGCTGCACTGATCGTGGGACACCGCAGGAGGAGGAGAATAGCCAGGGCACGCATTTTCGCACCACGGACAAGCCTTTTTGGGATGCCTGACGACCAGGTCTATGGCAGGTATAGGTTTCCACCCCATATCATCCTAGACCTGGTCAGGGAGTGGGAAGATGACCTCACATCCCGCACCCTTTGCTCCCAAGCATTGAGCCCCTTGGAGAAGCTGCTCAATGTCCTGCATTTTTTGGCCACTGGGTCATTTCAGCGGACCACTGCCATAGTGGGGGGGGTCTCACAGGCCACGCAGTCACGCTGCCTACACCAGGTACTGGCAATCATGACAGCGCGCCCCTCAGTCCGCAGGCACATATACATGCCCAGAACACCCGCAGAAAGGCAGGCCGTTGTCCTGGAATTTTTCAGGGTGGCACACTTCCCCAAAGTGCTCGGTGCCATAGATTGCACCCATGTGGCCCTACGTCCACCTAGGGCCATTGAGCACATCTACCGAAACCGCAAGCACTGGCATTCCATCAATGTACAGGTGGTATGTGATGCAAAGGGAATCATCACCTCTGTCTATGCAAACTACCCTGGCTCCACCCATGACAGTTTCATATACAGAATGTCCGCCCTGAGCCGGGCCCTGGAAGCTGGGCAGCATGGCGACACATGGCTCCTAGGTCAGTACAAATGCCCTTGCACATGCATGCAAGTCACACACAGACAAATATCCAAACCCTAATAATCTCAACTATTATCACCTCCACAGGGGACAGTGCCTACCCTCTGAGCAACCACATGATGACACCAATCCGGAACCCCACCACACCACCCCAGGTAAGATACAACGCCACCCATATTGCAACCAGGGGCATAGTGGAGCGCACATTCGGAGTGCTCAAGTCACGTTTCCGCTCCCTTGACCGCTCTGGTGGGCAACTACTCTATGCACCACCAGTAGTGTGCAGGATCATTGTGGCAGCATGTGTCCTGCACAATGTTGCAACACGGCAGGGCGTCCCGGTGGACATGGTGGTGCCCCCACATCCCCAACCACAGGCACAGGCGCTGCCCATGGGAGGGGACAGGGCA